>NC_064307.1:68534788-69134788 GCF_023373825.1 Bactrocera dorsalis | reverse complement strand
TTTTAATAAAAAGTTATTTTCGCCATAGCAATTTAATTATTTTTTTTTTTTAACTAAAAATATTTGATTTTAGCAGTTATTCTTCTATATTTCGCTCTTAGCTTATGATCAATTTATAATTGTAACTAATATCAATACTTTTCTAATGGTTTTATTGATTTTAACTATTCTCAAGACTAGCAAAACTGTTCCGAATTTTATTGGTGCAGTTTTCTTGCAAATTATTGTAAACTAATTCAACGAGTTTTAAAATTTACTAATTTACGTTAATTTTAAACTGTTCCTACTTTGAAAATAACTTCAAAACCAAGTTCGCACACCTATTTCCCTTTTATTGACATAGTATTATGGCCACCTAATAATATATAAGCATTTTCTTCGGTTTTACTGTTTTTATTATGGAGCGATTTTCGCTGACGTTAATGAAAAATTGTACTTAAACTAATATTTTAATATATTTTTGTATTTTATGTTACCAGTATTTTGGTTTTAGTATGCATTCTTATGTATTTTGCACTTAGCTTCAGCCTGCGTTTGAAATTTTAACTGTTCCCAGTCCTAGTACAACTGTTCCCAGTCTACTTCGTCTTCCTCGTGGAAAAATCATCTAAATTCACACAACTATTCTTTAATTAGACCGATTTATTTGGACTTTAAACTGTTCCCACTTTGTAAATTACCTGCTTTTAACCAAACTTACCTCAAGTTTTCTTGTATAATACCTTACAACTAAATTTTCACAACTTCTTATTATTCTTGGGCATTGTTTTTTTTATTGTTGCTACTGACCTCATCGACTATAAAGCTTTTTTATAAATTTTACTTTCTAAATTTTCTCTACATTTAGGCGTCTGCAATATGCGATTATCAAATTTTAATTTTTTTATGGGCTAGATTTTTTCAATTATTATTATTAGTGAATTGCTTCTCTAATGCTATATTAATATCGTGTATATCACTACAGTGATCGCCTGTTCTACACGCTGACTTTCAAGAGCTTTCTTCGCCTTATTTTTAAAATATATTTCAGCTCTCAGCGCAAGACTAGTATACATATAACTGCGTGAAGAACTAACTGTAATATGAGTAAATGAGCGTACATATGCGCCAATGTCAATGGGTGACTAGGCTAGAGCGCTAAACAAGCGCACAAACGAATACAACATACATATAAACTGATATAATTTGTTGTGTTGCTGTCTTCTTGGCTAGCGCTGGCAGACTGAGTGTGTCTTCTACACAAAAAATGGGCGTTTGGGTGCGAGCAGCAACGATTACATGCTGTTCATTCATAGCTCATAGCAAAAGGCAAATGGGGAGCGTGAGCCGTTTGGTTAATTAGATTAAAAAACTGAACTCGACCTCAAATTGAATGAATAAGTGTAGCTTTATTGAATTAATATATGCTGTTACAACTGTACATAAGTATACATATAGTATGTATATAGTAAGTATGTTTCTATGTTAGCTATGACGATCGCGCTTGCTGGCAGCTGCCATTGTGGTTGTTGCTACGAAGATGACGTCGGAAAAACTAAATTATTTAATAGAAGCATGTGAAAATTAAAAATAGCAGCTATGACACTCGGCTATTACTTAAAAAACTCCACTGTAATTATAATAACGTCGCATGGTGTTGAGTGGTGCGAAAGGCGTGACAACGATCAGTTACAGATTGACGTTAATTTTCTAAAAAAATTATCATGAAGTTATAAATTGCTTTAGTTATGTTAATATAACGATAAAATGCTGATAACGGGGATTTTTGTTGTACTATATATTTAACCTACGGGGGTTTACTTTGGTAGAAGGAAAATACTAGTCTAAAGATCAAGTTAGAGATCTGTTTAGTTATAATTTGTGGGAAAAGAAAGGTGAATCATGCTCATAGAATAGCAATGAGTCATACATTTTTTGCTGCTAAATTAAAGTGTAGAATAGTAAGATTGCTAAAAATCTATATTGAAGAAACTCTGAAAAGATCCTTATTTTCTTACTGAAAATGTGCAAAAGTATGCCTCCTAAGCGATTTTTCGATTAATAAGAAGAGTATGGAACCTTCCTTCAGGCTTGATTTTCTGCTGATTTATAGTCAAATATCAACAAAAGTAGTAGCTAAAAAATCAAACTTGAATTGAGGCCCCATACTCTTCATCATTATTGGCAACTTGACAATTTTCTTTATTTCACATTTTTTCAAAGTAATTAAAAGGCCCCGACCTATCGTAGTAAAACACTTTTTTTGAAGAAATTCGTTTATTTTATTCAACATAGTTCTTTTCAAAGGTGACACACTTATTATAGTGACCTTCCAACTTTTCGATACCATTTTTGTAGTACGATTTGTATTACAATCAAAAATAGATAATAAAATCACATTTCTGAACATAATGAAAAAATTTATTTGAAACGGAGTTGTATTGTTGTAACCATGGAAAGAATTACAAAATGAAAATAAGTGCCGCATAGATTAGCAGCGAACTGTCACGAAGAAGCACCCAATGCTTGCCACCCGATATCGAGTGTCAGAGTCCTTGTCGTCTTTCCCTGCCACCCAGTCGCTTACGAAAAACCGGTTTGAATCAGAAAAGAGTCCTCGTGTACGTACACTCGTCCAAACATAATTTCTCATACGGTTCTTTTTTTTGTACAATTCTCACCTTATTTATGTTATTCCTAACTTATAACCTTAAGTGTTCGCTTTGTACAGTTACCTTGACTTCTCTTCAGTTGTCGAATAAATCTTTCGCCTTTTACTAAAGATTTCCGTGGAGAGCAGTAATTAATGGGTCTATAAGAATTTTTGTCAAAGGCTCAACTTTTCCTTACGAGGTATTGTTGGGCCGTTAAATAATGCATACAAACATTAGTAATTTTATTTTTAAAAAGTTAAAGTTTTTAATTAAGTTATATTTTTTTTGGTTCATTTACTTTTTGAATAAGGTAATTTGTTTTTGAAAAGAAGTCTTAAAGTTTATTAAATAAATAAACTCTAGTTAGTTAGTTTTGTATAAACCAAACTTATGGAGTGTTTTTTGGCTATGCCTTGAAAAGAGTATATTAATTTTGTCAGTATATACGCGAACTAGTTTCTCAGAAATTTTTTTATATTTTTTTTATATGTATAGATACGAATTTTTCTTAAAAATTTTTTTTTTTGTCAGACGAATCTTTCTTTGAAATTGTTTTTTTAATTTTCATAGATTTTTGAAAGTATTTTATTCGAATATTTTTTTTCAGTAATTTTTTTAGCGAAAATTCCTTTTTTAATTTTCGTTGTGCTTTTCTGAAGGTTTTTTTTATAATTTTTTTTAGTTCCGAATTTTTCTTTTTTTTAATAAAGAATATTTTTTTCAGTAATTTTTTTAAAATATTTTTTTTTAATTTTTTTGTTTGACGAATTTTTCTTTGAATTTTTTTTTTAGTTTCGAATTTTTCTTTTTTTTGATCCGAATATTTTTTTTTGGTATTTTTTTAGCGATACATTCCTTTTTTAATTTTCATAGTGTTATTCTGAAAGTTTTTTTTTATAATTTTTTTTTAGTTCCGAATTTTTCTTTTTTTAATAAAATATTTTTTTTTTTTAATTTTTATAGATTTTTTCTTCAAAAATTTTTTTCAACTATTTTTCGTATAATTTTTTTTTAGATTTTTTCACGAAAAATTTTTGTTTCTATTTTTTTCCCAAAATTTTTTGCAACTTTTTTCGAATAAAATATTTTAAAAACTATCTTAGATCACTTTTTATTTATTTGTTATTCTCAAAAATACGATATTAGCATTTTTGTCAAATAAATTTTTTAATATTTTTTGAAAAATTTTGTTTTCCAATTTCCATGGATTTTTTCATTAATTTCTTTTTACTCTTATTTTCGGGTTTAGTTTTCGAATTTGTTTCGAATGCAGTATTTTTTATTATTTAAAAAAAAATTTTTTTTCGGTAATCCCATTATTTTATTCGAAAAAGTTTTTTTTTTTATTTTTCAGTCATTTTTTCACCGAAATTTTACATATTTTGTTCTGTTACAATTTTTATCGTGCTTTTCTGATTTTTTTTTTTCAAAAATTCGAATTTTTCTTTTTTCTTTTGAACAAATTATTTTTCCTTTTATAGTAATGCAGTCAATAGTCATTTTTTTCCAAGATTACATAGCTTTTTAACTGATTTACTGCGACGCAGCTTATTAATTACACGCACAGATCACTTTCTCACATTTCGATTAAATTAAACATACCCAAACGCTTGCAGCGAAGTCGCTTACTCACACATACAAACACATAAAATAATTAACAGCCTAGAAATAATAAAAAGTTATAATAAAAAAATAAACAGAATTTACTTAAGCTGTAGGAAATTGATACAAATATGAAATATGAATGAAGTTGCACTTGCACACACACACGCTAGTCACCTGCTTGCTTGCGCGCGCTCATTGCAAGCCGGGCTTCGGCGCTTTTGCTGATCTTATTTTTCACGCTCGACTGCCGCGCATCGGTTTACGACTCTCGCCAATGCTATTTTATTTATATTGTATATACATTTTTTGGTAGTCTGTTTTATTGGCATTATTGTTATTGTTGTTATTTGCCGCTGTACGCTGTGCTGTTATTGCCACGCTCAAGTGCACAAAGCGGTTGGCGGCTGTAAGTACGCAGCAGCTCGCCAATGAGCATTTTATTGGCCAATAATTTGCTGGAAAATCGCAAAAATTTTATTGCTTTCATTGCACACGTCGTTGTTGTTGCACTTAACTGATTTTTTGCTGCTTCGTGTTTTCCTTAGCTGGCAATTGATGCCGCGCGGCGCTTTTCCTCAGTCTTGCGGTGTGTATGTTCCTCAATTAGTACTGTGATGGCTAGCATGCAGTTTTATTTTACCTAATCGTCAGGCTAATATTTATCGCTGAAATGTGATTATTGTTAATTTCTTTTATTTTTGGGCTTTTTAATAACCATATTTTTAGGTTTGGTAGAGTTTGTACATAAATTAGGTAGGAAAGCGCGAAGCATGATTTCCGCAATTAAAGTATGAAAAAATAGCTGAAAATTATATGATTTAATGGCTGGTGAAAAACTTATCCCTTCCTGTTGCAAATCAACGCATTTAATGTCGTCAAATATTAGAAAACTGTTTTTGAAAACAGGAAACTGCAGCACTTGTATCAAAATCTGATCTAATTTCCTTAAGATTTCTTCTTTGATATTCTCTTAATCAAAGGGTAGGTTATGTTACCACACGAAAACTCCTGTAGGTAGATTTTAGCTTTCGGCAAAAACATATCACAAGTCTGTTTATGTGTTTTAATTCTATATCCGCTTTTTCAACCAGAATATCCAAAAAATATGAAATCCAATGTGTTTTTGCTTTTGTCTGGTAAAAGTTTGACATTCTAGGAGGAAGTGCCGAGATGACCCTGTCTCATCTTCTCCCAAACAGGTGAAGCAACCGGGATTCGGTAAGATGCCCCATCTTACTGCACGAATCCCGATCGGAGAGTGTTCAGTTAGAATTGAGAGGTGGACCTAGGTGAAATCGCAAAGTTAACTAGTCCTCTTACGATTTACCTTGGGACAAAAGCACCTTGTGACGACAGCGCTGTTGTTAGTTGCCCAATATTTGCTGAGCTGGTTGGAAGCCAAACAGTCCAGTAGTGAAACACAAGAAACGCATTTTTGTCGAAACTTACTTTGCAGTCGATAATGAAAATTCCTTCGTTCAACTTAAATATTATTAAACGATCTTCTCAAATATGTATATTCGACATTCCTGAAGATCAGCCATTTCTTGAAGCGAATCTAAAATTTGTTAGAAAATTTACCAATTTTTTTTTTACCAAAAAACATTTTTTTTTATTTGTTTTCGAAAATTCGATTCCAGAATTTTTTTATTCGAATAATATTTTGTTTTTTTTTTTTTTGCAATTTTCGTAAACTTTTATAGCAAAATTTTTAATTTTTTTTTTCGAAAATACGATTTTCTCTATTTTTTGAATAAAATATTTTTTTGTACAATTTCCATTGGTTTTTTTGGATAAAGCTTTTTTATTTTTGTTTTCAAGAACTGGATTTTCGTTTTTGTTTCAAATAAAATATTTTTTCACAATTTTTTTTTAATTTTTTTTTTAAATAAAAAAATTTTTTTTCGATTTATTAAAAATTTTATAAAATTATACATACATTTGTATGTAGATATTTTTTTTGTCGAAGGTTGTTTTTTTTTTTTTTTTTTTTTACATATTTTTTTAATTCGGTTATCGAATTTTTTTCCAATACAATATTGTTTAAAATTTTCAATATTTTGGTCCGAGTTTTTTTTATTTATCCATAAATTCGGTTTCCGAAATGTTTTCGAATATAATATTTTTTAATTTTTTTCAAATTTTTCGATTTTTTTTTTAAATTCGATTTTCGAATTGTTTTCGAATACAATATTTTTTAAAATTTTTCGAAATTTATTTCCGAAATTCGATTATCGAATTTTATTTCGAAAATTTCGTTTTCGATTTTTTAACCGAGAATTTTTTTATTAAAAAAAACGATTTTTGTTTTTTTTTTCGAATTTAATATCTAGTACGAATACAAATTCTTTTTATTTTAACTTCTCACTAAAATACGAGAGAATGCGCTTTACGTTTGCATACTATATACACTCAACTAGCCAATTACGTCTTAAATCCAAGTTCCATATTTTGTTGTTGTACCAAATCAGACACCTAAACTGTCGAGATTTCAATTGACTTTGAGATCTATTCATTAAGCCCATGCTACAAACCGCTTGTGCCCAGTGCAAGAGACATTCAGACTATTACTATGCCAAAGCAAAAGTAAAATCAAAAACAAGACATAAATGACGTTCGTCAAGTTTCATTTGTTTAGCAACGACTAAACCGGTAAACCGCGTCACTCGTTGCATGTAACGCAACGATCAGTGAGTCGCACGCCGGTGCAAGGCAATTACATGCCCTTAGCTGAAGCGCGCCAAAATGAGCTGTGCGCAAAGCTTGTAAGTGAGCTGTCTTCGCTGCCATAAAGTCGGAATAAAATAATGCATTGAGAATATTAATTTTGCAACGGCGCCAAATTGCATGCAATGAAGTGTATATAAGTATATGTATGTATATATGTATGTATGTGCATGCTAGTAGTATTGCTTACCGACTTCCGTAGCGCGACTTGAATAATAAAAAAATGAGAAATAATAAAAAGAATTAAGGCCGCCGTTGCTCAAGTTACACCCTCATAACTCCGCAATTTCGCAGTTGCTGACATTGTACTTCCTTTTATCTGGCGTTGATTGGCGCTGTCGCTGCAATGAGTGATGCGCCGGCGCTGTACACAAGTGTGTGTCTGGTTGTGTGTTATGTGTTATGTGTGGCGGGTCATTCAAAAGATCAGCAACAAGTGCTTACAAGCATCCACTTATGCATACAAGTATTTTACAGAAGCTGCCCAGCCGTAGTTGTACATGCCTCGACCCCGAAAGGCGTGCGAACGTTGTCAACACCCAGGCAGTGAGGGTCCATTAACAACCTACGCGTTGACTAAAAAATTTTGTGCTTTTGTTGTTGTTGTTGCAAATATTTGTGTCTTCTTGTAGCAAAGCTTGCGGTTAACTGCTTTTTTGATGCATTCGTAGTTCCTGCTGCTTAACCGGTTTTACTCACGACACACTCGGACATAAGCAGTCATACTTACCGATATTGTTTGGAGGAAAGAGCGGTGGTCACATATGAAATACATTTGTATATATGTGTATTTAATTGCTTATGTAACGCTCATTTGCTTTAGTACTGCTTAATTTAATTCTTTTGAATTTCTTGAGTACTTCAACTGATCGTCCGGAAGCTTGTGGAACGTAAGCTTAATGTTCTTATTCTATAGAAGCGTTTGCTCTTACTAAAAGACGTTGCTAACTACTACGTGGAAAGCTTTTACGACGTACACTTGCTGATTAAGCTTTCAACTATTTGCTTGCGATTTTCTTTGCTTACATACATACATATGTATTTACAAGCAGCTCTGTGACGAAATGGTGGGCTTGTAGAATATATGACTGAGCGTAAGATAGATTAAATCTTGCCAGTTAGAAACTACCAATTTCTCAACAAAAAATACAAAATATTTTTTTTATAAGTAAAAGCTCGAAATATATATTTTTTAACACAGGAATTTAAAATTAAAAAAAATATATATTTTTTTTATACCACTGTTCTTTTATTTATTATCTCATAATATTTGCAATTATTAATTTTTCGTAAATATTTTCACCATATTTTCAAAAATTCAAAAATTTAGAAAATTAGTTTCATAAAAAAATATATTTTGTCCCACTGTTATTTTACTTATTGTCTTTCAATATTTTAGTTTATTATTTCTTTGGAAATAATTTTACCTTGTGCTCTAAAAAAACTCAAAATTTTTTCGATTTTAACATTTTTCTGTTTCTATTTTTTTACCTTATTTTAAAAAGCGAAATAATTTTTGCTCAATAATTTCATATTTCTACCCACTGTGCATGCTGTGGCTCCCTCTATATTCATTGCCGGTTTTCTGAAATTGTTTTGTCATAACTGAATGCAAAGAAACTTTTTTTTTTAAATATTCACGAATTATTAATAACATAACTTTAAACATACAAAAAATGTATGTTTTGTCCCACTGTTCGTTTATTTTTTATCTTTCAATACTTTAATTTATTATTTCTGCGTGAATACTTGTACCTTGTACACTAAAAAAACTCAAAATTTTTTGTTAATAAAACTTAACAGCTTGTCCCACTGTGCGTGTATCAATTTCAACTATCTTCCTAACCTATGTTGTTTCCCTATCTTTAAAAAATACTTAAAATTTATGGGTGAATTATTGTACAGTTCTATCCACAATGCATCTTAAAATAAAGAAACTCAATATTTTTTAATCAAAATTTTGTATTTCAACACACTGTGCATTCAGAATTTTTCATTACATTCTATTATCGCTTTTCTGAATTACTTTTAGCCTATCTTAAAATAAAGTAGTTACATTTTTTGTTGATAATTTTTATATTTCGTCCCACTGTACTTTTATAATTTCTCGCCAGCTTTTATTCCTGATTTAATAAAAGATTTAAATTTTGTTATAATGATAAAAATAAAAACGATTTTGTTATGCAATTTTGTTTTTCGTCCCACTGTGCGATATAATTTTTCATGCCTGCTTTTCCGAATTAGTTTGACTGAAAAAAAAGAGAACTGAAAAGCCTTAATATTTGTTCGAAGATTTCATATTTTGTCCTACTGTGCGTTTTAGCCATAATTGATGATTATTTCAATTAGTGTTTTCGAAAATTCAATTTCCATGATTTTCTTTGCTTTTAAATTTTACCCAATAATACTTTCCGTTAATACTATAAAAAACAAAAAAAAATTTTATACTTTTCAATATTTTTATTGACTGTCAAAATATAAAATTCTTAAAATATATATTAGTCAAATATTTTACAATAATTTTCATAGCCTTTTTTAAATTAACAAAACCTTAATACACCTAAATCCATCGTCAATAATATTTCGCAATGCGATTAACACCATAGTATCCGTAAATGCGCGTAGCATCGTCGCGTGGCTTGCGCTTTTTCACAGGTAAACTCTTGAAGACATCTGCCACCGCCACTGTGGTAAAGGCTGCCGCAAAGAAGCCCAGAACCGCACCCGCCAATAAGTCCGTCGAATGATTCTGGTGCGTATAGAAGCGCTCGATTGCGACCAGCGCGGCCAAAATTAGCAAACCGAATTGCAACAAAGTTCTCAACACCAGCAGCGCACGCGCAGCCAAGCGCGCCTGCAAATAAAACACAATGAAGCACATGGCGTAAAAGACTGTCGCTGTATAGCTGCTGGGAAAGGATTGCCGCGCCATGGACAACAACTCCGCCGAGGCGGCCAACTCATAACACTCATAATCCTCAATATAACCCCTGGTGACATTTTGCGCATACGGCGCGTCGAGGTGCTCGCAAGCCAAACCACCGCCCAGCGTCTCCAGCAGTTGCGGCTGGCAGACGTCAAAGAAATAAGGGCGCAAGCGGCCGACAAAATTCTTTGTAGCGCGCGCAGCTATCAGCACGAGCGCCAGACCAAAGAAATAGATGCCAACAATCTTGTAGCACTCGCTCACGAAGGTCGGTATATTGACGCCAACGAATACAAATTGCTGCACGCCAGCGCGCTTCGTGCGTGCGGTCGTCTCGGTTTTGTGTGAAGCGCGTACGGCCGCCCACAACATCTCCACCACCAACATGATAGCGGCGGGTAAGGCAATCACCGCAATGGTAATGTGTACGCGACTAAGCAGCGAAGCGGTGTAAGGGTAGCGCAGTGTTGCGTCGCTGCAGAAGAAACCGCGGCGTGTGGTGGGCAATAGTTTGGGGAGCGCAATGAGCGCGACGCAGCAGAGCGCAATTAAAATCACAACATCGATTATGAGTCGCAGCAGCAGACGTGAACTCGGCGTTTTGCACATTTTTTATTGAGAATATTAGCGCGCGTGGCGCAGTAGTAAGCGCGGAGTGGTAGGGAATTTAATGAGTTGTAAGACGCGGTGCGGTGCGGTGGCGCGTTCCTGCTTGTTTAGTTTAATGCGCAATGTCTGCTTTGCTGATTGTATTGTTTGACTTAATTAGTTGTCGCTTTTGTTGTATGTTCCTGTTACGCTGCTGTTTGCCTACGCTTTGAGGAATAGCTGCTGTTAATACACTTAATGTCGTTCCAGTATTTTTTTTTTTGTTTTGCGTTGCGGCGTTCTAAGCTGCTTATTTCCGGTCGCTTTCTTGCTTTCAATTATAATTGAACTCTTTTCTTGTCAAAATGTGTTTATACGCTTTTAAGTTAATTCAGCAAATGAGCGTCATTAAACGCCTGCCAGACGCGTCGAAGCGGCACCGAAGACTGAAGCAACGAACTTGTCGAAATTTGTGAGAACGCGCCGTGCGGCGATGCTGCTGGCGGTTGGAGCATTTTCGAAAACCAAATTTACATATGAATATTGCATTTGAATTTGAACACTGCTCGGCTCATCCTCTTTACTTTTAGTTTTGTAAGCGTTGTTGACAAGCGTTGGCAATCAAATTTATAAAAAGTTCATAAAAATTTCGAAGCGCCTAACAATAAAAACAAACAATACAATATTTAATATATTCACTAAACACTACAAAAACAAAATCAATAACAGCAAGCTAATATACTGCTCAAGCGTAAATATATATCAGCTACAATAACACTCAAGAAAATAACAACAAACGCGCGTTAAGCAGCCATTACAAATACAAAGTACTGAACCGGCTCACAACAACACATTGTAGGTGCAATAATAATAAGTTCAAACAAACAAATACACAAAGCAAATAACAACAACAACAGCAACAATGCATATAATAACGCTACAACAAGCGTCATTTGAAATAATCACCTGCCTACAATAACAACAGCAACAACATGTAAGCTTGCGACAACACCGACTGTATCGAACACCCAAATTCAGTCGTACGCTCCCAACAATAACAACACATAAGTTTCACAACAATTGTATTGCTTCCAATACAAACAACAATAGTAAAACATTAGATTTAAATGTCACAAGCGAATTAGCAAAAACAACACTGATGAAGCAAGAAAAAACGCTCCCATGAAAGTAATATTCCCAGGCATAAAAAAACTTGTTCTGCTAATCGGCGATCGCAGCGATCGATGCTCAAGAAATTGAATCAAAGCAGCAACTTACCTGCAAGTGAGCCAGTAGGAAAAGCTGTGCGAGTTGGCAAGCAGCTTACAGGCAGTTGATGATGTTGACGTTTATCATTATAATGCGCTTGCTTCATTATGAAAACCGGAAGAATGCATTGATGTCTCAAAATGCGCCCGAAAACAACTCGACAAGAAAAATTTCGAAAATATCTTTATAGGCTCTTTTTTATAGTACGAGCAAGCGTAAAAAGCCATAGCGCGTGACTTGAATCCCGCTAAACCTAACTTACTCCCATCTCGTATCTCTCCAACAAGACCACTGTACTAAGTATTACTTCATTAGCACCTTAGAGATTCGGGATTGTAGGCAGAGAGACAGATTATCTAAAGTGGGGAATAGACTAGACTTCATTTGCAGCCTTTTCACGATTGGATCGCAGTTAAGACGGTTGATAGAAGTCGAAGTCTTCCAACGAAAGCTTTTCATCAACTCTAGATTTCAGCTACCAACCCACTGTAACGACTCTCAAGCGGAGGTGGCTAAGGTAGCGGTAGATATATACTGCCGAAATTTCAGCCTCTTTCATGGAGGTATGCACAGACTCCGATAGTCAAGCTTCATTACTAGATTTTGCTCTCGCTGACCGGGTACTCAAATCAACGAGTGCATGACCTCATAAGCAAGAAACTGCAAAGCTGCAGAATTTGTGCACTCGTACTCCAATTTTATCCGATTACAAGGCTCGGTTGTCATATGTCCTCTAGCTGGATCCAAAAACTCAAACTTAAAGTCAATTTTGCCGCTATTAAAGGTATTTTGGTTGCACTGTACATACAAGCAAGTATACAAACGGTTCGAAATATTTTGCCGGACGCCCTTCGCCAAAGCTTTATAGAGAACTCCGAGGTTTTGGGATCCATCTGAGTTAATGTAAAAATCTTATTTCCTTTAATAGTAGAGTTTCGGTATTCTTCTACAATTAGCCTCAATCTTAGTCCTTCCTTCCTCGTTTTTTGGTTAGATCCAACCGTCCAAATGAGTCCAATTTTTGGTGACTCGTTCGAGCATTGCGACTGGTAACGTGATGTTTTGCTCCAAGGCCTGAATCGAAGCGAGATTGTTCGCATAGATTTCAGACTATATACATCCTCACAGGAAAAACTCTAATGGTGTGATATTACACGATCGAAAGGAGCCAGAAATAGACCACATCGCTGAAAAAAATTTGTCTCGAGAACGTCGGATCTTCTTGGAACTTTTCAAGAACCCATAGAGCGAAGAAATGACGCTTAGGAAGGTCGAGCGGCTTCAGTTCTTGCACAAGCTGTACTTTGTACACTTTCAAGATCTCGACGTCAACACATCAGGCCGAGTTGCTGCGAACGCCGCCGAAACGACTCTCCACGGTCTTCGTGATCTCCTCTCTCAGCTACGTCTGCTATCTTTTCTTTACAGCGTGCTGGACGTGGTGTATTCAGTCGAATATGTTCTAGTAATGAATTTTGGGTCTCAAGGTGGGTGATGGTGTTGCAAATAGTACGCTCAGTAGGTAGTCGTTGACCAAAAGTTGAGCGCAGCGCGCGAAACACATTCTTTAAAGAACGTGAATTTTGGCAACAAAGTGGACGGACCTTGTTCCTCCGTGGATCACCACTTCCAGCTTCTCTAAAGGTATATTTTTGCTCCTATGGGGTCTGCAGCTAGTTCACAGCTTACCGTACGACTTTCAAGCGCGACATATGCAGATCAGCGTATAAATATATAGTGTATGCTAATTAATAACTTATTTAAAATGCGCACAAAAAATTCTTCGGCGACAACAATACAGAAAGGTTCAAGCGAAACACAAGAAACAAAATTTCAAATTCAATGCATATTCCAATCAACCAACTAACCAACCAAGGTAAAGACAAGCGCGTCTATAAATACACACGCCCATAAATAAGCTGGGCGAAGAATGTGGTTTGGAAAGTTTGTGCGACCAAAAGCGCGCCGTCCAGCGAGCGGTTGCACCACGTGCTGGCCAAACAACAAACCAGCGTCAAAGACGCAAGCAAACGCGCCGAGATCAATGCTTATACAATGTATGATAGGCGGCAGGCAGGGAAGCGTGTGGCTGTGCGCTGCTGAGTGCAGGCGCTCAAAGTGTTGAAGCTGATTGAGTAAGCAGCGCGCATGCAAAGCGGCGTGCGGCGGCTTGTGTGCGGACTGTAGCTGTAAATATTTTAGTTTTGCAATTTTACAATAACGCTGACGTTATTTTTTTGGTATTTTCGCAGCTTGTATAAAAAAGCGCCAATTTCGGCAGCTGTTCTTCGTAGAATTTTTCAGTTATTTTAATTTAATGGCTCATAATTCTCAGCTTTGTTATGCTAACTAACTGTTTGTGTTTCATTATATCAGCTATGGCGGTACAGCAATTTTCTGAAGTCTTCCAAGGCGCGCAATGACCTTTACATTGTTTGTCGTATTCAAATAAATTAAACAATGCATAGAGAAGGCATTGGTGTAAAATATGTAATTATTTAAAATTCTTTAATTTTTGGTTTTTTATTGTTTTGCCACAAAAAAATCTTTTCTGTCATAATTTATGCGTTCGCATTAGCCTGCGCGCTGAGCAGTTGCCTCTGGCCAATAATTAACTGTGATTTGACACTCATTTTTGGCTACTGATGCGCGCTTCGGTTGAGTTCGTTTGCGCAAATAAGAATATGCCGCAAACTCATTGTTAATATTTTCCCTAAAAGCTTTCGTCATCATTTTAATGCTGATGATGAGCAAAATTTTGTAATTTTTAATTTCCCAAACCACAGCATCAGCGTCAATTCAGCTGAAAATAATGCTGATGCACAGACACCTAAGCCGGTAGTGTGGTGAAAGTCAAGCGCCGGTGATGGCTGTGATCGGTTTCCGAAAACATGAGTCAGCATTAAGCGCCACACATATATACTGATATATATGTATATACTTGTATTTGAAAAAAAAAGAATGTCGATATAAGTACTCACATATTAAGTGTTTGTAGCTGAAGAGTCTCTTGAGTAATATGGCAATAGGTGCGGTGAGATTTGTTGAATTTTAAGCAGAGAAAACAGAAGAGTTAACGGTAGCGAAACATAGCTAACGCCATGAATTTTACAAAAATTAGACTGCCAAGAAGAACTGAAGAATTTTAAAGACCCGTTAGCGTAAAGAAGAAATCGCTAATATCACCACAATTCTATTGTATTGACTTTTAAAAATTAATAAAAAAAATTAAGGCACGCTTTTGGTACGCATTGTTCTATTATGTTTTTGCAAAAAAGAACCTATAAAAAGATATTTAAGAAAGACATAAAAGATTCCCAAAAAAATTTACGGAAACTATTCTCTACAGGCTTACCATATGAAAGCAATAGCGTTAATGAAAATCTTTCATTAAAAGTGGGTTATTATACTTGTAAGTTTCTCCCACATGTACAAAATATTGCTTAAAAAACAAAATTTTTTTGGAGTTGCCACATGTTTAAAATTTAATAGAAAAATTTTTCAACCTTTTTTAATTTCTTCTTCATTTGTAATGAAAATGAACTAATTCAAAATATAATATTATAGTATATCACGTCATTAAAAAATATTGTAGTTGCCACTTTTTTTCAAATTTTACCAAATATATAATTTTTATTTATTTCAAATTAAATGGAAGCAACTCTTTATACTAAATACCATGTGATTTGCAAATAAAATATTTTAGAGTTGCCACATGTTTTAAATTTAACAAAATTATTTGTCAATCACATATTTATAAATATATTAAGTAAATTAAAAAAAAATAAAGTTGCCATATCTTTATAAATTAATTTTAAAAAAAATTTATTTGCAATTCTTTCATGAATAAACTTTTATTATTATTCAGAAGGTGGCCATGTTTTTAAAATAACTTATATACAGCACAATATAAAAAAATATTTAGTTTGCCACATGTTTTCAGTCAGAATACAATTTCTTTCACTTTAGAAATTAAAATAAAATAATTCTATATACAGAATACTATGTAATTTAAAAAAGTAAAAATAAAATTTGGTTACCACATGTTTTAAATTTAACAATTTAATATTTTTTCACTTCATTCAAGTAAAAATTAATCATTTCGATTATACAATTTAGAAGTATTCGTAGTTGCTTTTATATGTATAAAAAAATAAACGCAAAAAAGTATTTGGAGTTGCCACATGTTTCAAAATTAACAAAAGTAAAGAGTAGCATATCAATAATACAGTTTATTTGTATCACAGAGTTGCCATATTTCTAAAAATAAATTAAATATTTTATTTTCATACATATGTATACCTCAGAGTTGCCATATCTTTATAAATTAATTTTTAAAAATTTTATTTGCATATTTCGCAAACTGGATTCCTTTTTATATAATAATTATTTCATTAATAAACATTTATTATCATTCAGAAGGTGGCCATGTTTTTAAAATAACTTATAGTACAGTACACAATATTTGTAAAGAAATGTGGTTAGTTTGACATACCTTTTCAGTCAGCAACAGTCCTCCGTTTCACTACCGATACAGGCAATTCAAGCTCATTTAAATGCCATACCTAAATGGTAATCAAAATGTCATTTAGGACAAGCTTAATGCCATTAAGTATGTATAATTCAGAGTGCCAATGAAATGCAGTTTGAGCTCTCTAAACTGAGAATATCTTCTGGCAAAGTAATATTTGTAGATATTTGTGGTCTGATATACTAAGTTTCCAATGAAAGTTAAAAAAAATTTAAAAAGTGGAGTAAATTCCTGCTCAAAAAATATATCCCACCAATTAATCAACAATTTTTTATCGAAGAAATATGAATACATGTTCGCATATATTCACACATATTTTTTACTAAAATTGCAATCGCATATTGGAAATTCCCACACGCATGGCCATAACTGAGTATAATGCTGAATTAGCAAATTTTGGAAGTCATGAGTTCCCATGAGTATGGATTTTAGTGCTCGAATATCAGCTGTCGAAACTGCCCTATCCCAATAAGAAGGCTTTAAACTGTACGGCGATAACTGCTTATTCTCAAATCCACATATGTATATGTATACTTAGAGAACCATATAAGCTCTTCAGGTCTCTACCGCGCTATGCCACTTGAGTGCTTTTGATAACGCCTACATAAAATTCACGTCACTGCGGACTGGTGACGCGTTGGACAAGTGGTTTCTTATAAACCAAAACAATGAATCATAATTATGATGGTCTCAAATGTAAGCTGCGAGACACTTTATACCTACGTGGCTTACTCTTTAGCTACATATTTATATACATATATTACCTAACTTCATGTTATTACTTTAGGAGTTTATATTTTTTATTTTCCTCACCTTTGTGCCTTTGTCCAAGTCTCTGACTGCTGTTCATCTTCTTTTTACAGCACTGTCTGCTTTGTTAATTTATTCTAGGAATAAGCCCACTCACTGTTTACTAATGCTTATATTCTTATGTTATGTATGTATGTATGGTAGATACTGCTCTTCCTTGTCTCGTCACAGAAAAACTAATTTTAATTGAAAATAATTAAAGAATTCGTACTAAATGATTGTGTTTGAAAATTTTCATATGAAATCAGAGCCCCTTGCTTAACTTTGATTAAGCGCAATCAGCTTGTTTAGACTATTATATTAAAAAAAAATAAAAAAAAAAAAATAAGCCAAACATTAGTGTCAGTGTGGAATAGACACACTAAACACTTTGGTAGGGTTCGAGATCCATAAAAAAACCTCCATCTAGTGGAGTGATCGCTAACATCTTAGTGTGCATCAGGCCAGCTAAGCCCCGTACCCTCAATATCCCTCAAGATCGGGGTGCATCGGTCACCCTGCAATGAACCCAGTCTTCAGTCCGAACCGCACACAAACACTCCGGCCTAACAGATAGGCGTCTCTGTTGCAAAAGTGCATTCAGAGACCTCTGCCCCGTAAGCAAAAACTTCAGATTCAGACAGAATGAATTTCCCTTCACAAACCCAAATGTCCCGAATGTACTTATTTAGAGCTATTGTTCCAACGGTCTTGCCACCTACATCTAAAAGCCTCCTGCTCCCCAGATATCCCTCACTCACCACAACATCATCGGAAATTCAATCATTCCGTAGCAATGACACACTCAAGCCCATTCTTAACCTGAATGCAACAGCAGGGTGTAAGACAATCAGGTCAAGGGGAGGTGCACCTAACAAAACCTGCAGCCGTCGAACAGTACGACATACTTACAAGCATTATATAATGTTGCATCGAGAGTTTCGACCCGAGAACGTCATCAGAAGATAGAAGAAATGTCGGAGACTTTATAAAATACCATATATGAATATATAAATGATCAGCATGACAAACTTAACCGATTTAGCCATGTCTTCTTTCTCGCCGTTTGTTGAAATACATACAAACTAGTCCCACAGTTTTTGAGCTACAGATGTGAAATTTGATATACGTATTCTTCTCATCAAAAGGCTACTTATATACCTGAATCGTCGACATAGGAACGCTGTAGCATATAGCTGCCATAAACCGATCAGTCGAATTCAACGCCTTGTATGGAAAACTTTCTAATTTGATGAGATAACTGCACGAAATTCGGCATAAATCACTTTTTGAGGCAATGGTGTAATCTTCTTAAAAATTACTCTGATCGTATAACTATAACATAAAGCTGTCATACAAACTGAACGATTGGAATCAAGCCCTTGTATGGAAAACTTTTTCATTCGACAAGATATCTGCACGAAATTTGGCGGCAATCATTCCTTAAGACAGCGACGTAATTTCCTTAAAAATTGTGCAGATCGGTTGACTTTAGCATATAGCTGTCATACAAACCGATCAGTCGAATTCAAGTCCTTGTATGAAAAACTTTTTCATTTGACGAGATATCTGCACGAAATTCGGTAAGTGTTCTTACTTAAGCCAATGGTACAATCTCCGAAAAAATTGTTTAGATCGGCTCACTATAGCATACAGCTGCCATACGAATTGATCGATCAAAGTTCATTTGAGAAACCTTTTGTATTATATTTTCGGTGCGACTGAAGTTAACGTTGTTGCTTTTTTTACATCATGCCTACTTTTTTACATTTCTTTTCTGAATATTTTTCTTCAATTTTCGAAAATTTATTGCTCGAAAACTCATTTGCTAATTAACTTTTCTTTTGAGAAATGTGCGCTATTTATCGTTATATTAGTTACAAAACCGTAAAACTTTGCTTATATCAACGCTTACTTTAAACTGACATTGTGAAACTAATTAGAAAATGCCATTTACAAATATTGAAATTTTCATTTTTCTAAAAAAATTTACTTACTATTATTTTTTTCATATTCCGCGCTACTTTCATGTCACCTTTCAATTTCGTAATATTTATTTCGCCCGCTCGCATCATGCGCCGCGTGACACGTGCCTTTTGCAAGCGGTTTTTCGTTACTTGCTTATTTTTAGTCGTTTCAATGAATATGACAATGTCAACCAAATATGTGTGGAAGTATTTATATGTGTATACGAGTATGTATGTTTGTTTGTTTATATTGAAATGTAAAACTGCGCGCCGTTCTTAGTCAAGCGTGAGGCAATAAAAAACACAAATAATCAAAGCAATCATGTTTAGTTAAGCTGTGTGTACCCATGGCGGGTACAGCAGCGTTTAAACGGCAATGAGGCTTACTTAACCATACCTGGTACATACCCTAAACTTTCATATGTACATATACATATACATATGTATGTATCGCTTTTTCCTGCTGCTTTTGTGAGTTAATTCAATATTAATCAAGCTCGTAGTTGGCACTTTTTTCTCTTTCATTTCTATTTATTCAATTGGTTTGCACGGGCAAAATAAAATAATTAAGTAATACAGTTTAACGGTGTTCTTTTTTTTTGCTCTCGCTCAGTATAATTTCCATTTATGAATGCAAAGTGCTGAATGCGCAAATTGATTGAGTAATAACTCAAAAACACTTGTGCTGTGGGAACAGTTGCAGTAAAAAGCAGACAAATGTGAAAATATATTTGCGCAGTGCTTCAAAATAGAGTGAGGTGCCGATATCACAAGGTTAATTTTTGATAAGATCTTTTTTTAAATGCAAAGCATCCATGCATGCATAGTTGTAAATTTGGAGAAGTAGGGGTCGAAGTCAAGTACTTGTGAAGTACCGAAACTACATACTCAAAAAGTAAAATGTCGCTAGTCCGAAAATTTTAACTCTCTAACCACAAAAAAATCTATGACAGCAACTTTGTGAAGTCAAATGCTAGGTTAGGACCGCTGGTTGATCCAGAGATCGGCCTTGGACTTTATATGGACCTGCACACTTGTTTTAAGGCTTCATGAATAAATTCACAAGTGACTTTTCAATGTTGCAGTCCAAGTTCGATCTCCGAATAAAGTTATCTTAGTTTCTAATCCACAAAAGAGTGCTTATAACTTTCTAAATTATTCTGCAGAAAGTTTATACTCTATGGCAATGAAGAAGTTTTCAGTTCGAGTTGATATACGAAATCGAAAGATTTCAAGGGAAACTTGGAAGCATTCTTGACTTTCCTGCACCTTTCCAAATCCATTTCGTGAGACTTTCATGTCTTAACGCCAGGTTCCCATGAGATAGGAATGTTTCGGATCGTTATTTATGGACATCAGAACCAATTGAGTGTTTGTTTAAGGTTCTCTTAAGAGAATTCTCAGCGATGATGTACTATCTATCTCATTCCGAATCTGCAGCTTGTGATTTCTCTTTTATAGACTAAAAATGATTAGAAGTTATTTCTTGTCATCCGATTCGCTTGAACATTTTCTCAAGGTTCTTATATGAGAATCCTTAACAATAATATACTATCTTTCGAATCGACAGCTTAGGATTTATCTTCTTGTAGACTAAAAATGGTCAGCAGTTATTTATTACTATCAGATTCAATTGAACGTTTGTTCAAGATTATCTTATAAGAATCTTTAGTATATGAGAATTTACAGCTTATGATTTATCTTCTTGTAGTCTGAAAATAATCAGTAGTTCTCAAGGTTATGATAGTGCTGTATACCTGTTGAAGATATTTAGAAAACAGACTACTGTTTTTCTGCCGTTCGTTTCTTCCCTGCATTTTTCTTGTATTATGAGGTTAACAGCAGTGATTTTCCCAAATTAGATAGCGTATTTTCCCAGTTACTTGCACCTCATGCCACATTATGAAGTCTATAGGATAAAATCATGAATAAACACAGCCCTATCGAATGCAAGACAATAGTTGATGCTGCAAATCCGTAACGAATGGGTAGGCATCTGCTGAATTCGGCCAAGGACCTTCACATCATGCAGTGTTTTATGCTATGTCAAGATAAACAAAAACCTGTCGAAAAATACTGTTCACTATCAACAGTGACCAATTAGGTATTCTACATTCTTATAGCTACAATTTGTTACACTGTAATTTGAAGTTAGGTGACTTAGAAAGAAATTGTGAATGTTTTGGCATGAAAATCCAAAAAATTTTTGAAAATTTTACTAACAAAACCACTAAATTTTTCTACAGTTTTTAACTGCGTAGCACAGTTTTTCTAAAACTGTTAAATTTTGTTATTATTTAAATTTAATAATTCTCAATAATTGTATTAATTTTTCCTAATTTCAAAAATTGTCGAAAATTGCCAACAATTTCACTTGTTCCAAATAAAACGATGTCAATTTTTACGTCAAATTTGTTTTCAACAAATTAAATAACAATTTGATGGTCTAAAGCTTAGAAAAAAAACTGCCGAAGTAGTCACAAGTGTAGACATTGTGTTGGAATAAATAAAGAAAACAGAATTTTTTTGTGATGATATAACAATAATTGTACTTTTTATTAAAAACAAATAAAATTGTTGAAGTTCTTCAAGCTGCGTTTGGCAAATTTCGCCACAAACCAGTTTGTAAATATACACATATAGTTATGAATACATAGATTTATAGATATAGACAATAGAGTAAAGAAATAAACAACAATTTTTGATTAAAAATATAAATAAGTGTAGAATAAATGGTTGATAATGTACAAAGAAATTGAAACAAGAAGAATAAAATTTGATATAATTTTATATAATTTATAGTTGTAAATTTGTAAAAATAACTGATGTGCCATAGCGCTCAATAGATATGTATATAATTTCTTATAATATATGGTTTCCATAACACTTTTATATAAATAATTGCCATTTAACTAGTTGTTTTTTCCTTCATATACGTGTTTCCAAAAATATGCATACTAAATATACAACAAAAAGTTTATTAGCTGCGCATTTTAACACTACTTTCGTATTTGGAGACTTTCTAATTTACCGTGTTCTGTACTTTTTGTGACATATTAAATAATGCTTGATTTAAATTGCAATGATTTGAGGTGTTGTAGACTTTGGAGACTTTCTTGAAGACCTTAAAAATGATATTTCTGAACTTGTATGCAGTGTATATGCAATAAAACACGCAATATTACTTAATTATAAAAGAAACGAAGTTTTGGAGACTTTGTGGAGACTTTAATATTGCTTTAATTAAACTTCTACGTGTATATGATATAAAACACGGAATTTAACTTATTTATAAAGAAGTAAATTTTGGAGACTTTGTGTAGAGTTTTTAAAATTTCTATAATTAAACTACTAAACTTATTTTACAACAAATTTCACTTGAAATCAAGTGTTTAGTGCAATAATTGCAGGACTTCTGCAACAATTGTAGACTTTTGTTTTAAGCCTTTTGAGCTTTTAATTAAACTTTAATTAGAACGTAAATAGATACAATTAAGTAGCGGCGAATTTAGAAAAATTTGCAGTTATTTTTTAAAACTAATTTGTAGAGCGTACATTCGCATATGCTCCACTTAAGACAAGTATGTAAGTGATTAGTGCCAATGTTGGCAATTAGCAACAATTAGCGTTTGACTAAGCAGTTGCAGACCTCAACAAAATCATTCAACTGTGAAATACTGCAATGCATGCAGACGTGTATGCAGATACACATACATACAAATACTTGCTTGCAAAATTTCACTCTGCTACACGAATTCCAATGCCACATGCGTGCATTGCAAACTTAAAATTAAACAAAAAATTAAAAAGCAAACAAAAAAAAAACAATAAAAATAATAACAAAATTGCAATGGCTTTCACTGCAGCTCAACTGCATTTCCAGACATTGCTTTAATTTGTTGTTTTTTAAAGCACTGCCACTGCTGCTTCCACATGTGTGTATGTGCGTGCGTTTCATTACAAGTTGCCATTTCTCCGCCTGCTCCCGCAATTCCCACTTTACGGCACGTAACCATAGTTGTGGTATGTCTGACCGTAGGCGGCATGATTCGGTCCGTGGTGCTGCAGATACGGCACACTGCCAAATGTGTACGCGGGCAAGACTGGCGTCGCCGATTGCGCCGACGCAGCTGCCAAACCGGAGTGCACCAAGATTTTCGATGCCGCCGCCGTAGACGTTGAGCAACGGCCCTCGAAAAACTTGGCCACATAACGTGCCACCAGCCAAGCAAATAAAGCGCCCATCAATATACCCACCAGCACATCGGACCAGTGGTGCCAGTGATCGTTGATGCGTGTCAGCGCCACATACCAAGCCAACATTACGGCGCTGAATTGCAGTAAATGCTTGAGTAGTTTGGAGCCGCGTGTGCTCAGCGCCACTTGTAAGTAGAGCGCTATATAGACCATGGCATAGAAGACGGTCGAAGAGTGTCCGCTGGGAAAGGACATTGCCATTTCAGCCATCATCCTGTGGCTAACATCGCTTTCGCACTTGTAGTCGGTAAAGTAGTGACCTTGATTCTGTTCGAAGTCGCAGTTGGTGCCGTCGCTTAAGCGCGGCTTGCAGATGCTGAAGAAGTACGGACGCAAACGGCCGATCGAACGCTTCGCTATCTCTGTAGCGACTAGTGTCATCAGTAAGCCGAGCAAGTAATAGCCTATTTGTGCGTAAATATTCTTCCAACGACGCCCACAGTAGCACGACTCGTTTGCGGCATCTTGTGTTGTATGTTGTTTCTTGCCGCGACTATGTGATAATTGGCGAAATAGTTCGACAACAAATATGACGATGAATGGTATGCCAAAGACTATAATGCATAGCACCGCGAACCCTATAGTTTGTGTGCCGGTGTAAGGATATTGTAACGATTCGTCGCCGCAAAAGAAACCGCGCTTTTGTGGCGGCATCCACTGGCGCAAGGCGACTTCGACGGCAACCAGTAAGACAAAGAGTAATAGATCGATGAAGCGACGCAAAGCTACCATTGCAGACATGTTGTACTGATTTTTTGTTTGTAATACGTTGTACACGACCAATACACTTGAATTTTAGGGATTATGTTACTTTTAAGCCTGCAATCGATGTTTAAAAGTTTGAACTGCGTTGTTGGTTTAGTTTAATTTTTGTGGCATGCAGTTTCTTTAAAATTTCAAAAGCTAATTTCGCATTTAGCTTTAATATTTTCGTAATTTTCTTTAAAATTTCAGTTGTTAGGTGTGTTATTTTATTTTAAAATTTGTTATATGCCGTTTTTTGGCTTTGTAGACTTCTGTGTAGAGTTTTCAAATTACTGTTTTCGCTTTGTTTAACTCGTTCAAGCAGTTTTTACAATACTTCTGTTGATTTATTAGACTTTCGTGTGTTTTGTAGAATTTGGAGACTTTGGAGACTTTGTAGACTTTTTAATTTTCTATGCTTTGGTTATTATTAATGAATTTTGCGCAGCTTAAATAAGTTTTTTGCAAAAATTTGCGTCATTCACTTTTCTAAGCGTTTTCAAAAATTCTACCACTGTTTAATATATGCACAACCTTGCGCCTGACACCTTTTTATCGTTACTTTTTATCGTTTTCTTATTGCTTGCTGTTATTGCTGTTGTGTACATCACCGCATCAAGTTACTTTGCACACAAATCGCCACTGTATTTGTTCGAAATATTCTATTTACTGGTTTTCTCTATAAATCACACAAATAATTTGTTAATTAACTGGAATTTAAAACTAACACCGCGAAGCTTATTTGTTCAGCAGCCACTTATTTCGTTCGTAAATTAGTTTTTTCGCAATGCAGCTTTTCAGATTGCATACAGTTGTCGCTATAACGGTTGTTTTAAGTGCGCGCAAAAAATTAGTATGCCACAATCGCCAACAGTTGCATTCAACTGTCGTTCGCCAACTGCACAAAGCGCTCAGCTTATTGGCACTGTTATTGCTTTTGCTACTGCTGCTGTTATTCGCTCACGAATTTTGCCGCGCCGCACAACACGCTCAGACCGCACTTGAAAACTGACTAACCTATCGGCATGAATGTAAATACAAATTGAATCTGGTGCCGCGAAACACCGGTTGGTGCGCAAAGCCAGCCAGTCAGCCAAGCAGCAGGTTTCAGCCGACGATGCTTCATTGTTATGCTACATTATGGTTTTTGTTAACGTACGTGTGTTATTGGTGTTGTTATTGTTATTGTAGTTGTTGTTATTGCCTTTGTTGGGAGCGTCTTTACTGCTGCAGTTGGCATGCCAGCAAAGCGTTAGTGTGCAACAATACAAGCAAAAACACACGGCAAAAACAAAAAATCTACAAAAAAAGCATCAAGACACAACAACAACAAATTAATTTTTATTGTTGTTGTTACCTTACTGTGTCCACACTCGTCCGCTACAGCATGCTGCGCGCCGTGGCCTCAGCAACACCAAACGGGACGCAACTCAGCTGTTCTTGCGCAGCTCTAGAGGTACCTTAGCGCAGCTTCTTCACTTGCCGCCGCGCGCTGTCAATTTGTGCACACAAGCTGTTAACCAAAAATCAAGCAACACACATACTTCCCTTTACATATGTACGTGCTCTCAACAATTGCCAGCCAACGCGTTTGTAAAACTCATTGGGTGTCACATTTTTATGCAAAAAAGCTTGAAATCACAATAAGCAAGTAACATGTTTTGTTGTTTTCGACTGCTTGATCGTTCGTACGTTTGGCTCGATCAGCCAGCGAGTTAACAGCTCGCTCGCTACTCCAGTCGTCGCTGTTTACCTGTTGCCAACTGTTTACACAATTTCTCTGCCAATCACCTGCCAAGTGTTGTTGTTGTTGGTATGTGTGTGTTATGGGCCTTCACGGCACATCGACTTTCGCACAGACAGACCGGCTTCACAAACAAACGCAAGAATTTACAGCATTTCTGCGATATATGTCAATGGCGCACAAACATTTGGCAGGTACTTTAATTTATGTACACTGCGAAAAATTCTTTGCGCGTTGCACGGAGACTGTTTATTGTGCCAGGAACTCGTGAATTGTTGTCAGTGGTGGATAGTGTCAGTTATCAAGAAAAAATTCTCGGCTTGATAGTAATCACTAGACTTATCCTAACTGAAGCTCTGTTCTATAGGTTACTTGCAACAATAACTGTTATTTTAACCAATTAACTATCTCTACGGATCATCTTAATTGCCGCTTGGTAATCCTTTGGAATGTTTATGGACCTGCTGGTTAGAGCAAAAGACTACTTGGCACCTTCTGTTATGACCACAATTTCGGGCTGAAGGACTGAAATTGAGTCATTTAGTTTGAAGCCACCTTTTGTATTTGGATTACTACAGAAGAAGCCAGCTCCTGTTGTTGCTTCACCGTTTGATCCGTTGATACTGTCAATCACCATTGGTCCGCCTTTTTTAGTGGGGAATGAATCTGCTGTTTTTAATTCCTCGTGGGTCTTATTTTCTCGACCGCATTGCCAGCTTAGGTCAAGTTAATTAACTAGATCGAGTATGATCGAGTAACATGTCCGTAGTAACTCATTGTCTGGCTTCAATGATCTAAATTCATGAGCCAGCTGGCTGTAAGCATTGTCTTTGCTTCAAAATAGGACTCAATTTCGGCGTTCGCCACTTCATTTAACGAAAATTTCTTCGCAGCGAGCATTCTTTTGGGATCTGAAAACAGGAAATAGTCGCTGGGGACCAGATCCGAAGAAGGCGCTATATGCGGAAGCCACTCGAAGTCCAATTCATGGATTTTTGCTATCGTTTTCACTGTCTTGCTAAAACAGCACTTTCTTTTACTCCAAATACAGACATTTTATGGCTCTTCAGTTTGCAAAATCGGAATACCAAAATACAGACGCCATAGACTTGTCAGCCGACTGTTGCATCTTTCCACGGATGACTGACGATTGGACTTGGAAATGAAATGATCAGGCCATGATTTATCCTTTGCCACATATCGAGGTAAAAACTCGGGTTATCACACTTAAACATCTCCAAGCACTGCTTCCAATCGTCGTTGTTTTTGGTCAAAAGTGGGCTCACGCACTTTTTCTTACCCAAATATTCGTGAATATGATTTACACGTTCAGCTGATATCTTTAGAGTTTCTGCTATCTCCAACAACTTCCCTTTACAGTCATCGAAAATTATTTTGTGGACTTTTTTGAGGTTTTCGTCGGTAACAAACTCTTTTGGGCATCCACTGCGTTCACCGCCTTCAATTGATTTCGAACTGCCGGGTTCTTAAAAAAATATTGTGTGTGAAAACCATTGATAACATTATTCCATTCTTAGAACTCTTTAATTGTAATCCAAAATTGGAACACTCGTCATTAACTCAAAAGTGAACAAGTCGAACACCTCTACCAAATGCCGATAGGCTGGTATATTATATTAAAAAATAAGGTCAAAATTGAGTACTCTTCTGCATGTCCCAATCCATATTTACACATTTGAAAGATCAGAAGAAAAATTACCATAAAAATATCTGAAGATAATGCAAATATAACATTCACGATAAAAAAAGCATTTGCATTTTCACCTTAAAAATCAATTAGTTTTTTTTCCAAGTACATTACCATACAAACAAACCTGGTTTTATATGTAAGTATGTAAACGTGCCTTAAAGTTTATTTACCTCTTTGTTGTTTTTACTGCTTACGTTGCTGCATTGGCGTTTTTATCAGGTAATTTATAAATAAAGCGAATTTTACGAATTCTGGCATGTCGTCTGGCCTGAGCATTTTCATACACACCTAGGCGCAGCTATAATATTCGTGCAACAATTGAAAAGCTTCCCCAAAGTGGGGGATATCCCGTAGATCGCCAAGTTTTGCCTGCACAATGATAACTTTCATTGCTATGTGAGTCAAACAAATTCGTTGGTGCATAATTTACCAAAAAACCCAGTGGAGAATTAGGTGCGGGCAGTGGTGAGGACACTGGTTGCACTGTCAATGTGTGGCGGTACCGTAGAACATTAAATTGATTTATAGTAGAAGAAAAGTAAAGACAAAAATTGTTGTTTAGAAAGCGCTAAAAATTCTCCAAAATCAAATATTTATGCGTTGTGTCAAAAATAAATTAAACTTTAGTTGCAATTTGAGTTACTTAATCTTAAAATGTATTATTCGCAGTTTTTGTGAACTTGTAGACTTTTGTGTGGAGTTTTCAAAGTTACTTTTTTCACTTTTTACAGCATTTTTGACAATATTTCAACAATTTCTTAGACTTTTGCGGGTTTTTAACACTTTGGAGACTTTGTAGACTTTTTAATTTTTTCCTGTTTTGGCTACCTTGGGCATATTTTGCGTCAGAAAGCAAGGTTTTTGAATATAAATTTGTGATATACATTTATTTATGTATGTATGTATTTGTCAAACAAAAAATATTCAGTAGTTGTGTTAAAAATAAACGTATTAATTAACATTAAATTGTTATAGCTTATATGATTAAAATCTGCTACAATTGCTACAATATTTCACATAAAAATCTTGTAAGAAAAGTACATACATGTCTACACACAGTTCAATGTATTTATCGCCCAGTAGTCGTGGTAGTAAAGTCTTAGTATTGAATAAATGCCAAGTGTGCTGATTAATTAATGTAATATAAATGAATATGAGTATGCTCACATGTGTTCAAACTTTGCGGTGTGGAATTTCCATAATCTTTATCAAATGTGGATATTATTACACTTTAGTGGGTATGTGATTTTATTTATAAAAAGAGTAGAAAGTTTCCATTTTATGTAATTTTATTCATAAAATGAGTAATATTTACAACATTAGTTTCAGCACAAGTTTTTTTGTGAAATGTGAGCTGATGCATCCCCGTTTTCATACTAAGGAATTTAATTGTGTAATTTTTTTCTAACTGCCATTCGAAGCTTTATTAAAGAACTGGTTGTATGTGTCGATACATTAGCTGGGGAAACTACACACTTGTTCCATTGCAATACTTGAGCTTTCATAAGAAATATTTAAGCTTTTATTTAATATAATAAACTAGCAAGCTTTAATTTGATCAATTTCATTTGAAAGCTTTTCGTGATGTTTAAACAGCTCAGCTTTCTAACGGATTTTGCTTTTTCATTGTATGAACTATCAGTGGATTATTTATGCGGGCATTTGTAAAGAATAGTAATTAGAATAGAAAGCTGTAAAGTTTCATTTAAAACAAATGACTTAAAGGTAGTATACTAAATATGTTATGGAAAGATTCAATACTTTTGTATACTTATAAAAAAATTTGAGTCAACGACAAGGATGCTGTATTCTATGGAGACTTGAGATTTCATATAAACAATCAGGTGATGTTGCAACAGCAACTAAATTTGGAGAAATGTTTAAATAATATACAAAAAAAGTATTAAATTAAAAAAAAATTTCATATGTTACCAAATTTAGAAAATAAAAAAGTCTACAAAGTCTCCAACGACTTCAGAAGTCTGACAAATCGTATAGGTATTGTCGGAAATGCTTTAGGGTGTCAACCAAAGAAAAAACAGTAACTACCAGAACTCTACACAAAAGTCTACAAACTCACAAAATCGACAAGTAATAAATTTTAAAATTAAATAACTCGAATTATTGCCAAACTATATTTGTTTTTTTTTTGTAGTAGAGCTTGTTCAAGCAGAATTTATGCATTTGGATACTGATTGTATGGCGTATTATTCTTATAATGAGTCAGTGTTGATAAATTTAAACTCGGTTATTTATTTTTATTTCATATATTTTAATTGTCACAAAGAAAATTACTAAAAATAGAATGTAAACAAAATAGTGACTAATGTTAATTGGATGATAGTCGTATGAGCAATTAAATTGCTGGCGAACCGAGGATAAAATAAAAAAGGGTTATATATTAAAGTTACATAAACCATAACCATATATAAATTAAAGTGCTTTATTTAAAACAAAAATTAAAAAAAAAAAATTTCAGTTTTTTTACTTTAGAGTTTTGTAAACTATTTAATAATACTATGGGAACTTGTTACACAGATTTTTTTTTTTTACTGTTTTTAGTAAGTTGAAAATATTTGTTCCAAAAAGAAGTAATATTAACATTTATCTAGAAAATCAAAAAAAAGGAACAAAAAAAGAATTGTAAAAAAAAAAATTATAAAAAAATATATAAAAAAAAAATTAGAAAAAAATAGAAAAAAATAGAAAAAAATAGAAAAAAAATAACAAAAATATTAAATAAAAAAACTAGAAAAAAAATTAAAAAAAAATAACAAAAATATTAAATAAAAAAATTAGAAAAAAAAATTAAATAAAAAAATATTAAAAAATAATTATTAAAAAATTACACAAAAAAATTATAATATTTAGAAGCCTTCAAAATTTCTTTAAAATTACCATAAACTTTTAATAAACAAAATTTGAAAAATACAAATCAATTACAGCAATCATTTAAAACAACTCTGTTACTGCCTGACCTTTAAGTATTTAGACATTACTTACTTGACTGCTTCATTTCGCCCAGTTGACGCAATTTTACTTGCATATTCAAGTTACAACAACACCAATCTGTAATTAAATATGAACAAAAATGTTTTCAAGTGTTTGCAGATCACTCGTGAACCACTCGAAAATTAACGAAATATTTAATTGAAATTTTTCGTAAATGGTCTCGCAGTTTCACAAGTATATTATGAGGAAAATAGGTCAATGGGCAGCACCAACATGTAATACTTATGCATGATTTCATGATATTGATATTTGTATATTTCATATATTGTATTTACATATGCGCTTCCTAAAAAAGAGCATAAAAAGGAGCAGTTCGTATAAAACATATGGATTTTATGCAATCACTTTTTTTCCAAGGATTGGCTATGAAAGTGTGTGAGCAAAAAACAGTAAGACTTTGTTCATTATTTAGAAATCATTAATTTATTCTACAAAATGCAGGATTATTTTGATGTGTTATTTGGCACAAATGTCACTGATAGTTATAACAACTTAAAAAAAATGTAAAAAAAATATTTCGTTGAATGAGTTTTCGCGCATAATTTAAATTAAAAAGTCTTAATATTTTTTGCCCAAAAATCAAATCAAATATTTTCATATAAAATTCTTGAGAGAAAACGTCATTGCATAAAATCCATATATTTTATACTATCTGATCGTTTTTATGAATTTTTCTAAGATACGATGAGCACATACTATTTAGGTATAAGTATGTAGAGATTCATATACGTACATATGTAAATCTATATATACTACTTCTGTATGTGTGGAGTTTTATATCTATATATGCATATGCATGCCTGCTTGCTCCATTAAATCGAATAAATGATACAAAATGCATAAATTTCATTACAATAACAACAGTTATATCACATGCATTGCCACATAACTATTTGCATGTGTGGCAAGTGCATTTGTATGCGTGTATGAGTATGTAAGTATATATGTGCAATCATAAGCATTTTCACACAAGTAGCTCATCAGCAAAAACAAAAAATAAAATAAAATTACGAGTATCATGTTTATCTCATAACATTGACATTAAGAGTAAGAAAAATTAAATTAGACTACCCTAAAGGAAATTTTCTACTTAAATTTAGTTTCAAAATAGAACTAAGTTGTATGAAAAGATTATTTATTTCATAAGATACTTCACAAAATTTTGTAGCGATAATTAGCTAAGGCAACACAAAGATAACTGAAGAAATTTTCGAGATCGGCACACTATAGCATATAGCTGTCATATAAACTAAACGAGAGCAATTAAGTTCTTGTGTGAAAAACTTTATTATTTGACAAGATATCTTTACGAAATTTGGTAAAGATAGGTGACCAAGGCAACGCTATATTATCTGAAGAAATTTTCCAGATCGGTCTGTTATGGCATATAGCTGCCATACAAACTGGTCGATCGAAATTAAGTTCGTGTATGAGAAACTCTTTTATTTGATAAGCTAGCTTCACGAAATTTGGTAAGAATGATTTTCTTAGGCAATGCCATATTATCTGAAGAAATTTTTCAGATAGGACTACTATAGCATATAGCTGCCATACAAACTGGTCGATCAAAATTAAGTTCTTGTATGGAAAACTCTTTTATTTGACAAGCTAGCTTCACGAAATTTGGTAAAAATGATTTTCTTAGGCAATGCCATATTATCTGAAGAAATTTTTTAGGTCGGACCACTATTACATATGGCTGTCATACAAACTGGTCGATCAAAATACAGTCCTTGTATCAACAACTTTTTTGTTTGAGGAGATATCTTCTTGAAATTTTAAATGAATTATTGTCTAAGGTAACTGTATTTTCTTTCAAAAAAATTTCCGGATCGGACTACTATAGCATATAGCTGCCATACAAACTGATTGATTAAAATGCAGTCTTTGCATGAAAACCTTTTTTGTTTTGGCTTTTATGTGAGAGTCTTGTGCTCAGAAATGACTTTCCAAAGTCGAGTTGTTCTAAAAAATATTTATGTCTACAGAAAAAACTAACCAAAGTGTACTATTATTTACTTTTCTTACTTTTATGATGATGGTCTATAATCAGTGTACCTCAAACTATTCCAACCTTCGCCCATTTAGCAAATGTTGCACTATAATTGCTAGTTTTCGTAATAAATTGTGTATAATATATGTACATTAAATACCCCTTATAAAAATATATTTACACAGCAACTATACTCAACGCACACTCACTTTCCTACTGGGTCACTTACGCACAAATAAAATACCACAAAGTTGTGTCGCTTGTGAGAAAAAAGCTCTTCACATACGATATCAGAAGTTTCGCAAAGCGATTGACAGTTGCAATAGCCACTCAAGCGTCACGAATGAATCGGAAAAAAATAATGCCGAAGAAAAGAAAACAAGCAGACAAGCGGGGCACAAGCAGTCACCCGCTTGTTTATTGCCACTTTTGTTTATGCTTTTCATACAAAACAGTTATCTGACAATGGCGGCGAGATCGCTTTTATGCTACAAGCGCAACAAAGTGTTGAGCGCTGAGTGGTCAGTGGCCGCGCGCCGGTGCTGTGCATATGTATATGTATGTATATATAAATGTGTGTGTATGTGCATGCTAAGCAGAATTTATTTGCGGCTATCTGCATACATATCTGCATGGAACTTAAAGTAATTTGCCGCAAATTGAGTGGCCTACTTTTTGTTCCACTTTTATATGCCACATACAAGTGTGTGTGTGTGTGTGTGTCTGTCTGCTTATTGACTCAAGCTCATTAGCCGCCGGCGTAGAATTATCGACAGCGTCTTACGAAATATTGTGCACTTGAATGCTCACTTATTATCATCTGCGCACTTATCTTCATCAAACCCACGCAAGCATGCACACATACTTACATACATATATCTGGGCATACATGCAAGTCTGTGGTTCCCACTGCGCGCTCGTTCATTCGTTCCTTCGATTTTTCGATTTCTCGATTTCTCGATTTTTCACCCGCTCATATCAAATGTCAGCGATTGCCAATGGCACTGTCAGCGCTTAATGAATTGGCCGTTCAGTATTATCTACGCTGGCAAACAATATAAATTAGTAGCTGCAACTTAAAGTGCCGGCTACCTTGAGAAATTCGTAAATACAGCAACAAGTAAACATTTCGACCTAAATTGGGCGCTGATTTAGATAGCCAAAACTGCGTTTAAGAGGCTATACTCACTTAGAAGTCAGAAAACAGGAAACTTTTTTGTTGATTTCTTTGAAAAAGGGGCATTTTATTAAAAAATACATAAAAAATATATATTTGCTGAATTTAATATATTTTTATAATCCTTGATAGATTTTGAAAAACTCTTGCACTCCCTTAGTACAGCTGCTGAGCGTAGTTTTTTTGTGCTTAAAGTCATCTTAATTTTGAAAATAGTAATCGAAAGTCTGGTAAAAATTTTGATTTTTGACCAAAATTTTTGACTTTTGCGATTTTCCAACCAAAAAATATTTTTTCTGAATTTCGGTTTTCAACATTTTTATCAACTTTTCGAATTCCCAAAAAAAAAAAAATATTTTTTTCTGAAAAAATTTTAATTTCACAAATTTTCGATTTTCAAAATTCTTATAAATTTTTCAAATTTCCAAAAAAAAAAAAAAAATAATTATATCTTCCGATTTTCAAAATTCTTATAAATCTAAATTCAAAAATCCCTCGATTCAAAATTCTTATACATTTTTCTGACTTTGCAAAAAAATAGTTTTTCTTGAAAAAAAATTTTAAGTTCAGAGAAGAGACCTTTGATTTTCAAAAATTCTTATCAATGTTTTCAATTTCCCAAAAAAATTCATTTTTTTTTCCGAAAAATATATTTTCGTCTCAAAAAACTTTCAATTTAAAAATTCTTATCAAAAATCTAATTAATTTGATCAATACCCGACAAATGTGTCCAGAAAAGCCACCTGAAATTTTCAAGACGATCACCTCACCTTTGGTTTTCAAAAACATGAAATTATCTCACCGAATGTTCCCTCAATAAACCCATTGATTGATGCAATGTGTTGGAAGTGGTCTTCGAAAAATGTCGCCGAGATCATGAGCTTCAATTTCAGGCATCAAATAGTTGGTTACCATGGCGCGATAACGATCCAAACCGTCGATTTTTTCTGAATGAAATGGCAGCTTTTGAAACACTTCACTTCACTTCATTTCTCTTCGTCCTAATTGCGGCAATCTTGCTTGTTTACGTACCTATTGTTCCAGAAATAGGCCTCATAGCTGAACAAAATTTGATTCTAAAACGTCGGATCTTCTGGGGACTTTTCAAGAGCCTATGATCAGCGTGACGAAATGATTCGATTTTGCCAAGTCCATATGAGTGTTCGTCTCTGCATACGCGAACTAGCCCCCCAGTTTTTGAGATATCAATCTGAAACTTTGCAGACTCTCTTTTTTACGAGCAAGAAACTACCCATATATCGGAACCGCCGAGATCAGATCCCTATAGCATTATGTAGCTACCATACAAACTGAATTATCAAAATTGTGCTTGAATGGCAACTTTTTCATTTGTGTAGGGAATCACTGAAGTTAAAGGTTTTTTCTTGTTTTATTTACTCTTGTAACTGCTCGATTATTTATTTATGTCGCCACCATCACAGGTGCAACATGCGCACTAATCCCTTTGGCACGACGCTTACAAAAGAACGCGCACTTTGAAGTTCATAAACACACACGAACACACGTACATATGCATACTCTAGTACTACTGAGCGGCTTATCACAGAAACAACAACTGGAAAGTGCTTTGCTAGACATTAAACAACAACACTTGTCACACTGCTAATACAAAAGCGTAGGCAGCAGAAGTGAGCAAGAAGAGCAGGCGCGCAACTACGCAGCCGGCAGCGACGTCAACGTCAACATCTGAGTTGTGAAAATTATTTAATTACATTTGATAATTGAATAGAATTTTAACACAATGAACTTTCGTACTGATGACTGGATATGGCTGAGCATTTGGGTATACGCCGACAGAGGATGAGATTGCGAGCGAGCATTTTAGCGCAATTGGTGGGCATACGAGCAGACAGACAGACAGACGCACATATACAACGACACAAATACTGCAAAAACGCAATTACAATTGCCACCGACAGACATTCCTCACTTAAGCTAAAATGATAGTCTCTGCAACAACAACAATGACAAAACAATATGCTTATATTGCAGCAACAACAAGTATGCATTTCGCTAAATTTCGTCGACGTTGACACAATGACAAAGACAACTCAATTGTGCGAAATGGCGAATGATTTTGAGCATAAATTATATCGCAAAAATGCCAGCAATTCCTGTGCCTCGTTGCCTTGTTGCCGGTGAGTGTGCTCTTCACACTGCGTTGTGTGTGTAAATTGCAGGAAACAAGCATTAAATCAAAAAAATTAACTCGTACTTTGTTTGAGTTTTGTTTGTGCATAATTGCTGTAAACTCACAATTCTCAACAGGTTTATGAACTCTCTGAGACGATAATGAATGGTTTGAAGGCACTCATTGCATCAATGACGAGCACCAGCAGTTTAAGTGAAGTAGCAAACTGTGCTTTTTAACCAAAGTATAGAAAATAAAAAAGTCTACAAAGGCTCCAACAACTCCAACAACTCCAAAAGCCTAAAAATTTGTGTAAATATTGTCGAAAATGCTTTAGCGTGTTCCCCAGAGTACAAACAGTAATTTGGAGAACTCTACACAAAAGTCTCCAAACTCACAAAAACGGCAAATAATAAATTTTAAAATTAAATAACTCAAATTACTACTAAAATTTAATTTATTTTTGACACAACGAGTAAATATAAGATGTTGAAAAATATTTAGCGCTCTCCAAACAAAAATTCTTTCGTCTTTACTTTCTATCTAAACCAATTTATTCTCTACGTTACCTTATTTAACATATGTGTAAAAACTGTGCTTTGTACTTTGATATTTTTTTATTGTCACAAAGATAATTACAGTCAGAAATCTAGTGTTGCCTGCCGAAATTGATCACACATACTTTCCGCAACAAGAAGCTGCTCATTTGTCAGAACCGCTGATATTGGTCATCTATGGCACATAGCTTCTATACAAACTGTCCGACCCAACTGAAGTCTTTGTATGGAAAACTTCGGCATGGATTATTCCCGAAGACATTGTTATAATCTCCGAAGAAATCGTTTTGACTGGACAACTATAGCATATAACTGCTATGTGCTCAGCCTAAGGAGTTTCCCACAAAGCTTGTTGAAAGTTGGTTTGTGTGGGTGCTTATAATGCAGCAAAGCAATCATGTTTATAATTTTATGATGTGACAAATCAATCAATCAACGCTTAGCTACCGAAAGTAGTAAACAGTTAGATAACTTTGTATAATAACAAATATTTTACTTCAAACTAAGCACAATAGCCTAGACCCTGAAAAGTGGAAAAGCCAATAAAAAGGCAATGATTGAGAAATATTTGTGTTTATGTATTTCTGCTGCTCATTTACTCATTTGATTGATTGTAAATTGACAATTGCAAAGACACACACACCTACACGTGCAACTACTTACATATGTACACTTAAATTTGTGTCTCCAAGCGATAAGTCAATATAGTGGACTATGCCTATACTTTCTAATAGCTTGCTAAGTACTTAAGCACACACACTTTGTACGGTATGCCATGCAACAACAACTACAACAACAATTCTACAAATACAATATTTGTGCAGCATGCGGTAAGTGCATTAGCAAATTTCTCGCGTATCTGCAACGAGAGATGCCGAAGTCAAAGTGTCACTGCACTAACGGATATGGAAGTAAGCTAACTGTACACACGAAAAATGTGAAAAAGTTGTAATAAAGTATCTGCTTATGCGCGCACTTGCCACTCTTCCCACGTTTGTGCGTGTATGTGTGTGTCCACTTACATGTGTCGCTGAGTGTTAACATAATAGTCAGGCGTTGCTGCGACTGCTGGCAACGACTGCGCTGCTAAAGTAGGCGCTTACTGCGGCTGCGCGCTGTCAGCTTAATGCACAAAGCGTGATTGGTTTGGTGTGTGCGGAGACGCCGCTGAGTGGTTTTGAAGTGAAAAGGTCAATATTGACAGACCGACTCACACTTGGCGATGCAAGCAAGCATACAAATGGACATGCAACAACGGCGTATTTGCATAAGTGTGCGTACAAAATTTATGTAAATACATTTATGGAAATGTTGCTTTTCCTCACTTCGTGCATGCATGTAGGTGTATGGGTCTATGGGTGTCTGTGCTCAAACGCGGAACGCCAAATGCCAAACGCAATAGTTCACGAAACAACAACAACCATAAATAATGAGCCAAAAACCACTAGCAGCAACACCAACAACCACGACTGATGCATTATGTGTGTAAGTGGCAATAACATTTTATGTGCTGGCTTTCTCATGTTGTTGTTGGCTTTTATTGCACGCGCACTTTACATCGCTGTTGTTCTTGTGTCAATTTTTTATGCTGCAAGATTATACTGTGACATTCAATAATTGATGTACGCGAGAAAGACACTTAAATTGAATTAGAGCTTGGAATTGCTTGTGTATTTCTTACGCAAAACTTTGAATTATGATATAAATTCTAAATGTGGTAACTCTGGGAGAAAACAAAAACAACAATAACAACATTTGTACAGATGTTATAAAATAGCCTTCACAATTGCATTTTTATTGCATAAAAGTATTTAAAAAGATCTTTATCTGCATTTTGAACGGTCAGTTTGTATGGCAGCTATATGCTATAGCAGTCCGATCTAGACAATTTCTGCGGAGATTATACTAATATCTTTAAAAATGAGCTATACCGAATTTCGTGGATTTACCTTTTCAAACAAAAAAGTTTTTCATACAAAGACTTGATTTTAACGATCAGTTTGTATGGCAGCTATACGCTATAGTGATCCGATCGGAAAAATTTATAAAGACATTAGAGCTTAGTCTCCAAAAAGATTTTATGCGAAATTTCGTCACGATAACTTGACAAACAAAAAAGTTTTTTATGCAAAGACTTGATTTTGACGAATTAGTTGGTATGGCCACTATATGCTATAGAAGTCCGATTACAAAAATTTCTGCGTAAATTTTACCGCTGTTTTTCAGAATGAACTGTGTAAATTTTCATGAAGATATCTCTTCAAACAAAAAAGTTTTTCATACTAAGACTTGATTCTGACCGATCAATTTGTATGGCAGCTATATGCGATAGTAGTCTGATTACAACCATTTCTTCGAAGATTATTGCATTGTCTTTGAAATTAAGTTATCTCAAATTTTGTGAAGATATCTTTTCAAATAAAAAAGTTTTTCATACAAGGACTGGATATTGACCGATCAGTTTGTATGGCAGCTATATGCTATAGTGTTCAGAGACCATTGATTCCAACAAATGTCAAGCTTTATACAGCGGAAATTGTATGTGCAAAATTTCAGTACGATATCTCGAAACCTAAGTGGCTATTTCTCTGATATAAGGCCAGAAATGGCTAAATCGACTCAGCTGATCATTTGTATAAATCGTCACCTAAAATGCAAAACAACGTATCAGCAATAAACCTAAATTCAGTTTTTTATTGCTTACGCTTCATCATATCTTATAACATATATCTAGTATTAAATTTTCAGCTTCCGCTGTCAAATATAACCAATATATAACCAATATATAAGCAATATATAACCAATATATAACCATTTTATAACCGAAACTCAAATTTTTTTCAATGTGTTTGGTTTCTATTACATCGCTTTTTCTGCGCCAAGTAATGTTACGCTATTTTGCATTTTAGGTAAGGATATGCATGTACTTTATAGGATCTTCAACGTTTTCGTTTGCTGGTTATAAACTTCGTTGTCCAGGGTACAGCACATAAAAAATTAACATGGTAACCCTGCGCATATGAAATCACCAATATTTTATATAAAATTTAAATTTCTCAAACCGCCTTTAGGTCGCTCCCGCTATTGCGGTTGACACTTGCTACTTGACTAGTCATTGACACTCATTATTTATTTCAATGAAGCGTGCGTATAGCTACGTACAAACATGGACGCACACTTGATATATATATATATATGTATATATAATATTTCGTATATCAAACTGATCTTTGCGACTGCAATGTCAGCACTTGTGTGGCTACGTTACACTTGCAACGCCGCCCTTTCGTCTAATAAAGCTGATTGTAAAAGCGCAGAACAGCACTAAGTTTAACAACAACTACAATTAAATTGGGCAACAACAACAAAAACAACTGCCAGCTGTCAAAAAGTGCCATAAAATGCTTGACCAAATAATTTTCTTGCTACATAACCTCAAATAAAAGTAACTATATATGGCATGCATGCTGTTGGTTGCTGTTGTTGCTGTACTAAATATATGTTTGTGTGTGTGTGCTTAGTTTTGAACATACATACAGGCATGATTTGCTGGATGCCCGATTGACAACAAGCACGCTGTTTTTTGTAACATTAGCTTGTACTTGAAAATTAAGTGATCCCCAGCGATCGCGCACCACAAGAGACCTAGTCAGCCCCTCCGTCACTTAGCAAGCAAATACAATTTAGAACTTTGTTTATATGTTTACATGTGTTTTTGTATTATATTACCCATTAGGCGCACAGATTTTGTATCGCAAAACCAGAAACCTTAGCAATGATGCCTTCAAACCACACGCCACCGCCCGTTTTGCATTTAATGGCGCGTGCTGCGGTTTGCTGTTCAAGCAACGGTAATATTATAGCTAAATATTTAATGCTTTGTTAGAATTGTAAATAAAAACACTTGCTACACTTTGCGATAAACGTATACCTCACTTATGTTTCATAAAATGTTTTATTGTGTTCTTTTGTCAGCAAAGAATTTCCTTAGTAATTTCATGATGTGCCACTGCAGCGCGTCTTGAACTTGAAATAGTTCAGCGCTTCTGCGCGTTCATTGACGTATTACTCCAGTCGAAATGTCGACGAATGCGCGCTATCGGCACGTACCGTTGTTGTAGAACACATGTAAATTTATTGTCAGCTGCTGAGGTGCCGATAAAGCGGCTGATTGACTTGGGTAGCTAAGTAACTTATAGCTTCCCAAAACTAACTGAGGTAAATGCAAATAAGTAAATAAATATAACATTGATATTTATACACTGTGCAACAAAAAATAGCAGCTGTGATTGCAAAGAGTCTGGTGTCTACAGCTGGATGTGCTGATAATCATGCTACCTGAATACATATTCTTTATACTTATAGTATATCATATATATCCTTATAGTATATATTATGTACATATGTATATCCTTGAAACATGTGCACGGAATTCAAAAACTCTTCAAAGCAATAGTGTGTTCAAATAATATCGCACACTGTATTCATATCAATATTTGCTCAGATAACTAGGCGCCAATCAGCCGTCGCTGTCAGTTAAAGTCTAAGGCGGTTAAAAATCAGCTGTCTGTGTGACTTTTAGGTAATCTTTGTTGATATATAGAAAATCTGGTTTACCAGCAAGTTACAGTATACTGATACGTAAAAAGTCTTCTTATGTGATATATTTTAGTCATTAGTTGTATACTTTGAACAAATATGGTTTCAGAGTTCCCAACTAGCTTTTATAAAACCATTTCTATTATAGTTCTAACAAAAATGTTTCATCTTTTTCCACATTAAACAAACGCAAGTTCTCAGAGAGCCAATTATTTGTAGACTACTTTCGAGCGTTAGGTTTCAACAAGATTTCCTAGTCATATCGCTAGCAAGGTTAGTTTAGGTTGAGAAGTTGATTCAAACAGAGATCTCACTTGGACAGTTTAGAATGTCAGTTCGTTGTGACAGCTTAAACTGCTCAATAAACCCTTAAAAATCGACAATGCGCTTTGAGTCTCTCACACTTTCACTCACAGTTTCACTTTTTCCGAGTCACAAAGTCGATTAGTCTACAAAGAGTTACAGAGTTCGGTGGGTTTACGTGAGCTTATCGGCGCAAAAAATCTGTTTTGCCAACGTTCTAATTAAATATTTACCCACAACCTAGTATTTACGTATGTAATGCTTTATGCTTTTTAGTTTATGGCATTCAAAGTTTAATAACTGGGAATGTAGAAACTGAATATTCACAGTAATAAATGCGAAATTAAATCAGCATATTTGTTAACTTTATTAAAATGGTAAAAAGCGGCAATTGTTTATTTATTATTTAATGTTACTTAATTACAGTTTCTATATCCATTACATCATTAGTGATGATTAAAGTACGAATTTTACTACGAACTCGACGTGTTTGTTGTAAAAAGTAATGTACTTCAATGGATTTACAACTTTGTTGTTGCATATAAAGGGTATTCCAATAGAGATGATATGATTTCTAAATGTCGTTTGGCCATTTTCAATATTGCATGATCTGTAATTCTTTTCCCTTTGTATTTAATAATCTTTACAATGTCCTCATAGAAAGATATACGCAAAAAGAAGGTCGTATAATCGTCCACCTGTGCTCACTATTCGTCGAATTGCTGAAAATTTCGATCGCACATTTTGTTCATGTTCCAATAAGACAAGAAACCTCTCCAAGTAACGAAAATATTGCTACCCTTCAGGCATGTGTTGCTGAAGACCGCAATTTGTCGATTCCAAGACGTTCTCAAGAATTGGGACTGTCTCAAACCAAAATCTGACGAATATTGAGCATAGCTTTGAGCTTGTATCTCTATAAAATTATTTTTACTCCAGAACTGAGGTCACTGGATCACCTTAAACGCCGTGAATTTGCTGACTTTGCCTTGAAACAACTTGAAAGCGATAACAATTTTTCCAAGAAAATCATCTTCTCCGATGAGGCTCACATTCATCTGAGTGATGCGGTTAATAAATCAGGCTGTCTATTCTGGTGCGAAGAGCACCCACAACTTCTTCATGAACAATCATTATATTCACCTCAATTGACAGTTTGCTGAGGTTTTTGGTCTGGTTGAATCATCGCTCCTCACTTTTTTCAAAATGAAGCTGGTGACACCATTACTGTCAAAGGTGATCGACATAGAACGATGATAACCAACTTTTTAAGGCCGCAATTGGAAGAAGTTGATCTTGACAATATCTGTTTCCAACAAGTCTGGGGTATGTGCCACACAGCACGTACAACAACCTAATCATTGCGAGAAGGGTTTGGAGATTCGATAATTTCAAGAAATTGTGACTTTGAGTGGCTTTCAAGAAGTTGTGATTTAACATCATTAGACTATTTTTTGTGGGGTTATTTGAAGTCACTGGTCTTATCAGACTCTCTTCAAGCTTTGAAGTCAATACTGAACGTGCTATAAATGACATACGACTTGATTTGGACTCGAAAAGACTCGAAAATTGGGATCATCTATTAAAGAAGTCGCGGAGACTTTTTGAATGATGTCATATTCAGAACTTATAAGTATCGATTGTACTTCAAATTAAATAGAAAAACATTTAAGTTTCTTAGACAATTAGTATTTTAAAGAAATCATACCATACCTATTGGAAAACCCTTTAATTATAAATATTAAATATTTAACTCTGTGTGTCATTACTTTTATTTGCCAAAACATAATTACTTTTTGTTTATCACACAGTCATTTATTCTATTAACATTACAACTGTAAATAATAACTGTGCGCATCAAGCATGCAACACACTCAATTATAGTATATAGCTTGCCACAAAGCCAACACAACTGATAGTTTGCATTATCATATTATTATATTAGCATATGTATTCCGATTGAAATTAAAACAATCAAATTGTGCGGTAATCCATTAATTGCCATGCAAAGTCATGTGGGTCAGATTGGAGTATGACACACAGACACTTACACATGCTTACACTTGCACTTGTGGCATTGTGCTACACTGTCTGTTTGTTATGGCACGAGCGCTGGTGAGCCGCTATAAATTTCATAGATTCGTAAAAATTCATATTGTTTCCGCACCTGTTCACATGTCCAGCCGTATACACATACACACATGCAAACACGAATAAAGGAATTTATGATTTTTGACGCGTAAATGTGTTAATCGTAAAAATCACACATAAAAGTCACATTAAAATGCATGTGAATTGATAAAACGTTTATTAAAAATCGGCAATAATTTAAAAAAAATGTTTAAAAAAAAGTTTAGTGAAAAAAATATGTCGAGGCAAATACGTGCCAGGAATTTATTAAAACGTGCTTTCTTGGTTATTCTAATTATTATTTTTTAAGAATTGATACCAGCAGCAACACTTTAATCGTTATGGAAATCTTTTGGAATTTTCAATAATTTTCTTTTACGTCAATTAAGGCAATAATCTCACATCGCTTTACGTCAGCTAAAGTCCTTAAGAGCAGGGAAGCAGTTAATTTAGCGGCTGCATATAAACCGCTATTCAAGAAATGCCGAGAAACAACAAACCAGCTTAGAAAACACTCAAGTCGCTAAAACGCTGGACGGCAGACTGCACTCCGTCCAGCATTAGGCTCACTGTTCACCCGGCTGATAACCAATTTAAGCCTTATCCAGCAACTCAGTGGATTTGGTGAAAACCCTGATTCTTTTAATACCCTACCTGCCCAATATCTCTTAAGTTGGAGTATTGGGAGTTGTGGAATATATTCCTGCTCATCCGGCTAAAGTCTGGGCATTCGCATAAAATATTCCAGCGTCTCATCATCCTTTGCATTTCGCCGAATCCAGTTTTAACATTTTCTGAAGGTGGGCTCTTAAGGAAAGCTGTCCTCTTATGATTCCTACAAAGAAGCTAAGCTCCTTTTCGCCTGGAAGTAGGGACCGTTTGATCTGTCCACCAGCAACACTATCCCAAAGTGACTTTGTGATATGAACTGTGCTGCTTGTGCTCCTGTTCCCGTTTCACCCTTTGATCCGTCAGTGAATGTGTAGATTTAGGCGATGTAATTATCGATCACAGAACCATTGGCCAAATCTTCTCTACTGGATAATGAAAACGATGTGTTTAGTTCCTCGTGGGTCTCCTTTTTCTATCGCATTCCAGTTTAATCTGAGTTTTTTAACAAAATCGACTGGCCGTAAAAATGTTCTTATACCTCACTTGAATGTATGTTGGATGAATGTCTTCCAGATCGAAGGGCTTTGAAAGCCCGACCCTCAATGTGTTCCATTTTACAATAGTTGAGACCTATGAGTTCGAATTCATCTCTTTTGAATCTTAAAAACAATTCCACGAAACTGGAAATGACTTTCTTAGCTTGTAGAAGGTTTGTGTCTGAGATAAATATAATTTTTGGAATATTAATCGATTGAATTATTGAAATAAATCTGTTAGAAAAAGTCCATTTCCAATAGTTGAGAACTCAGCGTATGGTTTCAACCACTTCTAAACTATATAAACAATTTAACGAACCTTGTTATGACTGCCTTAGCTTGTAGTAATGGCTGCTTTTTGTCTGAGATAAATTTATGGTTAGGCAATTTTTTCAACATCAATTGGTAGAATTATTGTAGTATATCTTTGGATAATGTTTTTCGTTCAGAGAATTACAAATAAAGACAAGTTCTAAAGTTTTTTAGGTATGAAACCGATTATATCATTTCTTATATGCACAAATAATGGACATCGCAAGAATGTATCGATAAATTCAAAATTTGCAGAATTCGTTTTGAAGTCTGAAATCGATCATAAATTTATGTAGACGCAAACTAAAGTCAGTCTGCGATCACATAGAAAAAACCATTATGTAAATGATATAAAGTTTTATAGTTATTTTTTCTTATTACTATAAACAGGTTGAAAATTACAAATAAAGTATTGAAGTGAAAGAAAAAAATTAATAACTAAGAAGTATTTAGAAAGGCGCTGCTATAACCGCGGAAGCGGTGTCTATAAAGAAGAAGAAGATTTCGAAATGTCGCCTAAACTTAACTCAACTCTCCTTACCACCCTCAGTCAGACTGTCAACTATCTACAAGCGCGGACAATTAAAACTTCCTCATACTGATTAAGCAGGAAAAAGGTGCGCTTGTGGCCCACCCACTTATTAACGCAACGCAGTTCTCACGACTTATCGAACGTGTGGTGCGCGTCACTAGCTGCGCGTGCGAGCACAAACACTTAAGTATGAGCGCAATTTACGTTATCTAAGCGCTGCAAACAAACGCACATAAATATCAATAAAAAAACATACCTTCAGTTACATATGTACATATGTAAGAGCATATGTATGCACACATTGGAAACATTTATTTGAAAGTCGTGCAGAAGCGCCAGCCATCAGCAACATCTTCAACAGCTTAAGTAAGCGTCAACATGGCGGCAGCGCAGCGCAATAGACGTCGCGTTTGCGGTCGGCGCCTGCGTCGCTTCGATTGCAGCGCGCGCTGTGCTTGATAAGAATTATTCCATACATAGCAGTCAGCGATTGGAAACTTAATAACATTAATGTGAGCGCTATTCGCCGCGCAAAAAAAATTATACAAACAAAGCTAAAGTGTCAAAGAAAAGTGAAGTGATTGTTTGAAAAAGAAGAAGAACAAACGACTACAGCGCCGATAAGTGTTCGATACTTACAAAGTGTTTGATTTGTGTCTGCTTTGTTTTTATAAAATAACACAATTCTATTTCACAGCAAACAGTGTGCGCTTTGTTACCGTGTCGCGATTGTGTTAGGTGTGTGCAGCGACCGCAGCGCCAATGGCGGTGGCGGCGTCGTCTTACATGTGGTTAGTCGCGACGCTGTCAGCTACTGTGACGTAGTAGCCGTGAGCGCGCGTCGTCACGGCGCTGATATGCCGCGGCGCGCGGCTGCTGTCAGTTACTAGTCCACGGCTAGATCGCTAGTAAAATGCTTTGACAATCAGCAGTCAGTTGCTGAGCGTGAGCACGCGAGTGCGATGATCATTTGGCGTGCGAAAAAACTTTGAAAATCGAAAATAAAAAGAACGTTGTAAGGCGTGCGGGCGTACAAACGAACTTTGCTTTTAGCGCGCCGGTGAAAAACAATATAAAATAAACAGTATTATTTGTTAAGGAAGTACACTGTACGGATAATGGTGGGAAATGTGTGGTGAAATATAGTAGAAGGATTTGCAAACAAAATAATAATAAAAATAACAACAATATGATATTAAAGAAAGGACAAAAATTAGCACTGAAACTGTATTTAAAAGAAAGATAATATAAGATGGTCTTGGGTCTGATATTAAAAGTGCAAAAGTTCAGAAATAAGACAATAACAGTTACAAAAAATAATATATTCAAATTAAACTAAAAATGTGTTCAGTCGCCGTATAAATTAATAAAAAAATTTATTTTGTGTTTTTATTTTTTGTTTTGGAAGAAAAATAATTTATAGCTAAATAAATTTTTTTAATTTATACGCATAAAATATATAAACTATTAAGAAAGTTTATTACAAAAATTTTAATAAAAAGTATTTATAAATTTAAAATGAATTAATAATACTAAAATGTTAATACCTTTGAAATACTTATTCTATAAATTATAACAATGCCTATAAGTAAAAAATAGGATAATAAAAATGTATAAAAAAATTTATATAAATTAAAAAAATCAAAATAAATTTATTGAAATTCATAAAACAGATATTAAAATATAGTTCTAAACTGAAATTTTGATTAAACAACTTAATAAAATTAAAAAAAGTCCTTAATCAATTTATATAAATTTAAAAAAATTAATAAAAATTAAAAAACATTTATTTTTGAATATGAAATTTTAATAAAAATAATTAAATCAATTAATAAAAAAATAACATTTACTACCACAATAAATAAAAAATTAATTTAATTATTATCATTAATAAAATTAATATAATTTAATTTAATTTTTTTTGGAATTCTGCAATTAAATAAGTTTGATTATAAATTATTAAAAAAAAAATAGTTTAATTAAATAATTAATCACATCAGGAGCGATTTAAAAAATGTTATTAATTAAATAAATTAAATTAAATGTTCTTAAATAAGATGATTTTAACTAAATGAATTAACATTTCTTTAAATTTTGCCATGACAAATTTAGAAAATATTTTTATTTATAATAATTAAAAACAAAAATTTTATTTAAATAATTAATTAAACTAATTAAATTTTAATTAATAATTAATTACTATTTTTAATCTTTGCGAAAGGCATTTTAAACCCTCCTTACGGCCTAAAAAAAAGAAAAAAAATCTTTTAAATACATTAAAACATACCATAAAGTAAAATATTATTTCAAATTAAATTAATTAATTTTTTTAATAATAATTTTAGAAAATATTTCAATTCAATTAAAAAAACTATACATTTTGAAATGTAATTTATTAAATAATTTTAATTGAACAACAAAAATTAAAAAAATGTATATTTATTGAATTAAAAAAGTAAACTTTTTAGTAAAAAGATTATTTCAAATTAAATTAATTAATTTTTTCCAATTAATTAATTAATTTTTTTTAAATATAATTTCTTAAAATAATTCGTTGTAATTAAGAAAATATAAATTTTCAAATTTAATTAATTAAATAACTATCCCCTTTTTTAACAATTTTTTTAAATTTATAATTTTTTAATTAAAAAAGATAAACTTTCAAAAAAAAAAAATAGTAAAACTAACTATATTATTTTAAATTTTGTTAAAGTAATTTAATTTAAAAATTTTAAATTTAATGAAAAAATTGCTTTTAATTTGTTGTTTATTAAATACGAAACAAAATTACTTAAAGTTTTGAAATTATTTTAAAATAAATTATTTAATTTTTTTTTAACAATAATAATTTTTGAAAATATTTTTTTTTTAATTAAAAATTTTAATAATTTTTTTGTTGGTTAAATTTAATTAATTTTTTAAATTAATTTCTTTATTTAATTAATTAATTTTTCTCAAATTTATATCTTAAAGTTTTTAACGGTATAATTAACTAAAAAATTATAATATTGTGTTATAAATATAAGAAAATTAATTAATTAATTAAATTGAAATTCAAATTATTATTTTTTTTTAATTATTTTAATTTATTTTTTTTCTTAATTTTTTTAATAAATTCTGAAAATATTTTTATTTATTAAAAAAAATATGCAAATGTAAGAAATTCTTAATTATCTTTAATGATTTTTAGAAAAAGTTATAAATAAAATAGAAATTTACAATAATGATAACCTAAAGACCCACGAACGCAACAGTATAAAAATTAAAGCAAAACTTTAATAAAAAATATTAAATCCTATATGAATTAAATTGCATAACTTCTTATATACTAATTATATATTTACATGTGCGATTGCAGAAAGTGACAAAAAACGCAAATAGAAAACAAAAACATTCCAAAGAGACTCAAACAAGGCGTAACAAGTATAATTAATAAGCGCTCACAATTTTCAAAGAAAAATATTATGAACTGTGTGACAAAGTTCAGAAAAAGTGAACAATCGAATGAGCTTAAGTTATATAATCATTAACTGCCGATCTAAAATAAACAAAATATATATACACGTGTGCACAGAAATACTTTGCAGTTCTAAACAAATCGGCATAATAAAGACAATACAACAACACAAGCCGCTAATCGCCGGCTACGATCTGTCAAGATAATACAAAGTCGCAGAAATAATTGCCAATTCATCGCGCACAAATAAGGCAAAAGGTGATAGCAAAGCCGCACCACGCAGATAGACTTCAGAGCCGGAAGAAAACAAAAAAAAAATAAACATAAATAAAAGATTGCAAATCGCGTCTTAAATCAACGCAGTCAGCTGTCTACGTAAGGCTATGCGCAGCAGCTGACTATAACTGTAAACAATTACCGAAGTTACATATAAAAAATCGAAATTGAAGCGCTTCCCTCAGCGCTTCGTATATTCAGCTAATAAACACCGATCAACATGCGCGCCTTCCAACGCGGCTTCTTCTGCTCGGATCTCACGCTGCGCTATCCGTACCGTGAATGCACGATCACCATACCGATGTTACTGATCTATACACTGCTACTGCCGATGCTCTTCATCAGCGTTGTGGAGATAATGCGCATCTGCAAGTGCTTTCGACTGCGCAAATACGTAACGAATTTAGCGCGCAGCTTATCCATCTTTAGTTTCGGTTTCATCGCCACCTATCTGACCACGGAGCTGGCGAAGAATGTGGTGGGGCGCCTGCGTCCGCACTTCTACACCGCGTGTCAACCGCGCTTGCCGGATGGCAGCTCCTGCGAGAGCGCGTATCAGCAGCTGGTCGGCGGTGGCGTGTATGTGGAGCATTACTATTGCGCGAATCGCAATTTGAGCGCACGGCAGTTGCGCGAACTGCACGTATCCTTTCCGAGCGCGCATTCATCGCTCTCATTCTACGCCATGCTGCTGCTGTGCTTCTACTTGCACGCGGTGTGGCGCGGACGCGGCACTACACGCGTCTTGCGTCACATACTACAGTTCCTGTTGTTGTTGGTCGCCTGTTACATAGCGCTGAGTCGCGTGCGTGACTATTGGCATCACTGGTCTGATGTGTTGGCCGGCGCGCTGCTCGGTGCTGTCTACGCCATCTTGACGGCGGTGTATGTGGGGCGCATGCTGCGGCAGGGCTTCGCCGATGCGGCATCAACACATAAGCATAAGAAGCATCAGTATAAGTTGGGTGGCAAACAGCAGGTGAAGCAGCTGGCGCATGCACACCAACATCATCATCCGCATCAGCTGACATCATCACAGCATAGACTGGCGCCGCATGACGCGCGCAGCGGACGCATGTTGCTGGTGGCAGCCAGCGGTAGTGTCAGCAATTTGCAGCAGCAGCAGTTGTTGTCAACAGCGCACGAGGATCTGGAGAAGCAGCAGTTGCACGAACAAGTGGTTAAAGAGCATTTAATGGAGCGCAGCAGCATTGGTGGCGGCGGTGATTGTGAGTGGAAGCTGCAGGCGGTTGTGTTGCCAACGTAAATTGCCAGCAAAACGTCATGGGATCGGGCGCGCAAGCACGCGCTGGAATGAGGAAGGCGTGCTACGGTGCAGTTGACGGCGGAACAAATCTGTAAACACAACACATAATGGCACAAGCGGTGATAAGACGAGAGAGGAGCGTCACCGGAGAGAGCACGCGGTGCGCTGTAGAAGGAGTGGAAAAGAAAAGCGATGCGATAGTTAACTGATTCGATGCGCTGGAAAAGCATAATGCGCATGCAAGTGTGAACAAATTGGGGAGGGTTGGCGTTGACATTGATACGGTAAAAATTGTGAAGGGGTTTTATTACCCCTTCAAGAAATTGCATTATTAATTCATTAAAATTTTAACGCGCGCCTGCAGTGTAAACCCATTTGAGGCAAACAACAACTTTTTCTTATGAAATCCGAGTTCCGACGCCTCACCCCCCTTTGCGCGACACCACTGCGCTCGTCGCAAAAAAGCCCGCATATCATATGCCATGCCAACAACAATCAACAGCAATAATAGCCTTGCACTGCCTGTACGTAATTATTGGCCATGCAACAACTAACTGAAACACAACAAAAAAGTAAATAATTTTTCACCAAAAGGCAAAAATGCGCTATTGTGCAACAAAAAGTGGCAAAAGTCGCACAGCAACCAAATGGTAATGCAACAATTGGCTAAGTGAGCAAAGCTTAAATTTCGACTGAATATGGCAACATTGGCAAGCGTGACAGCATTGGCGTGTTGGCAGCGGCCGCATGCCTTTCTGGTGGCATGCCGCAACCACGTTTAGCTGTTAGTGAGTCACCAACGCTACAAGCATATATTTACACGACTATATATGAACACATCTCTCTACATGTATGTGTGTGTATGTGTTCACTTTCATATGCTTAGCGCTCGGTATTGGAGTTTGTTCCCCTTTGGCTGTGTGGCGGCAACAACACATTATGAAAATAAGTAGCAGCAAACGCTAGAGCAATAGCAACAACAGCAACAAGAGACACTGAAATAATAACAAAAAATGGCAACAAAAACAAAAACAGTCACTAAAACAAAAACAACTACAACGTTAATGTAGGCAATAAGGAACAAAAGTAAGGCGCGCTTACAAGTGTGAATAACAACAACGATAACAGTTAAGGCAAGCAATCTGGCGGCAGCACAGCGTGCAGCGACGGCGCAAATAAGCAAAAGACAAGCGCAGTTTTGTAATAGTTAAGATGTATGCGCGTGTATGTTTGTAGAAAATATTGCAATAATGAGGCAGCTGCCAAAGCGCAGCTTTTTAGTATAAATGTATATACATATGTATACAGTGTATACTATACACATATATACTCACATTTACATATATATAAATAAATTATATATATGCCTAGCTTAAGTAGCTGCATTCGCATGCACCTAGCACTATCTTTAAGCAGCTCTCACACATATCTTCATCAATATGTATATGTATGCATGCACACACCCGCACAGCCATCAATCAATCGCTCAATCAACGCGAACATATAAATTTTAATGAATTATATCCTCATAACTTATTTGCTAAACTACTTAAGTACCTTTGACTTCCTTTAAGCGCGGACTAACTATATGCACACATACTTGTGTGTCTGTATGCTTGTATCTTTAAGCGACTAGGCGTAAATTTAGCATGTGAACACATTATGCAATAAATAAGCATGCAAGTCAAGAAAAAACCTTTCTTCGGCTGCATAAATTAAAAAGTGTAGTAAAAATTGTACTTATCTTTATTTGAAAAAAAAGAAAAAGAAAATTGAAAAGAAATGTGAAAATAATAAAATTTTATGTACTTTTTTTATTTTTTTCTTGGAGTAAAATACTTTATGGTTTGTATGCTCACATATTGTGGAATGGGTATGCAGCTGGGTGCGTCATGAGACATCCACTTAACCTACACAGCTAAATATATGCACTTATAAATACAAGGTTTATTCTTCGATAACCGAAATTCTTGAAATTTAAAAACTATTTTTTTTTTTTTTATTTTTCTAAACCTAAAACTTTTCTATGCCAAAATGTCATGAGTTGAGTTTTTGAAATAAAAAAAATATATATTTATTACATATTTCTCAGTTGTAGAAAATTATATTTCTTCAAATGTACTATAAAATCATATATGTAATTGTAAAAAATTAGCAGCCAAGCCCGGCTCTTAATAAAAATCTTGAAATTTTACTTAAAAAGCACTTTTTCAGACAATGTGACTTCAGGCCAATTCAAAAGCGAATTTTCCTAAATGTCAATTTTATTATTAAAGTTATGTTTCAGTCTTTTTAAATGCACGTGGTGCAATGCCCATTGTCTAACTTGAAGAAGGAAGGCTACAACTTGCTAAAAGCCTGAACGACTTTCGTAGACATCTCTGGTGCACTGCGCACTAGACCAGTTTTCTGTAAGACATTCACCGTCAGTCTTAGCTTTTCGCTGCCGAACCACTTTAGGGTTTTTTCGGCAGAAGTGGCTGTTATTAAGATGGCTATAGACGAATTGCAGCCTCTTTCAGGGTTTTGATTTTTTTTTGATTTTGACAGCAGAATAACAATCAAAGCTTTGAGTTCGATAACTGCGTGCTCAAAACTGGTCAACTAGTGTCCATCAAGCTACATCATCATCAGACTGATTTGAGTGCCTGGTCATAGCCTTTCAACAGTAAAGTCAATAAGCTACATAGTTAGAGGCTCACATTGAAATGGAACTGAGTTGGATCTAGTTGCACGCTCTAACCTATGACTCATTTCTGTGCCACCACCAGATCCTTTTGGCCTGGAGTAGATCGAAGGAAATCTCCTCAACTACTTATCCATAGTTAAGTTCATCTTGCAGCAATCGTAAAGCTGCTTACTGGACATTGTTCAATAGACATTTATCGGCAAGGCTTAAAATCTTGTTGGATCATGTTGTAGTGGGAGGTGGAAACATCAATGCACTTTCTATTCCTGAAGCCTCTCTTTGTGTGTTGACTGGTAATAATAAGAATACAGACTGTCGACGAAGGTAGAGACGGACTGGTAATAGTACTTTCACTGTTATTGTTTGGAGGTATCAAGCCGAGATCTGACTTTTTATTTGGGTGTTCGTTGCTTCTCAATAGCACAGAACTCAGATGGAAAGCCTTACTATACACAGGGATACAAAAAAGGCTGGTCTTATGTTCCGTCGCCTTATCAACTTTCCACCTCCAAGGTATATTAAGATGTGACTGCCTTCAAACTCTAAATTCCTTTTTCGGAATTTTTTGAATTTATGAATTGGGCATGACCAATCACTTGAAATTCAGCGAAAACGAACTTCATTTTTTCAATAACTAAAACTAATTTTTGTTTTTATCAAAAACACTGCGACGTCCGGTTATGAGGAATTTAACTGTATATGTAAACTAAATATTATGAAAAATCCTAAAAATTTGGAGCCAGTGATTTGGCAGCATTATTATGAACTTTTGGAACAGTGAGTGATTTCCTTTTATGAACTTTTGAAATAGTTTAGAGAAATAAATTATATAATGAGGAGTTGCATAGGCCTCATGCTGCTTATAATATTTTCCAGTGCATGAACTGAACTGACTGGGACCACATAGGAAATTAAAAGGGGTTGCTGATGATAGTAGCAACAAAAATATTAAGATAACCATCAAGATTTGTTCATTATACGGGATCTTTTCATTACTTGCAAGAAATAATAATAACGCCAGTCGATATAGTCTTAAAATTTTCAAAGGAATAACTGAGCAGCAGTTTTATGAACTCTTGGAACAGTGATTTTTGTAAATAACAGTATGAGAAGCTTCATGAGCTTTATAATGTTTTCCAGTGCAGAAACTGAACTGACTCAGACTTGGGATGAAAATGGCAATATCAAAAATAGACTTTTTCATTGTGAGGAACATTTTCATTATATGTAAAAGATAGTTATAACGTCGTAGTAGTCCCAAAAATTTCGAACTGGCGAATCAGCTGATTTTTATGAACTTTTGGAACAGTTTATAAGAGTAAGAACAATAAGAGTAGTTACAAGAGCATTATGCTTTTCCAGTGCAGGAACTGAACTTACTGGACACTGGAAGGATTTGAAAATCTTAGCTGCCGTGGTCATTAAATTAAGAACTTTTCTTCTAAAAATGCTTCTTTAAAAATTATGGCAAGAATTCACTTGACAGACCAGCAGCGCGGTAGCAGCAGGCATATCATACAAAAATGCGCTTCATCGCTCCTCCGCTAGAGCCCTCCAAATGCATGTGTGCAGTCGTGTGTGTAGTAGTGGTGTAACCGCTTGATTTGACATTGTCTCTATGCCAACAACAAATCAGTGAATTGCCTATGTTGAAGGCAAAATTTCATATGTATAGATATCTATAAAGAATTGTAGCTACATATAGCTATTGGAAAAGCAGACAGACATGTATGTGTTTATATGTACATACCTATCTATGTGTAGATATACCTATGCTCCTTTCTTTGTGCAAAGAAAACCTTTTGGCCAAAAGCAGGCGTCCTACTTCGCTTAGACACGTACGGAGCAACGTCTACCATTGTATTTGATTTGCCTAAATGCATTTGTATTTGTTACTGTATGTGTGTCTTCTCTACACATGAGCGTGCATGTGTGTGTGTGTGTGTGGGTACGCGCTATTTTGAAGAATGTGAATTTAACGAATCATGAAATACGATAATTGAAGCATGCAGAGTGTACCATTGTTGAATGGAATAATAAAATCACCCGGCCAACAACAGCAACAATGCTGTATGCCACACAAATAGCTGGAGAATAAATTCAAGTTAGTATAGTTGGGAAAGTTAGGACAACAACCAAGGGCACACCAACTGGCTTAGCTCTGCCGACAACTACAAAACTACACAAATATCGGTGAATTGCTGCTGTATGTGTGAGCACGTGCGTCAGCTTAAGGTGAGGTGAGGTGAGTGAGTGCTAAGAAATCGCTGCGAAGATTTTCGGTTATAGAATTTGTGTTCTTCACGCTGGCTTCGGAAAAGTTTCGGCCCAACAAACGCATTGTTCGGCGGCGCTGTTTAGCTAGCATGGAAAGCTGAGGTGGAAAAAGAAGGTGGCGGAGATGAAAAGAGCGACTGTGTGTGTGAGTGTGCGGCAGGTTGTCCGGAAGTGTCGACATAGGTAGTGTTGCACTATTGAATTAGTTGTAGGTGGCAAATATAAAATGAATTTGTATGCTGAGCTTTTTTCGGCTAGTCACTCGTTGAATCGGTCGCAATGTTTAGCAATTTGTGCCGCACAAAGGGCACAAGTCGCGAAGGTAACGAGTTCGAAAAGTTGCGAAACTAGTTTGCAAAGTCACTTGCGAAAATTCACTTTTATGCCTAAGTTTGTTGCAAAGTGAGATTGCATAAATTAAAAAGGTGTGCAAATTGTTTGTCGGAATAGTGCGGGAATGAGGTATATCCTTGAGATTATGGGGTGTTTTATGAATGCTTTTGTTCTTGTGTATTTTTTGTTGCTAACAGCGCTTTCGAAGTCACAGTTTTGACTTTGAGTTTTGTTATTGCTTGCTAGTGATTTTGAAATGATTTTGAGTGGCAACAATTTTTTATGCAGAAGGTCTAATTTACAGTTGGCAACTCTATTTGACTATAGATGTATAAATTCATGAATTTTCTTCACTTTGAAATGTCATTTATTGTCTAGATACATTTTTGAAAAAAAAATTGTTAAAAAAAAAGGTAATAAAAAATTAATTTATAGCTGGCAACTCTATTCCAATATATGTATGTACATATGTACATATATAAACTATAAAAATTCCTTTAGATAAGCCCATTTCGAGTAATAATTTTTGTGCTCCTAAAATTTTCGAAAAAATTTGTGTAAAAAAATATTTTCTAGAAAAAAAATTTGTAAAAAAAATTCAGTATAAAAGATATGGATAATTTTTTTTTGCCAAAAAAAATTAGTAATAAAAAATTCTTAAAAAAATAGCACAACGCTAAAAACAATTGTTTTTTTTACAAAAATTTATTAAAAAATTAAAAAAAAAACGTAAAAAATTTTGGAAAAAAAATTTGATAAAGCTGCAAATTTTTTTTTTTGGAAAAAAATATATGTAGTTCAACAAATTTTTCTGAAATAAATTGTAAAAAACATAAAAAAATAAAATAAAAAAAAAGCATTAATCGTAAAAAAACAAAGAAAAATTTTTGTACAAATTTTTATACATTATATTTTAATTTTTATACTATTTTTTTTTTGAAAAAATGTTTTGTTTTAAAGTTTTTTTTTTTTTTTGATAAAAAGTTTTTTGTATAAAATATTTTTTTGTTATTTCATAAATTCTTTTTGCATATTTTACATTCATCGTATTTCCGACCTGTATTGTATAGTAGCTTCGATAGGCTCTTTCAACCGCGCCCGACATGAACTCTTTCCTATTCGTGCGTGCGATTGATGAGCTCGTTGAGGTTTTGTGTAGGGCTACACTTGAAAGGATCTGTCCGCTGAAACTTCAGAAAGTTGAAAGAGAACACCCTTGGTGGACACAGAGCAAAGTCCGTTGAAATGGCTCTAGTGACTCTAGTGTAAGGCAGGACTAGCTTTATACAAATCCAAGTTAAAGAAGGCAAAAGGTTCCTCTGGAGCATCTTCTGTGGAAGTTTTCTAGCCAAAAACCCTACTCCATTGATGTGTATGAGAAATGCTTATAGTGGTTGGTCCCTGAGCAGCGAGAAGTTATTGAAGTTACTCCTTTCAAGTCACCGTCATCGAAGCTACTCCTAGATGCTTACTTCCCGTTGTACCATTCTGCAGAAAAAGTGCCCCCGCGGGAGATTCAAGTGAGCTGTTGAGTCTTCTTGGGTTTTTTCACTTTTATATTCAGAAATAAATTTCAAAAATTCTATGAAATTTAAAATTTTGTATCAAAAAAAAATTATTTCAAAGATTCTCTGAAATTTTATATTTTTGTATCGAAAAAATTATTTAAAAAATTTGAAAAAACATATTTAATTATTTTTTGGGGTATCGCTGTCTTCAAAAATACCTCGAATAAGTTCTGTAAACCTCAAATATCAAATCATTTGTACGAAATTACATGATTTCCTGCAACTATATGCTTTTCTGGAAATATATTTTAATATAAATTTTCTCCAAAGCTTTTCAAACGTTTGCCAGCTTTATGAAATTTAAGCTTCTGCGTATTGCAGGCTTGTAAACTGCGCGAAACTCAGTTTTTCTCTGGATAAAATATATGCAACATAACTATTGCATTTCATAATTATTAGCTGGAAAGCCCTGAATTTGTTTAAATCTTAGCTGGAAAGCCCTGAATTTTACTAATAGTAGGTCGTAAAGCCCAGGCTGCAAAATACAAATACAAAGAAATAGCAGTTAAATGCAAAGCCATAAGTTTATTTCGCAGAAGGAAAGTCTGTGTCATAATTTCATGAGGGAGTATTTATAAAATACGCAAGTGTATGCAATTTGTAATTTTTAAACTAAAATCGCATTTGGAATATATGACAGGTGCTAAGGTCACTTTGGTGGAGTACGCATAAGTCTTCGGCGAAGAAAAAATTTTTTAAAAAAATTTAATGGAATTTTAATAATAGATAAACATAGTATAATGCGCTAAAATTCGCTTTAAAAATATTTTGTCGATTTATAAGCTGATATACACATATGTTCATTTCATATACCAGTAAGGCTTCGTATGTGTGTATACCTTTACTCATATATCAAGCCAATAAAGCCTATTGCCAGATTGCGCGTGTAAAAGCCAACAAAACAATGAAATTAACTTCGATTTGATAAGCGTTTCGTTTCGTGGAATTTCATTAGATAACGCAAATATTTAAAAACAACAAAAAAAATAACGCTTTTGCATATTACGTTTCACTTTTCTTGCCATTATTTGTTGTACTTGTTGCCTTAATTGCTATCTTTGTTCAATAAAAAAATAATTTCGTATGCTTACCAATAAAATACTAGCAGTTAAAAGCGACGCCAACGAAATTTAATTTATTTTTGGCTTATCAGTCAAGTGCTAAGAAGCTAACGCTGCTAGGATTTTTAAATAGCAGTAAACACAATACAGATTTAGAATAGCAGAAATGATACTAAACAGTTTGAGTAAGCATGCTACAAACGTGCTGAGCTTCAAGTTGCAGCTTTCAAGCGCTGAGAATAAATTTCGACGCAAAAGCGCGCCTGAAAGTATGCTACCAAAAAGGTTGGTATAGAGCATGTATATGCTGAGCACTATTTAAATTCAATGACTTTAAGTGATTGCTAAAGAAAATTAGATATATGCTTGTATAATATGCGTGTAAATATATATATTTGCTATATATACATATATCTTACATGAATTAATAACGAAAATGCCGAAAATACGCACAGAATCGTTAGAGCTGCCCTGACTTTTGATGGATGAATGGACATTTGGGGCGCTGAAGCCAAAAATCAACACACAAGAGCGCTTACGCAAAGTCAAACTTGTTTGGCAGCTATAGCTTTATGATATATATACGAATAAGTATATACGTATGTATATAAATACATATGAATGTGTATATATGTATATGTGTGTATGTGCATAATAATATGCGCACGTGAAATACCCACTCGTATCTCTGTGCAAGCTTTATTTTCAGCTTACGTTCTAACCTAAATTCTTAGCTATGAATTTTGAGGTGTTTCCGCTGGTCTGCCGCAGTCCAGCTTGTGGCATTCACCCAAAAACGACGTGGGGCACAAATTAAGAAAACCATTTTGTCAACATGTGTACGTGTACAAGTGATGAAGTTGAATTTTTGCCAAACCTAACTGTGTATAATCATAGTTGTAGTAGTTGAAGCATATGTCATGGCAAATTTGAGGACCTATGTACATAGATATATACATACATATATGTATGTACGTCTGCGAGTATGTGTTTAGCAGTTCACACGCTCATTAGTGTGTGTGCGGGCTAATGAAGCTGTTAGCAAAAATTTATAAGCATATGGGAGTACAGCGTTTAGATAGGCTTTGTATACAAACTGGTCCATTTTTGTGCTTAATACAACAAGTTATAATTTTAATGCAATACAACTAGTTACAGTTTTGAACTGAAAGTAACTACTTGCGGCTGTATGAAAAAAAAATTATTTAAATGAAATATATGTGTTAAAAAATAAATTGGTCCGTTTCTGGTCATATTATAACTAGTTATAGTTTTGTATCGGAAATTATAACTTTTGGTTGAGTTTGAAAAAAATTAAAGTTAAATAAAATATGTGCATCAAAAATGTTTAGTTTAGTAAAAAAATGTGTAGTGCAACAATTTTTACTTTTAAACCAAACATACATACATACATATTTCGGGATAGTTTGTTTAATGCTTTCTAATTAAATTCTTTGCTGCATGTCTAGATAAACTTTGAATGTATAATAATAATGGTTTTTAGTATATGTCTAGCCTTGTATAAACACTGGACCGTTTTTGGTCCCAATGTAACTAGTTACAATTTAGACCGAAAGTAATGACTTTCAGTTGAGTTGGAGAAAAAAAAGAAATTCAAATTAAAAAAAGGTATGTGTATGTGCTAAAAAATTTTGAATGCAAAATTTTTAACATTTAACATTTTTACGGATACCTACTGGGTTGCTACACCCTCTACTGTGTGTATGTGTGTTTATATTTGCAATTTCAACACTGTTGTCTATACATATCCTCAGGAAACTACTCACACTTCGCAACTAAGCATGCAACGCGCACACCCAAACAAGCAGCAGCCACACTAAATATAAACATATATACATACATATGTATGTATACATGTGTCTGTGTGCGTGTTTATAACGTGTCTAAGTGTGCGTGCCAGCACTAGCATACTCCACTTGCCACTCATACGCCATGCTGCCGCACGCATGCACTCTCTACACACTGCTCTTGACTGCTAATAATGAAGTGACCACATTTTGGCAAATGTGCCAAACAGTGCGGAAGCGAGCATAATTGCAGGCGACTCTCATTGCTTGTGTGTGTGGGTGTACATACGTGTGTTTGTGCTGGAGGCTATGTGACTTTTAATGTACGTGTATAAATGGCAGTATACAACTTTTATAAAGCCAAATAAATACATATACACATACATATGTGTAGGTATACTACTGTATATACTTGTATGTATGTATATATATAATAAATTTTCCCATAGTTTGTCTATGTAATAAATTGTGTGTATATAGACTATTTATATTATACTTATGTCAAATATGCTTTGCTTCAATGCATTTTATTCGTTTTGCAGTTAAATAGCAGGCACACACACACATGCAGCCGTGTATAGCTGGCATGCCTGCCGGTTCTTTAAAGCCGTAAGCTGTCAAATTTCATTTGGTAAATTTCCAAGAATCGCATATACATACCAGCATGGATTTTTGTTATTGGTCAGCTGCTAGTTGTAATTTTATTTGGTTGTGACGCATTTTTGGCTAATGGAAATATATTATAATTATTAGAGAGTGAAAAATACCACAACTTAATAAGCGAAATGTGGAAGCTGTTGGCGTGTTTGCAAATAAACATACACAAATGCAGTATATTTAGCGCTTTTTACAATATTCATTGCAAAAAATTCAAATTTTAATAGTATTTTTAAATAAATAACTAATTCTGAGGCGTGTTTTTAGAGTTAAAAAATTTTATTTGAAATAAATCACAGGAAGGCCAATGAAGTGGTCAAAAATTCGACTTTGCTAGTGCTATAAACTCTGAAAAATAGAGCTAAAGTCTGTCAATGTCACAGAAAGCTGTCAAAAATTGGCCATACCAACTTAGAGACCTTCCCTGGCTCAAGCAATACAACTTTTCTAAAGATCATTGAATGATCAAACGCATAGTTCAGGATTCTAAAAGCACATTCACTCGTGGCCACGCAAATCTTAGAGCGAAATCTTTCATTAACTGTCGGTAAAATCTTACTTGACAGACTGTAGGATAGGTTAGGTTAGGTTAGTCTGGTAGGCTAATAAGCATAGACCAATTTTGTTCCTTTGCTATACCAGATGGAGCTCTGTTGCTAGGTCCAAAAGGAGTAGTCACATACAAAACAAACTTTTATTTTTATATGCTTTGTCAAATATTATATATGTATAAACCTAATAGCTTTAACAAATATATCAATCTAACCAAAACTCTTCTTTTTATTTTCAGGTAAGTGTCGATTCCCATGATTTTATACTCAACTGATGAAGTAGTAAATTCTGGACTACTATGTGCATTATCGTCTAATTAGAAACATTTTTAATAAGAGAGGAAGCAGTTGGTTATGCGAGTATATAAGACTTTCAGGTAATTTATGACAGAATATCATGTAATTATTGATATTTAATCTCTTAAGTTTTGGGCACTTTAAATGGATCTAGGGAAAATATTTTAATGATTTTGAGCTAAAGTGATTGAAAAATTGAGTAAAGTGTAAAGATAACTGTAAAATAATACGAGAAGTGGAAAATTCAATAGTTATAAAAAATGTAAAATATAGCATACATTTGGGCGTGCCAAAATAATTGAAAACTTTGCCTACTTTTAGGCTGTAAAAATAATATGCGCAGTATACTGAAAAATTTAATATGAAATATAAAAAAACTAAAAATTTAGCATATTTTTGGGAGTGCCAAAATAATTAAATCTTTTGTCTACTTTTGGGCGATTTAAAAAAAAAATATTTTTTAACAAAAGTGTATATAAATAGATCAGGATTGCACGGCGACTTTAGGTCTATTCTGCCCTATATGAAAATACTAATTTTCGTTATATTTGAAACAACTTGAAACTGTAGCATACATTTAGCGTACATTAAGCTTTAAGTTTTTTCTGTCCTCTAAGAATATAAAACTACTAATTTGAAATATATTACATGAAAAGAGTAGCATACATTTGCGTGCAGCAACTTACTTAAAACTTTATTCTACCTTTAGGCAATTTTACAAAAAAGTTTGCTGTAAAGAATATTTAATTATTACTTAAATTACATGTAAAAAAGGCCATATGAAAAGTATAGCATACATTCGGGCGTAGAAATAAGGTATATTAAGAATATATAAATAATTATTTATGTTAAAATCGAAAATCAACGTAATATAATAAGCGGTATAACGGTAAAAACTTAGATAGACTGATTTTATTGGAAATGTAGCATACTTTTTGGCGTAAAAGTATCTAAAATTTAGCCTTCTTTTAGGCGATTTCAAAAATTAGCACGCATTTTGGGGGTACCAAAATATTTAAAAAATTTGCCGCCTTTTAGGCGGTTAAACTAATCAGTTTTTAATTAAGAATATATAATTATTTGCTTTAGATTGATTTAAGAAAAATGTTTATAGAAAGTATAGCATATATTTTTCAAAATTTTGCCTACTTTTAGGCATTTTACTTTAACAAAGAAGTTTTTGAGAGTATACGTTAATTATTTTTGTTAAAGTCGAAATTACATAGAAAGGTAGCATATATTTGAGCTTACAAATGTATATATTAAAAAACATAGCATACTTTTAGGAGTTTTAAAAAATATTTTTTAATTAGAGGATATAAAATGAGTTATGCTTGTTAAATTTTAATTAAATTTTAAATTGAAAATGTAGCATGCATTTCGGAGTACATGCAACATTTTTTAGCCTGATTTTAGGCGATTTAACGTATACGTTTTAAGCTAATAATTTTGGGATATACATTTGAGAATATTGCCTCTTTTAGAATTAACTACAATATTTTAAGCAAACGCCGTTTCACAAATATTTACCCCAGTTACTGCTTCTAGCATCTTGCTTTTTGCCTATACCCTGTTAGCCGCCCTTACATGATATTCAACCTTAAACTTTATATCATAATTACTACAAAGGATACAATCGCTGCATATCGGCATATAATCTTATGAATCTTAAAGACTTCAAGCCACTTTGTTTGCAAATGAACAACGCGTATATTCAAAATCTACTTAACCATTTTCCAAGCAGTTATACCAAAAAGCCGTAAATGGCAACACATTTAAAACAGCCCACACATGGCCACTTCTAAGCATACATGCAGACGCATTTATTTCAAAAATGATGCCATCAATTTCATATGGGATTGTTGGGTCGCATATAATAATTCACTTTAAAAACTAATGGTCAACCGTAAATTTAAATTGCGCACAAAATTCAACCTTTTTATGATTAATCAGGCGTCGTGAACACACAAAACTTAAAGAAATAGGCCACAGTGTGTAGGCGAGCCATATAATGATTTAAATGCAAGCAACATAAAAGGATTTATATGGCCAGGGATTAAAGCAGCATACATATGCCCTACATACACACACACATATGCATAAATATTTATTAAGTAGGCAGACATAAAGACGCAAAATGTGGGGCAAAAGATTTTATATCCACATAAGTGGCAGTAGAGGCCGAGAACAGCTGCTGGGGGGTTTGTTAAAAATTATTGGAAAAGCAGGGTTGAATAATTTTATAAAATATATGCCTTTATTTATGTACATACATAGAGTTATGCATATAAGCACGTCGGTTAGGTATGCGCGCGTGTGTGCCAAACCAATTGGAAAACAACATAATTCATTGGCAGATAAATTTAATTTGCAATAAACATAAATAACTCGATTGACCGCAAGCATAAGTGAACGTAAGACATATAGGTGGAACGTAAGGTTTAGGCGGCTCTTGGCATGCCTGTGTTTTCTGCAGGAAATGTCGAGCCATTTGTTTGAGGTTGATGTTTTTCTATGTCATACTTTGCATGGTAGGCTTGTTAACACAAATATTCGTACGAAAGTGGGCATATGTGGCAGCCGAAGTATGCCACGGAGCTAGCTACACGTGCTGCTATAAAAAAATTGGTTTACAATTTTTGTTGCCTACATTTGGGAGCGCAGTGAAATGAATTTGCATAAGAATGCAGAAAACAAAAGCTGTATATGTATGGAAGAGCTGCATAATATGGCATAATAATAATGGTTGATAGCAAATCGATTTTTTTTTTAATGGAGATATATTTTTTGATGGAAATATTTTTATGGAAATAAATTAAGAAGGAAACTAGAAGGAATTTTGTTGAATAAAGGTGAATTTGTTAAAAAACAAAGAAGAATCTCAACTAAGGTTGCAGTAAAGCTATAATACACTACACAAATACAAAAGGTTGCTTATAAGACCTTAATTCCGATCTTTCAGTTTGTATGGCAGCTATATGCTATAGTAGACTGATTAGAAAATTTTATACAGAGATTATAGCGTTGCCTTTTAGAAATATCCATGCTAAATTTCATGAATGCATCTCGTCAAATAAGAAAGTTGTTCATACAAGCACTTGATTCCGAACGATCAATTTGTATGACAGCTTTAAGCTATAGTGAGCCGATCTGAACAATTTCTTCGGAGATTGTACCACTGTTATAGAAAATAATTCGTGCCAAATTTCATAACAATATCTCGACAATTGAGAAAGTTTTCCATACAATCAGATTATTACGAACGTTCAGTTTGTATGACAGCTATAAGCTATAGTGAGCCGATCTGAGCAATTTCTTCGGAGATTGCATTGTATCTTAAGGCAATAATTCGTATGAAATTTGATGAATATATCTCGTCAGATAAGAAAGTTTTTCATACAAACACTTGAATCCGAATGATCAGTTTGTATGACCGCTAGATCCGATAACGGCGGTTTCAGTAAATAAGTTCCTTGAGGATAAAAAGACGTGTGCAAAATTTCATATCCATATCTCAAAAACTGTGCGACTGCCCCAAATGCCTACAAAAGTAATTTTTTTTTCAAAAAATAATTTTCAAATTATACCCACACTTGTGAAAATAATCACAAAAAAATTACTTAATTCTTTAAAAAAATATTTTGAATAAACTGCAGTCTTCGTAGTAGACAGCAAGCAGTGTAAAAGACCACCAAGCACATGCTGGATAAGCTCGTGTTGCTCATACGCCGTGTAAGCCATCAACGTTGCACTAAAAAAAAGTCCCGATGCGTTAAGCATATGCATATTTTTGATTACATAATTTACATACAGAAATAAAAACGGCAGCTTCAAATATAATCTTCAGCCACATTCACGCATTGCCATTCGCCGACAGCTTCGTATTGCTGCGCTGTTACTACGCAAGCCTTTCGCCGCTTTCGCAAGGAAATCCTGTCAGACGCGCTTAGAGCTTGTCAACATTTCTGGCGTTGCTGAGCACATAGTATAAAGCGCATGTACGGCAACGTCATACGTCGTTCTGCATGCCATTATAGCTACGCGGCACGTATAAGTCATAGGATGGTACTTACGACGCATTGAGTTTAGTTGGCGCGCTACAACGAACTCTATAGTATTTGCTTACAATTTTGTTGCTACACACCTACCTATTACAGTTATATGCGTGCTTACTGCACACGACTTTGCCTTGCCGCGCTATTGGCATATGACAGTCGCTCCGTGTCGTTGCCGCTCCGCTTATGCTGTGGAGCGTCGTTTTCGCGTTGTTTCCTGTCACTTTAGCCGAAAGCTCCTCTTGATTGCCTACCAACAGTCGTATGCAAGTACAGTTATATCTCGTACTGTCTTTCGGTATTCTTGAGTGTCTATGCTGCGCTTCTGCCTGACAGCTGTCATGGACACCCGATCGGTTAGTTACTTACACATATATGCGAGCTCGTTTCGCTGTGTACACACAATTGCCAATTCATTTCCGTTACTTTGCCATTTGGGAATGACTTTTGCGTTATGCACTTGACAGCATTTTGGTAAATCGCATAAGTCCGAATATCTTTGTTGTTGTGCTTAAGTATGGCTATGAAGTCGTTTACTCGCCGACTTGCTATTAAGCAACGTTGTAGTGTAGAAAAGGAGCGTTTTGGCAAGCAAATACAATGAAAATAGTTTGATGCGTCTAGAAATGTGGTTAATTTTGAGCATAAAGCTTTAAAAATGAGGTTTTTGAGAAAGATTTAATGCCAAAAAAAAATTATAAAAGCGATTTCTGATAAAATTTCAAAAATTTGGCTCCTATTTAATTTTTTTTAAGATGATAAGTTATTTTCGAAAATTTGAAAAAATATTTTAAAAATGCCAAAAAAATATTATAAAAGCGATTTCTGATAAAATTTCAAATATTTGGCTCCTATTTAATTTTTTTGAAGATGATAAGTTATTTTCGAAAATTTGATATTTTAAAAATGTATTGCGATTTCTGATTTTCAAATATTTGAAATTTTTTGAAGATGATAAGTTATTTTCGAAAATTTGAAAAAATATTTTAAAAAAGCCAAAAAAATATTATAAAAGCGATTTCTGATAAAATTTCAAAAATTTAACTCCAATTTAATTTTTCTGAAGATGATAAGTTATTTTCGAAAAATTGAAAAATTTTTTTAAAAATGCGAAAAAAATATTATAAAAATGATTTCTGATAAAATTTCAAAAATTTGGCTCCTATTTAATTTTTTTTAAGATGATAAGTTATTTTCGAAAATTTGAAACAATATTTTAAAAATGCCAAAAAAATATTATAAAAGTAATTTTTGATAAAATTTTAAATATTTCGTTACTTTATACTTTTTTCTTCTGATACCATAACTTACTTTTGTAAATAAATAAGCACCTGCTTCTATTTCCAGCACACTTATCGCTACCTACATGCAAGTGCTTCAAAGCAAACGTAATTCTGCAGCATTCTTCATGCATTTACTCATTCAGAAAACAAAAGAAAAAAGTCCCCATTAAATTCCTACGTTTTGCAATTGATTTCCTATCATTTTCATAATAAAAAAAATTATTACACCATCAACTGCCGACTACTCCATTATCTACATATATGTATGTGTATAAATACAATATATGTATGTAAGCACCGCCACTTGCTTTAAAATGCCAGCGATAAACAGTTAAAGATAAACAAGTTCAATGCTTCATGACTTCATAAACCCAAATCAATTATACACACACTTGTGTGTGTGTGTGAGTGCATGTAATCACTTACGTTCGATTGCCAGTCATAAGAAATAAGCTTTTACCTGCATTCATGGAAATGTTACCAAACCTTTACAAAAGCTTATAGATTCTTTTACTTTTCTTAGCTTACACACTAGGCAGCCTAAAAGTATGCAAAGGTAGCAACAAGGTTGAGTGAAGTTATAAATAACAGCTGTCAGCTGCTGTAGAATGATAGTTAGCGATCGTTAACTGTGCATGTGATCGCGGCCGCTGTGATTGAGCGAGCGCTGTTACTCGCTATTATGGACGCGCTGTTAAGTTGTCTGTTAGTGGCGAGACGCTGTTAGCTACAGTGAATGAAATTGAATGTTTTGTAAGTGTAATGTTTTGAGTGACTTAGGATGCAGAAAAAAAACAAAAAAAAAATATTTGCTAACTCGACATAGCAGCGAATCAGATCAGAATCATAACCAATCACTTCTCATCACATTATATCATATCTTAAGGTGATAGAAACCCAAATGTCATCATATTACGCCGAATTTCTTTATAATCACATCATTTTGTCTTATCTCATATTGCACTTTGGATATGATAACTTGTCATAACATATATCAGACTACATTACAGCATTTACAGATCATGTCACCAAACATCAGATTAGCTCACATTACATCTTTTATAACTTAATCAGTTTTTACTCTTATAAATTACAAATTTAATCACATTATACAAATTTAAATGACATCACTTAAATTTTTTAGCACATCATACTTAATAACATCATATACATAACTTCCAATTTATCTCGACGTATCTACATATATCACATCACTACAAATTTAATCACATCATGCCAATTTACATCAATTCTTTATTACGTCATATCTCATACCCATTTACATCACATCATAGCCATTAAAATCATCATATATGTACATTTATGAGTACATATGAAATCACGTCATACTCATTTACATCATATCATTGTAGTTTAATCACATCATTCGCACTCATTTGCATCATATCTAATCATATCACACTGATTTACATCATCTCTTTTATCATATTACTTGTAATTTAATTACATCATATATAAAATCACGTCACGTCATTCACATTTATATCAAACACTTCTCAGAAAATCACGTCATACTCATTTGCATCATATCACTTCAAATTTAATTAAATCATATGCATTTATATTATTTAAAATTTTATCACATCATATCGTATCACCCATTTACTTCAAGCCGGATCATTTGATATGACATAGCCCTTCAAAATTTTACTCAACACTATCACATGCCATAATTTTAACGTAGACCTTGACATATTATTTATTCACATCACATGACTGGAAATTTTATGACACCATTTCCTACAGGTCAGACCATATGTTATCATCATATCCCTCAACCATTGCATTTAACACTACATCACATCATATGCCATAATTTCAAAGCTTGTGATATTATGTGATATCTTCCTATCCGACTCAATATTGATCACCTTCAAAGTAGTCCCCACTATATGTTAATTACTTATACCTACGACCTTTCCAGTCTTCCAATGACTTTTCCTATCACTATATGTTTTCATCTGTGGAAGAGGTCGAGGATCGTCCAGAACGAGACACGTCTTTGAAGACTGTACCAGTCGTGTGTTTGTGTGCCTTCGCAGCAACTTCCCTGCATTTTTTTGCGATTTTTCGTTCTCCTTTCACTTCCACATTCAATTTAACGCCAACTTCGGAAACGCTTCCTTTTATTGGACCTCGTTATATTTTCGCTAATTTGCAAAGCACACACGTAGCGCATATTTATAAATTAGACTGCCGCAACGGAAATACGCCGGTGGTCGTGTTGCGAATATGGTGGCCGCACTCATGTTGGCTTGTGGTTTATTTATAAACGACGCCGTGGCAAACGGCCGACTTTCTATGCACCTGAGGCGCTAATTTATACCAACATTACTATTTCACTTATGGATATGTGTGGCATTTATACGAGTATTATATTTATTTTCTCTTCTACTATAAAGTAGGCTTATTGGAGGCGCCTAAAATGTCTTTTAAGGTACAAATAATAATTGAGATATCCCTGAGCTATAACATGTGTTTGGAAGTAGTGAAGTTAAGGTTGACAAAGCTTGACTTTTTTCAAGAAAATTGCTTTTCTACTTAGCTGTTGTATTGCTTTCCACAAATTTTACACTTTTTTGCCTCACATTTCTTACCATTTCACACCAGTAGCCTTATCTGCGCTGGTATAAATTATCAGCTATTCCTTTCAGCGCATACGTAAGCTTAGCGACGCATTGTCAGCTCGTTCTTCACAGTGGCGTTTCTTTGAAAAATTCGCAAATGCACACTGCAACGCATGACTCATTTCGTAGATACCGTAAAGCAGCGCAGAACTTATGATTGCGGCACAATAACTCATGTGGAGGATCAAAACAAGTTATCAAGCAAGCAATAAATATTCGAAGGAGAGCGTGAAGGTGTGTAAAAGCAAAAGCACGTGAGTGCAAAATACAGTTAAGCGAGGTTTTTGTTTATTTTTTTTAAGAAGCAGTATTCTCATTATGCATATAACACGGCAAACGACGAGGAAATATACTTGTTAAATTATTTTTTCTTAAATTTTATTATTTTTACAAATAATTGAAGTATATTTTCTTAATTTTTTCCAAATTCGCTTTTGTCAAAATTTCTTTAGTTTTTATTAGCCTTCGCTACTGTTGGTTTCACAATGGGCTTGCTAAAAGCCTACCTGCCGTCTGTCAATCCTTTGCTAATTGCTTGCAACTGCAATTCGTTTGCTACCTTCATGCCAATAAGGAAAAATATGTATAAGATATTAACCAATAATTGCCAAGCCTTTTCGTGTGCCAAAACAACAACAATGACAACATGATGTTTCAATCAATGGGCGTTGCTTGTCAGTTGCAAATTGGCATATGACACATTATCGCTTGTAAATTTATATTGTGGAATGTAACAGGTACTCACAAAAATAACAGCGAAAACAACAACAATAATAATAACAACAAAAAGTACGCAATTACATATTTTTCTCTGGTAAAACATTTTTTTTTTATTTTTTATTTTGGTTTCAGTCGTCTGTTGACTTTGGCTTGCAATCCTCGAAGTGTTTACAAAATATATATAACGAAATTTTTTTATGAAAATTTTTTAATTCAAATTCGAAAAACATTAACTTTAGCTACATAGAAGCTATAATATCCTGGCACAGTGTATTTTTCAAAGCAAAAAAGCTATTAAAAGGCCCTTATGCTGATTCCGGTCGTTCAGTTTGTATGGCAGCTATAGCATATATTAGACCGATCTCAATAATTTTGCCGGAAATTATAATAATTCCTTAAAGAAACTCATTTTCGAAATTTCTTTATGATAGCTCTTAAAATGAGAAAGTTTTCCAAACACGGACTTCATTTTTATCGTTCAGTTTGTATGAGAGCCATATGTTATAGTTCTTCAATCCGAACAATTTCTTGAGATATTGTAGCAATACCTTGAATAATACTATCTGCCAAATTTCGTGAAGATATATCTTCAAATGAAAAAGTTTTCCTTACAAGAACTTGATTCTGATCGCTCAGTTTGTATGGCAGCTATATGCTATAGTTGTTCGATCTCAATAATTTCTTCAAAAATTATAGCAATGTCTTTGATAGTAATATATATGAAATTTCTTTAAGATACCTTCTAAATTTAAAAAGTTTACCATAAAAGTTTTAAATTTTTTCCTCTTGGTTCTCTTTTTAATAAAATTTTCAAATGCAGCAATTCCAAACAGAAAAATATTTTTACAAATATTAATACATACAACTAGTTAAAACTTAATTTAAAAAAATATTCTTTAATCAATTTTTCTTCAATTCACAAAAAGTTTATTTTATAAAACTTGAACTACTCGACAAAATTTCCACATATACACTCTTTCATTGCAATTCACCAAAGAGATTTGCAAAATTTTAAAAACTCTCCGCTAATTGCTCTGATTTGTTTTTTTTTCACCAGTTCGACATTTTCAAATCGCAATTTTTTCCAATTAAACATTTATGGGCGCAAAGGCGCATTCGCATTGGTTGCCATGGATAAAACATATTTCAGTCGAACTGCGCCATTTGTGTGCGTGCAACGAAAGCAAAAAATCGTTGAAAATCAGTGCAAAATACTTATGTATGCAGAAAGCCCGGCAACAACAAATTTAGCTAAGCGCCAGCAAGCGAATCAGCTTAGTTGACCCATTAAACCACTCCAAACCAATTTGCATAGCCGGTAAAGCAATTTGTTGTGACATCTCATTGGTCTGCGCGACGGTCGAATGTGAATTTTATTAGCGTTAATTTGCCGGCAGCGAATCCACGAAGAGTGCGCTATGAATTTAGCTATGTGAAAATTTTATTTACATAACATATAAAGAACAGTTCCATTAAATTGCGTGCTCTTAGATTTTTATTTGAAGGCAAGATATAGGAAAATGAAAACTCTTAATAACCGGTTGCATAAGAGATATGTTATATAGTTGTCCCATCTGACCGAAAAATGGTCAATATAAAACCAAAATTGATGCGGATATCACAAAAACCAACTGAGACATTTTTAAAAATTCTAAAAGATAAACTTCGCCTTAAATATCGCTTGCTCGAAACTGGTCTTAGATCTGTAGTCTCTTATGCAAAGTTGGGCAGAACGATGTGTAGAACATACATAGTACGTATGGTATATGTAAAATTATAGAAAAAAATATTTATCGGCTGGTCTATAAGTGGAAAGTATGGGTTGGAATAGAGCTGTCGCCAGATACTTTCGGCTCAAGATCGATCATAAAAAGTCCAGGAAACTCTTAGCTCTCAGTAATATTAGCCCCTCTCCAGCTGCGGGATGTATAACAGGTCATTGTCATATTGACGTCCACAGTATAAGGTTGAGAAGCTTACCAGATTTCAGCTTCAGAGGCTGTATGGAAGAAAATGAAAATTCTTGGTTCTCCTGCGTTATCGAGATCAAGGCACTTGAGAGCAATAAGTTTCAATTATACCACCGAGTTTATGGGAATAGAAATTAAGAAGCCAAGCAAATTTGAGTGCGATGACGCGGCCTTCGAGTTCTAGTACCGCCTAGATAGTCCAATCGCCCAAAGAAACGCATTACAGAGCAAACGTGTCAGCGCTTGGCCGCCATTAGTGTCTAACCACGATGACGCGGGCTTTCGAGTTTCAGTATTCTTGGAATTGCATGTTATTCAGAGACATAAAATGTCTATATAGTCGCATGACAATCGCCCACAAGCCGCTTCGCAAGGCAAAAGTGTCACCATTTGGGTTATATGTATAAGCGGCTGACCAGATAACATGGATGACGCGGGCTATCAAGCTCAAGTAGCCGGGGAAGTACACGTTATTTGGAAATGTAAACCCCATGGGAGCATGGAAATCGCCCAATAACCGCCCTTAAGATCCAATACAAGAGTTCTATTTGTACTATTTCACAAAGAACTGCAAATAATATTCCAAGTCAGCAATTGAACCTAACCTATATATTAGAAAGTAGTCGAATGAGCGTCAAAATAAGTAAACAAGAAGCCGTCTATGTGTATCAGGCGCCATATGTTCGGTAAATATGCCGATATTCATAAGGCCACGAATAAATCCACTTGGACTGCTAGAGATGCTTTTCCATTTCCAAATCTTTAGCTTCGCCACGTAAGTGCCAATGAAGCAGACATCTATCATTGCGACCATGTGAAACGTGCTTATAGTAAGGTCTATGAACCTATGAACCACTCTATGCCAGAAGTTGTTTGCAACGCCAAAAGTTCTGCAGCTGAGCTCGTACGAGCCTCATAGGTTAGGCATCTAATGACATTAAACTGAAATAATTTCTATATTCTACAATCTACTTAAAACACTGATCTCATTTAGAGCTCTTAGTCCATAATGAAATTTTTGTATCAAATTGCTCCAGCCAAACCCTATTCGATTTTAGCTCCACTGCAGCAGAAAATTTTAATATTACCAGTGCTGCTTACCAGCCAGCTTCGCATACTTTCGTTAAAACTCTACCGTTGTCAGCTAAAATTACTTATTTTAAAGCAATTAATTTTCGTAAATGCCCAAACCAAACTGTCACGAGGGTCAGTTAGTTTTGTGCACACTCTGCGCTTGTCAAGCGATTTTGGCAGTGTTGGAGAGAGAGAGAGCAAGGATACACATACCCGCAAATCAACTGATGCCAAGTCAACGGCCAGGACATTTACACTGCCTTTCGTAGCATGAGTCTAAGGCTGTGGGTTTGAGGCATTTTTCGTGTGCCATAAAACATGGATACCAATAAACTAAACTGTAACGCACGACTGCGTAAGCCGATGAGGCGGAGAACGAGCATGAGACCACCTAAACCGAAAACCGAAACCGAGACAGGCTGACTGGCAGTGATATACGTTTTACGCAGCTAACAAGACAAGCTTTAAAAGAGACAATGCAAGCATTTCACATGTAAGTAAATGTGCGTAGCTTTGTGTGCGGTTGCAAGTAACGGCATCTCGTAATTGCACGACCTTTCAAAATTTTCGGACAGCCAAAAGAGGGGTACAAAAATTAACCATACGCAACTATGCCACCACACCGCTAATAGCAACGCACAAAAAGATTTGGGGACCCATTGAATGGCACCTAAATTTCTACTACACATGCTTAGACTCAGCAACCCGCACTTCGTCTCTTCGCCAGCAAGCCTAAAGTGGAGCGTAGTACTGCCTTTTGCCGCCATCCCGAAGCCGGTTGTGTGTTGTTATTTTTGGCGTTGACCGCAATTTTTGGCCGCAGTCGCTCCGACACCAGCTGCTGCAAGCCTAATCGGATATCGTAGTGTCGCATGCTGCAAGGGTGTTGCAATAGCGCGTCTCTGCGGTGCTGAAACCATCCCAAAGTCTCGAGATGCGTACATTTAGTGGACACCAAGTATGCGGTTGAACAGAGTTCATGACCCGCTCGCTTCGGACCATCACTTAGCGCCGGGTGGCGGTGTGGCAGCGGTGGACTGTTTTGGGCTGCCAACAGCAGTGGCAGCAAGAGAAAACTGCTTTAACCAAAGTGATAGTCAGTTGATTGGTACAGACAAAAGAATGTATGAATTTGGAGGCTATCATTGAATTGCATGCGTGAAGCTTTTGTACACTGTCTTACTGCTTGGCTGTTTGGAAACGACTTTAAAGTGCTCGCATTGCTTCTATACTTTCGTAGTTCAGATATCTTCGAGATGAGAGTTCAAAAGGAAACAAGTTCATCGATACTTTGCTAGTTGTTGACACTTTCTAGATATGGCTACGGAAGACAAAAGGTTTCCGGATACTTTGGTAGCTTAGATACGTTTTAGATATGGCTATGGGAAGTTCTTGGATACTGCGGTAGTTCAGTTACCTTCTAGATATGGAGGAATAATATCGAAAAAGAGTAATCTAGTACTGACTTGCAGGAAAAGACCTTTTTAAGACCTGTGCTTTCGTTATTATTTAAGCGGAACATTTTTGATCAACCCTGTTGTCACTTTTCTTTACGCTTAACCGTCTAATAAGCAAAACTCACTTCCACTTACGAGTACGTTACACGCCTTCATATAGGGGCTTTCGCTCTCCTGTCATTGCGACCTATCAAAGTAGCCATAATGTCACCCAGCGGCTCTCCAAGCAATTGTCTGTGACGCGTCTATTTTATTGCTCCAGGTCAAAGTGGCACGCACATAGCTGCCACTGTCGGGCTCAGACGGAAGTTGCGGTTTTTGCCGGCCAGCCAGCCATCATTGTTGCGCGCATTTTGACGTGTGTGTTGGCCGAAATGTAATGGCGTGAAGAGCCAACAGGCAGACTGGCAGCTGAACAACCGAACCGACAACCAAGCAGAGGGGCAGTCCAACAGCGAACCATGTTAGCGGACAGCCGAACAGTCAACCAGCCGGGCGGACTGCTTGGCAGCTAGACAGGCTTGCAGCTTCGGGCCATAAGTATCACTTGTCAGATTAATTTACGTGTTTGCTGAGGCGGCCGCAACAACAGTGTGGGTGTAGTGTAAAAGCAAAATAAACAATAACAACAACACGCGCGCTTAACAAAGAAATTTTGCGACCACAGTCCGCACACACACACCCTTGCACCACTGCACTCAAACACACAGAGAGAGAGAGTGTGTCATGTGTCATCCATGACCCAAAGGCGAAAGGCATCACTAGGACTCCAGTTGAGTTGACGGCGCTCGGTTGCATATGTGTATGTGTGTGTTTGAAGTTGGTCTCAGTGCACGGCAGGCAGCGCAGCTGATTTGAGGTGCTTGGTCAGGATGCATAATGACAGTTGCTGCGTATGTGAGCAGCAGGTCCTTGCACTTTTGCTTACTTGCCACGCTGTTGCGCTGCCGGTTGCAAGTTGCAGCTGTACTGGTGGCTGTTGTTTATTTACTTTCCGTGCGGCGGCTTGTTGGTTTTCCTCTTCACTGCGGTTCTTGCTGTTGCTGTTGTCTCTGTTTGCTTCGCTTCTTTTGTGTATGCAAAGCGGAAGCCAAGCGCTGCGTGGGAAGCCTGTAAAAGGATGTGTTGCACGGCTTGTAAAAGTTTTGATTTTCCTGCGGAATACCTACACATAGTACTCAAATTCTTTACTTTTTGTAAACTGCATGCTGCTTATTTATAAATGAAGTTGAGACCTGTGAATTTTGAAGACATTCTGGAGCTTAAAAACACGATAATTCGGGTTTTTACCCTTTATATCTCTGAAAACTGTTCCCTCAAGGACAAGCAAGGATCTGAATTCTACAATAATTGAGTTTTTGTCAATTCAATCCTTCGATTTCTGAAGAAATTTTACAAATCGGATAAATATAGCATATAGCTGTCATACAAACTGACCGATTTAACTTAAGTCTTTGTAGAGAAAACTCTTTAATTTGACAAGTTATCTTCACGAAATTTGACATGGATAATTTTTCAGAGTAGCACTATAATATCTGAAGATTTTGTGCAGATCGGATGCCTATAGCATATAGCTGTCATACAAACTGAACGATCGAACTCAACTGCTTGTATGGAAACCTCTTTTATTTGTTGAGGTATCTTCACGAAATTTAGCACAAATGATTTTTCGAAACAATACTGTTATCTCCGAAGAAATTATGCAAATCAGATAATTATAGCATATAGCTGCCATACAAACTGAACGATCAAATTCAAGTCCTTGTATGCAAAACTTTTTTATTTGATAAGATATATTCACGGAATTTGGCACGAACTATTCTTTAAAATATCACTATAATCTCCGAAGAAATGGTTCAGATCCGACGACTATAGCATATAGCTACCATACAAACTAAGCAGTGAAAATCAAGATAAATATCTTTTTGTACCCTTCTATGCTATAAAAATTCCACAGTGCAAGGTATTATAGCTTCAATGCAGGCCCTGTTAATATCTGATCTTGTTTCGCATTATTTTTGCATATTATGTTTCAATATGTTCTCATCCTTAGTGTGCCTGTATTAGTATGTGAAGCAATGTGTGGTTCTAAAGCAACACTAGGCAAACCATTCATTTACGTATATTTTATATTATTTAAGCATTAAATTCTGTAGTTTTCATTAAAAATACAGATTTTTGTTGGCAACTGCAATATTTATTGCCGAAAGTCCGTCTTCATCATTCTTCTATATTGGCGTAGGCACCGCTTACGCGGTTATAGCCGAGTTTACAACAGCGCTCCTTCCTTTTCGGGAAGACCAACCGTTGCCATTATCATGTTTAAAAAAATATGCAATTATTTTTAAGTCACTCAAAATACTCGTCACATGTACGTATTTATGTAATGAGTATCGTTAATGCAATCTGTGCTCTCGGAAATTTTAAAGTGCACTACAAAAAGAAGAAAAAAATACAAAAAAAAAAATGTTGAGCAAAAAACGCTCTTAAGGTTGCTTAAATAAAGATACGCATGCTTATGTAGTATATTAAAAAAATAAAATAAAATATTATAAAGGGTGTTTTTTTAGAGTATTATAATTTTTTTTAAATATAAATCGCTGAAAATTTACTGTCGTTTGCATTCTGCAAATTTTGTAACATTTATTGTCAGTTTTTTCGAGTTAATCAACGCTAAAAACACCCTATATTTATTAGGGAGCAAAATGTATAAACATTTGTTTACTTTGACTGTTTATATAATTTTAGTTTTTGTATAATATGTTGTTTGTGCTTTTCTTTGAAGTTTAATATCACTAAAAAAGCACCCTATATTTATTATAAAGCAACAAGCCGAAACATTTGTTTACTTTGACAGTTAATATGACAGCTTTCGGGTTTTTTTTCAACTTTCTTATCATTAAAAGAACACCCTTTATTTATTATAAAGCAAAATGTTGAATCAAGTGTCAACTTTGACAGTTAATATGTTTTTCAAGTTTAATATCACTAAAAAACACCCTTTATTTTTTTACAGTGTTTTTTTGAAGTTTAAAAAAAAGTTTTGAAGTCTAAAAAAATACTCTTAATTTTTTGCAGTTTTTCTGAAGTTCAATATCACTAAAAATACACCCTTTAATTATTTTAGTTTCTTTTTTAAGTTTAATATTACTAAAAAGTCACCCTTTATTTTTTACAATTTTTTTTTAAGTTTAATAACACTAAAAAAACACCCTATATTTGTAAAGAGCTCGTAAGCACAGCAACCGCTCCTCCGCTTGTGGTTGCATTTTCTTTTGACGCTCATTTACTGCGCTTAAATCCTTTTTGTATCCCAGCCAAGTCCTCCGCCACAACGCCACACATACTTACACTTATGTTAAACGCATATACAAACATATGTGTGCATGTGTGCAATTGCAAATATGTGTTTTTCTTCATGCGCCACTGTGTTTATTTTGTCAATTTGCCTGACATGCGTATGTTTTACTCCGCTGTAGTTGTGTGCTTGTGTTTGTGTGTGTGTGTGCTTAAAAGATTTTTCAATTTGTAACCAGCTTCGCCGCCTCCTCCACCAACACCACCCTCGCTTTCCATTAACCAACGCTGGCTGGCTGTACTTCAACATTTACTTTGTCCACTCGACACACTATCACTGCACTCTCGGCCGCGCTTATCTCGTGCGCTCATCTGCTGCCGCTGACCGTCGCTCCACTCCCAGCCCGGGCGTCTGCATTTTCAACTCATCAACGAGGTTGCGTCCACGCGTCGCATTAAACTTTAAATATATGCAAATTTTTGTTGTTACCGTTATGCGCGTATGCTCGTATGTGTGTGCCCGTGTGTGTGTGAAAGTAATTGCATGCGGCACTCTGCTTTGTATGTGCGCGCGTAGTTGCTGTGTAGTGGTTTTGCTGTCTTCCACCTCCACTATTAATGTTTCCTGTTTGTTGTTGTTGTTTGGTTTTTTGTGTTAACTCTGTCTTTGTTGTTATTTACTTGCATGTGCTAATATTTATTTAAGTCCGCATTTACAAATTTCTCCCGCCCACCGCAACTCCACTTTTTTGTTGTTGTTGTTGTTGTTGCTGCTCTTTGCCTTCGTGTTTAATTTTTTTAATTGCGTCTGATTGCTGATTGCAAAGGTCTTCGCAGCGTCGTTGGTCTCTATCTCCGACTCCGGCTCTGGCTCTGTGTAGCATAGGGTTCTCCCTGCTCCGCCTTGCGCCGGGGTAATAGCATTTACTCATAGCGCCACACGATGCTTCAGCTTCGATAAGGATAATGGAAAATTTATTAGTTTAATTGAATTATGCAGCTCGTGGAGTTATTTGACCGTTGCGGTGGTGCGAAAGGGTCGCTTCTTAATGTGCGTGCATTCAATTTGCTGCGGCTCACGTTTGAAGCTTTGAAACTAGGAATATTTGTTATAATTTTGATTTGATAAAACTTAAAAGTACTGAAGCGGAAATGGGCGAGATTGCCATTTATAAATTTTCAAATTGAGGTGGTTAATTTTGGCTTTGAAGGTCTTTAATCTCTTGCAAAGCATCAAGTTACCAGAAATCATATTCAATTTTTGAGAAATCTCTACCATACCGGTGAATTACTAGAAAGATTTATTAAGACATCTCTAACGCAGCGGTAAACTACCAGAAACCATATCAAATCTTGGAGTCACTAGTCATCAAGCGCTGATTTTATCTTACCAAACCTTTGAAGTAGTAATCTGTGGCAAAAATGGCCTGTGATCACCATAGTAATCATTCCGTTGTTTCTGAGTTGGATTGGGTATGTCCGTCTTAGATAATGCGCTACAAAAATTTCGTCTAAGACTGTGGTGTTTCCTGCCGAAAGTGACGTGAATGAAGTCCTCCGAACTACTTGCTCTTAGCAAAGTCAGCAATCGGAAGTATTCTGCCTAGATATGCTACAATAGGTTCACAAGCGATGCGGACGAGTGTTTTGGCAGTTGCTCTTTACCTAAGCCGTATATTTTATCCTCTATTACCCGTCTGAGATTGAAATATTTGAATGGACACACCTTTGGCAAATCTAAATCAGTAACCAATGTAGAGATTGATATTAATCGCCTTAATAAAGTTGTGGTTAGCAGAAAGCCTTAGCCTTGTGTCGATAAATGAGGATCTGGTGATACATTTTTTGAAGTTTTTGGGAAATAAATCACGAACAAAGACAGTGAGATCCATCAGATTTGGATAAACCCTACAACCTAACCTACGTAGGCATGCGTCTACTTTGCAACCTATCATAGGATTGCTTTAAGACTTTAGGCGTTTTTTCTATTTTGCTAGAGGCGTTCTTCTACTCTGATAGAGAATCTAACCTCACATAGTGGTGCTTCAAGACCTTAAGCGTGCTTCACTTTCCAAGAGGACCAAAGCATTCCTCTACTTTGCTAGAGGACCTACCTTACCTAACATAGTGGTGCTTCAAGTCCTTAAACGTGCTTCGACTTTGCAAGGGGACCTAACGTAACCTAACACAGTTGTGTTTCAAGACTTTAGGCATGCTATATAAGACTTTAGGCGAGCTTTGTTGGAGGAGGTTCAAACCTAGAAAAAAACATGCATACAATTTTGAATTCCAATCAAGAGCTTTGAAGCTGGCTTATACTTGACAATCTCCATTGAAAATATTTGTTTCCCTGGTGCCTTGCTCTGTGTGGCGAGACAGTGACGAATTAGTATTTTGATCATATCCCTATAATCTCTTCTGTCGAGTGCCAGTAGGAATTTTGTGTACTTTTGATCTAAGGTTTCACACATGACGCTTGCTGGCAAGGAGAACTTGTGACCTGTTTCTTATCGATGTTCAGACTCGCTCTCTCTCTGCCTCTATCAGAAGTATAACAAAGATTTCTCTAAATCCATCCGGTACGCATTTTGCAAGCTGACATCACTATAAAGAAATTTTATAGGACGACAGAAGAGCTTCAGATCGCTCAATGAAACAGACGGTGTTCTCAAATAAAATTTTCAAGGCCTTGCGAGGCTTTCACCATTGTGAACTTGTAGATTGCCTAGTATTCCAAAGCAAAAATGAGATTTTTTTCAAGCAAAGTAAATTAATTTTAAAACTTTTCGCTGGGGACTCATTTTAGTAGCGTCTGAGCAGTCAACGCTTGATATACAGGCACACACTGCCCAAAAAAGGGGTGCATAAACATGTACACTGCCCAAAAAGGGGGCTCTTCATAAACAACATGGAAATTTAATTTGCCTACCTCCTTGGTAAAAGCTAATTTTCCATCACTTCCACCACTCGCCATAAAAGTTCGAAGTTAATTTCAAGCTATCAAAAGTACACTGGCCAGCCAAGCCAGTTGAAGCGCTTGGGTGTTTATTGGGTGCAAAATGCAACCTTGTGTGGCGGGGTGCCCGTTAGGCAGGAGCTGCTTAGCAGCCAAAGCACATCAAATACAATTTATAACCTGTAAATACAAAATAAATTAACGCATTTGGCAGCGTTCGAACAGCTTGGGGTTTGCCGGCGGCCACCGGCAGGCGCTCGTGGTTAGACGTTGACCAGCGCTAGCGAGGGTTGCACATTTGCATACGGTTGGGTTGCAAACGTGCGCTAAAATGGCGTGCCAAAATGCAGCCGGTCAGTGGTACTCAACAAACTTGGGTGTGTGTGTCTATGCGCAGCGTTGCTTTAGCTATTAACGGTTAGTGATAATTTATTTATATTTGCACGGCGCTTAGAAATGGACACTGCAATATACAATTCAATACTTTGCATGCGCTCAAATCATGCAATTGCAGTTTATAGCAGCAACTTTGCATATCGCATTGCATACAAACAGGCGGGCAACGGTGGTGCATGCATTCACCCATACAAAGGCATTGATTAATTGCAGCACGAAATGGGTGTTTCAAGTGGTGAATAACCCAGCGCGATGCGGTAAGGAATTTGGAGCATGGAAGTTGAGTGGAAAGAGTAGAGAATATTGAAAAGTTTGGAGGAGTAAGGACGGACAGAGTAGTGAGTAAGGAGAATGGACTCACACATGGCAAATAATGCGAGTTTTGTGAGGAAAACACTTTATTAAATTTTGTGCTTAATGCATAAGCTGCCACACGCGCATATATTTATGCAGAAACACAACAATAAATTTAGCTGGTTGAAAAGGTGGATCTCCAAACCGAGCTCACTCACCTTTATGGCGACTGCAAGGCATACGCACACTCACTTGCTCTGCTTGCAACCCAACGTTGCTACTCCTTCCACAACCTCTTCCACACAGCGACATTTCGTCTGCACAAGCGCCCAGCCAAAATGGTCAGCTGGGGCAGCCGCTTTTTGGCACCACTTGCCCCTTGCAGCAGACAGCCTGTTCGCCTTTGATGTTACTTGAACGCAGCATTTTGGCTTTTGCCATTTTCCATTTGCAAGCGAACAGCAGACCGCTTTCATCGTCGTCCTTTTCAAATCACTTTTCATCCTTCGAAGCTGAAGCAGCAATTGTTGGGCTTTCAACTCGTCTCACGTATCGTTTCCTGCATTATGGACATTGTAGATCGGAGCCCAACACCTGTAGCGCTTTTTGAGTGTTTGTGTGTTCATGTTGGAAGTGGCAACGGCGGCACTGTCCATTTGAACGCACCACAGTTGACTTTTGATGTTGCCACACAGCTGGTGAATGTGTTTGTATTCGTTTGTGTGTGTATGTATGCCACAGCTAGCAATAACAGCAGATAGCAGCAGCAATTGACATTTTCAGACAGAGAGTAAATGTCCAGCAAGACACATTTTTAAGCGCAAATTTACATTTTAAAGAGGTAGCATTAGGGTGCTTAACTTTATAAGGGAATAATTTGAAATAAATATAGACTTCTAGGTGACTGTGAAACCTCCAGATATCTAAAACGATTTTTGAATAAAGCTATACAGAAGCATAGACGGTGTTCCATTGCCTCTCACATGCCTATCCTTTTCGCAGGTGATACCAGTAGGTAACCTGTGACCTGCCATTAGACCAACAACCGTCTTGGGATACTTTCGAGACTGTGTGAAAAATGTCTGCATATGTTTCATTGTGGTTGTTGGACACGATCTTAGCGATCCAGCAAATTCTTATGTATTCTAACTCACCCTGATCCGTCTTACTTGTCATTATACCGACAACTGTTTTGTTTGCTTGCTCCTATGCCATCCAACCTGCTCTAATAGATCCCATGTTTACCCTAGCATCTTTTTACTTGAATAGAAAAAGGCCACCACTGGCTGTGCTTACTATCTCTTCCATTTTGAGTTTCCACTTCAGTTTCCTATCCAAAATTACTTCTAGGTCCTTCAGAAGACCTTTTCCTAATAAATATCGTAAATAAAATATTTTTCTTTCCCATATACATAAGTTGTTAGTACTAAAATCTTACACAAAATCGTTTCACCTTAATAAATATACCAACACTTTTACAATCATCGCAATATGGACTTTTTTATTTTGATTATGCGGTGCCCCTGTCTCTTCCTTCCATATATTTGTGTTCCCTTTTGACCGAATGGTTTATATTTATATTTTTTTGCCAATTTTTTCAGCATTTAATATTCAATCAGTTTTTTACTGACAACAAAATTAAAAGATGCTTGCCATAAACGAAATAGGTGCTCGAGTTTAATGAAGGTGGATTTAATGTTGTCGAACAAAGCGATTTTATTAGAATGATAAAAGAGAGATGATCCTCATGAGCTTACATATTAAGTACTATAGAACATAAACTCACAATCGAAATTTACCTATAATACTTTAACTAGAAATTGTTTTCGTTCCAAAATTGTAAAATATAGAAGCAAGTGATTGAATGGTTGTTTATGCCTAGGATGGGATCTTCTCAAAAAGTAGAGAATTCAAGCAATCAACTGAAATAAAATTTCGTAGATGTCCATGTCTTACTTCCTATAAAAAGTCTTCATGAATTCCAACTTTCCCTTTACAACTCCAATCAAATTAGAAGAGTCTTTATGACTACAAACTTTAGTACTCGCAAAGCGAAGTTTTTATTTAAAGTTACAGTCTCACTACGTTTAGAAATGTTAACAGCCCGTCTAGCTATAAAACACAATAAGACCTGCTTAGCATTGCATTTTGTCAATGACACGAAATGTAAACAAAGGTTGGAAACTTGGCTAAATGTAAATCAAAGTGTCCTAGACCTCATAAAATGCAAACGAAAAGGTCCTTAACCATATAAAATGTAAGCAAAAGGGTCAGTAACTCCAAATGAAACAACGGTTGTTGACTTGGCTAAGTTCAAACAAAAAGTTCAGTGACCTCAAATGTAAAGAAATGGGTGATTAACCTCGGCCAAGTGTAAATAAACGGTTCATTGACCTCATAAAATGTAAACGAATGGCTCAGAGACCCCAAATGAAAAACCGTTATTGTCTTGCTTAAAGGTAAATAAAGGTTGTGGACTTGGCTAAATGTAAGCGAAAAGTGCATTCACCTCAAAAGTAAACAAAGCGATCATTGACCTCATTAACCCTTCACTACCGTACTATACGCAGCGATGTTAAAAAAATTTAGGTCGTTTTTTCGGATGGATATAATCTTCTAAAAGAGAAAAATAAAACAATTTTTTTTTTCGTATCCTTCAGAAGGAAGATATGTCCTGGGATAATATGTCCCACTGGTATATTTACACGGTATTAATTGGGACTATATATCCCATTGGTATAATTTTTTGAGAATAATAAAATTTAGTTTTTATTTGTAACTCAATTTAAGTTTTATTTATTATGGAACATGCCAAAACATTCAAAGCATAAGGGCTCTTTGCACATTGAACAAATGTAATACGTGCGTTTTTCTTTTTTTATTGAGGTGCATAAAACACAGCGTCTGCGGCGATCACCTTTTACTGGCATATGATCTCCCACGTTTAACATTTTTTTGCTCTTTTTGACCTGGGTCGTTTTGTTGTAGATGTCCTTTTTGACTTTTGTCCCAACTCTTCCTTGCGCAATGAGCTGTTCTGCGAGTGGAACAATAAAATTTTTCAGTTGAAATTTTTTGTGGATATTTTCCTGATAAACAATATGGGCATTTACAATAGATGTCATGAGAAGCTTGAAAAATACTTTACGCCACCATTTGCTTGATTTTCTGTTCTGTTCATAAGTTTTAACCTTTTGATCAGATATGTCAAACTCCTCCCATGTTCTCATTATAGAAAGCCAATGCTTTAGGACAGTTAGTAACAACCCTTGAACCATTTTTTTGCTTTCTGAAGACTACGGACATTGTAGGACTATGACAGTTACTCATAACATAACTTCACGTGAGTCCTGCCATTTTGCTACCATTATACCGGTTTCGCTAATGCAAAATTTACATTCACCTTTCTTCAAACGGTCACTAATGGTTGGCAAGTTCTTTCTATTTTGAATACATGTTCCTACGCAAGCAAATGGCAAAGTTTTCATCAGATTATATGAGGGGTGAAAAAACGGTCAAAAACCAACACAGTATCTGGATTTCGAATAGTTTTGCACAATTTAAAAACGACTCTCTCCCCTAAAGTTCCTGATAATGTTTGAGCATTCCTCTTTACCCGCATAAATATTTAAAATCATATGTATAAACCAGTTTTAGAATCACACCTTTGCCAAATTTTTATGCCACGTTTAGCGGCTTCCATCGGAAGATATTGCTTTAGAGAAGATCGACCTTTAAATTTTGCCATGGACTCATCGATGCTTTGACGCAAACTATCGGTACGAGTTTTGTCAAACGTATATTTCAAAAAATTGGTAACTTCTTCCATATAATAAAGCTTAGATGCTGCTTCAGGTTTCTCAGGGAAGGGAAGACATCGCCTTTTTTATGTTCTCATTTCCCATGGATTCATTTTTGGGACCAGTAATCAGAAATCTCTGGAAGTTGATTATAACCCATTATAAGCGTAATGCCCAACAAAATTTTTAATTTCTGATGCATCAGTTGGTGCAATATTATAACTTTTTTGTTTTTTTAGAATGCTCAATCGTTCATTTGTGCACTGCGCGATAAAAATAAATAATGATTCTGGAAAAATGCATTTGAAGACTTTGAACTCAGTTGCATTCCTGAAATTTGAGCTAACAGAATGGGCTCAACGTCTTCAGTGATAGAAAAGCGAGGACGAAATAAAACTGATGGTTCTCCCCATACTACTGGCAGATTGGAACTTTCACTGGATAACACTATTGCATTATCAACATCCGTTACTTCAATCATCCTCGCTCGGAGACTCGTCTACTTCGTTCTCGGAATCCGGAATATACTCTGAGTCAGAAGCACTAAAATCACTTACGTCAGAGTCGCTGGAATTGATAATCGCCAAAATGTCGTCTTCCCTCATATTTCTGGCAGATTTTTTTCTATTATTCATTCTGTAAAATTGAAAGATATAAATTCTATGAATATTTCCATTTCGGAAATGTATATACCAATGGGATTATTTGTCCCGCTTATTTGAATTATACAATTCCAATGGGATCATATATCCCAACTGGACAAAACCCCAAATAAACGAATTTATTTACAACATTTTGTTGCGAACTCACCTTATTATATTGAAAAACACTTATTTTATTCACTCAAATTAATTTAGTAAACAGAAACACTTTTATACATTTACAAAATAGGCAAACACGTGCACATTCACTGAAGGTTGCAGTCGGTTAATTGACAATAAAAGGCAGTACAGTTATTGAACGAAACCAAATCAGCTGATATTGAACGAAAAATACTGTAAACTACAATGGGACCTTTTCCTATCTAAATTGAGCTTGAATTGTATTTTTGACGATTTTTTAAATTTCTCTTGGATGCATGATCCCCATGGTAGTGAAAGGGTTAAATGTAAAAAAAAAAGGTTATTGATCCGTATAAAATGTAACCAAAAGGGCCAGTGAATTCAAATGTAAAGAAAAGTTGTGGACTTAGCTAAATGTTAACCAAATGATCATCGACCGAAAATGTAACCAAAGCGATCATTGACCTCTGAAATGTTAACAAAGGGGCTATTGATCCCATAAAGTACAAATAAAGGTTGTTGACTTGGCTTATTACATTGAAACAAGCTTTCTTAAGAACAATTTTATTAGCTCTTATAAGAAGTGGTCTCTAATTTTTGAACTCTGAATTTTTCCACATGTCCTTTTTTCCCAAGGAGCTCTCTAGCTCGATAACAGAGCACTAGAGTATATAGCTGTCATACATACCGACCGAACAAAATCAAGTTCTTGTATGAAACCTTTTATATTTTAAAGGTGATATATCGAATTAAACGTGTTTTCTAATTTTTATTTTAGATTTTTTGTCACTAATTCATATTACTAGATCGTAACATTAAATTTTTATATTGTTAATATGAAGCAAATCGCCTTACAATGCAACATGTTTAATAAATCAAAGTAAAATCATCAAATGTAAATAAACTGAAATTGGCTAAATCAATTGTTTGCAATAAACTCACGTAAAAGCGATTCTGCATTTAAATGACTCACACAAAGCCAACGCATCTTGCTATAAATCGCGCACAACAAGTCAGCAAAAAAAAAAAGTGCGCCAATGACCACGAATACCAATATTAATTGCCAATTTCACATAAATCGACTTTGTCGGGCATAAAACAAGTCACAAAACGCCCATAAAGTAGACAACAATGCCAAGCGGACAAACGTGCACCATTTTAATTTACTGCCATATGGAAATTAGCGAAATAAAAATCGTCTGTGTGCAGCTTATAAATAAATATAAAAGAGAAATCGTAAAAACGTTGAGCGCAACGCAGTGAAATAAATTGAAAATAAAGAATTCATAAAATTTATTCATAAATTCGCAAGCAGCGTAAAATAAAATTCATTCTATGCAGCGCGATTTCTTAGAAGACGCGCCAAGACGCCACAGACGCAACGCGGCATGAGCAAGAGACATTTGGAGCCAACAGCTGTCAAACAGTGAAGAGGAGTGTACGAGAGTGTACAGGGTCAGAGGCAACGAAATGCGCTCGAAAGGTATAAGTGAGCGCTGTTTAAAGACAACAATAACAATAAAAGCAGCTAGCACAACAATAAGCGAATTAATTGCTTTTTAAGCCCGACAACGCCGCCGCCGCTGCCGAAGATGAACAGCGACGAACTGGGCTCTCTCAATGGCTCCACAAATGCCTAGCGGCTCTTGCTTGCCAGCCGCAAGTGGAATGCCGTGAGACACGTAAAAATTTAGTGTCAAAATTGTTAAGCTTGACTTTGAGAATTTATTTGTTGCGCGGCAAGAATTAATTTTTTTTATTTTTACAAAAATTTTTTAACTTTTTTTCGGCTGTACAACGAAAGAAATACCTCAAAAGCTACATTTTGAAACGAAAAAATGTTCAAAACAACTTGATGTGGGTACAAAAATTTTATTTCAAATATTTTTTTGCTTCAGAATCAATTTTGTTTTTGCTGCTGATATATTTTTTTTCACCGCCAAATCCCGCATACTCGGCGCATGCGTAGGCTCGCAGTCAGGAAATTAAAAATGTGATAATCGAAAAACCCGCCGGCATCTTTAATAAGCTGCAAAACTGCAGAAATTGCGAATAACACACACAATACCAACAATAACCGCACACGAAATGCATTAGCCGTCGTGCAGCCCATTTACGCATGCGCAGTAAATGCGCCCTTGCCTCCCTCGCATGCTGTGCTGCCACCGCCAGTTAAGCTCACTTTTATTAACTGCAAATCTCACTCTACCATGTGCTTTTTTTTGTTTTTGCAATACTCTTATCCATTCGTTATTGCGTCGGTTTTATGCGCGAAATGAGTTATGATCGCTTGCCACGCTAAAACTCGTAAAAAGGTTCATTAATAATGCGAGACAACGGCTGGTATAATGCAACTCACCAACAAGTTGAACCGTTTTTTAATAATTACAAATACATATATGTACAACAACAATAACGTATGCGTAAAAATTGTGTGTAGTCGTAAATTGTGACTTCATCAACAACAAAATTAACACTAAGCGGCTTTGGAGCCTGCGGCAATAAGTACCTTCACGCGCTGTGATATATGGGTTACTGAGGACGGCCAGCACATACTCGTTTATATGGAGGGACGCATCCTCAATAGAAAAAGTTTACAGGAATATTAATATAAATTAGTATTTTACTCTATCTTTTTATGGGTTTGAGGTGAACACTTAAGTAGTAACAAAAGTATGACTAAGGGCACGAAGCAGATAAAGCGCTAGACTGAGAAAAAAGTGATTATTTGCAAGATCATAGTTAGGTACTAAAACGACTAAGAGTAAATCCGATTTAGACATGTACCTAGAATAAACTAATAAGCAACTGAGAAGAAATCTAAGACTCAAATCGTGTCCAATGAAACAAAGTGAGGTATGAAAAGAAGAAACATCGACCTCGTAACTGATAATAAAATTAAGAAAAGCTTCTACCACGATTACTAGATGATTCTTGAACAATATATTGAAGATATTAAAGATATCAACCATGGATCAAGAGAACATTGTGACAAACAAGCGTGTGAAAAGGTTCTACCATGATCTAGAATGATTCTAGAATATATATGTATATATTAAGGCATCAAAGATCGCAAACGAGGATCAAGAGAACACTTTGACAAAACCAACACGAAAAGCAATAAATGAAGGATATTAAGATACCAATTAAGAGCAAGATAGGATTATCAAAATTCAACTGAAATCAACTTTCAGTTAAAGAACTGGAATAAAAATAAGCATGATACAAAGAAAACATGAGGATGAATCCTTAGAATCCTTAACAAAAACTTAAACTAAAATAAGCTTGGGATGAGTATTGGTTCCTAAACTAAAACTCCAAGCAAAACAAATTCAAGATCACGATTGAATCCTAAGCAAAACCGTAACCAACACAAGCTCAAGATCATGATTAAATCACAAACTAAACCTAAAACCAAAAGAAAGTCAAGATCACGACTGGATCCCAAACTAGAACAAGCTGAAGATCATGCGTCAAAACTGAAATCAATATCAAAACCAAGGTCATCATAGGTACTGAAGGAGCCAAAGATAAAGTTATGAACCCTAATACCGTAATAAACCCAAGATAATGATTGACTACCAAACTAAGCCTTAAACCAAAGTAAATTCAAGATAAAGCAAAAAATTTAAACAAATATAAACTCAAGATAATCCAAATGACACCTCAAATCAAAATAAATACAAGATCAAGATTCGATCCAAACTAAAACTCAAACCTAAACAAACTCAAAGTCATGATTGATCAACATCAAGAAAAAAACTGATCGAGACCAGAATCAAGGTTGGAACCCATATCAAAACCGAACTTAAGACCAACGGAGAGTAACTAATTTAACTCGAAGTATAACCTTTTCAAAAAAGAGGTTCGGAACCTTATTAAAATTGGAATGATTTTCATGTGAGTCCGAAACGAGAGCAATTTTACAGAAAATAATTCAAAATTGAAACCAAAACCAAGATGAAGAAAGGTAAATGAGACCAGGATCATGGTAGGAAGCCAAATCAATCTTAAGAGCAAGGGAAAGAAACCAAACTCAGAACTAAGATCTTCGAATAACCTTATAAAAAAGAGATTCGGAAAAATTCAAATATGAAACAAAGTTCAAGAAAGATGCTGAAAGAGTCCAGGATCAAGATAGGGAGCTAAATCAAGAAAGCTACAGAATGAGGACAGCATCATGGTGAGGTTCGCCTACGCTTTACGCCTTGGTTTAAATCAGAGGCTAGCTATTGCTTTCTAATGTCACTAATATAATATGATATTGCCTTATCGACTTAAGAATCCTCAAGGCAACAGTAAAAAAAAGACTACAAAAAAATAAATTTTCACTAAATTTTTATACTCTAACACGTTCCTTATCTTGAGCAACAAACAACACTTAAAGGTCAGCAGATTAACAGACAGCTAACAAACAGTGCATCGGCTAGACAGTCAATGGAATCAGCAGACCGAAATGTTCACTTTTTGCTTAAAGGAAAACGGTGTGGGAAGTGCGCATTATCCAACGGCAAGAAAGACGCAGCGGTTCAGCAAACGCAAATACGGCGTGTAAACACACATGTGGCATAAAGGTGTGTCCACACTACAAGTATATATACATATGATATATATGATTGTATGTCCATGCCATCAACCACACATTCCCACCAGCTAAGCAATCAGCTAACCGTCCGAGCCGGCGTGTGCTATGTTCTGCGATTTGTTTCTCATAATTTATTGACACAAGTTGTCAGATTTCTGCTGTTCCTACAACTTCATGCACACATATTCTTATGTATGTACAAACTTTTTTTTGGGAAGACGCCTGCAAAACTTTTTCTTAGCATTTTTTCAGCTTCTCTGCGACTTTTTTAAGTTGTTCTTCCCTTCATATACCCATGCCTCGTACGCATGCTTTTTGGAAGTTTTTCAAACTTTGTGCGTCTTTTGCAGCTTCATTTTATTATATAGTAAATATATTTGCCTGTGTTGCCAGCGCCTTCGTGCGTTTGCTGTAGCTGTGGCTGCTGTCTGGCTGGCTCTCGCAAGGTGTTTCCTTAGTGGCAACAAACAAGTTGTTTTGTTGTTTTTTCTTCGTGCATTGTTTTGAAGTTTTGCATCCCACTATTCATTTTTCTTTTTCCCTTATTATCCACTACATTTTCATTTCATTTATTTTATGTCCACAACTACTTTCCTGTATTTTTATGATTACTGTTTGCCTGTTTTTATTTTACTCGTGCTTCTCGCTTGTTTTTGCTTTGTTTTTACAGTTGTTTTATAAATTATTATGTTCCAGAAGTTTGTTGGCGTTTTACTTATCACACGACATGTTTCGGTGCAAATCTATGGATTTTGTGTAAGAGTGTTGCCACCGTCAACGGCGACAATGTAATTCGCTTGTACTTTTTGTGTTTCCTAGTTCGTTCTCGGTATTTTGTTTTTTGTTTGCTGTCCTCTTCTTAATAATATTGAATTTGATATTTTATTGGATTTGTTTCTTTTTGTCCTTCTTATTTTGGTTTGACGTGAAAACTTTGGTTATTGAATTGAATACGCAATCACATTGTTTTATTATAGGATTGCGTTTCTAAGGTGGGGTTTTAGAGGGTGCTTCCACATTGATTTCTAATATTGAGAATAAGGTTTAGCATTAAGGCATGTGGCAACCTTGAAACCATTAAAGCAGACTTTAGGGAAGTACTGGGTAGTAAGAAATACACTTAACGTCCAAAGGTTGAGAATTGTCACAGTTGATGAATACAGAATTAACGAAACGCGTGATCTCATTATCAAAACATTTCTGACAGCTTGAAACTAGAGGGTTTAGACTAGTTTTGGTAATATATAATTTCACCCAAAATAGAATCATTGATTGAAATTGTCAATATCTTTGAAATTTAGATAAGAATATGGTAAAAGCCCATTAACACAAGTCATAATAATTAGGTTACCAACAAATCAACGCTCGAGGAGATATCGAGTTTTGACCTTCCATATAATTTGAATCCATATAATAAATTTAAGTTTGGGTGGCATCACAAATGCATACTTCTAGATAAGAGTTCCGCGTACTCGATATGTAATCGATTCTAACTGCTAGTGCGATTGATGAGCTCCTTGAAGCTATTATTGCGCCTGTCCTCTGAAAAGAGATGTACTTTGGTGGACATCACAGATAACAGGAACTAGATCTCCGAGCAGAAGACTTTTGGACAAAGCCCGTCGAAGTGGCTCTAGTTATAACTGGTCACTGTATGGGGGCATTCAGTTTGACAGGCGGTAATGCCAGCGCTGAGGCCACTAGAAGTCAAGGAGTGCCTGTCCTCACACGAAATAGCATAAATTACACTAGTTTGGACACCTGATCATAGCGGAATCTCTGGTAACTGAAAAGCCAATGAGCAAGCTAGAGGAAGCACCCTTGCCTCGCTCAACGCGGAATAGAAAAGAGTTGAATATTTTTTTAATAATCGCATGCTGATTTCTTAGCACTCGCTGTTCGAAGACCCGCTTTTGAGCGACCGCACGACTACTTTTGGCCTACAGTAGATCGCAGGAGCTCATCTAAACTACTTGCGCTAAGTAAAACTCATCTTGTCGTAATAGTAGGAACTCTTACTGGACTTTGTCCAATAGGTATTCATGTGGTAAGGCTAAAATTTTTTCAAAGTTGTTTGGAGGAGTGTGAAGTGGTCCAGTCATTATGCAGTCTTTACAAGGTAGTGTGTGAAACATCTACGTAGTCCTACCTTTGGCAAACCAGAAGACATGGTCGAAGCTGACATTAGCCGTCCATTAGGATGAAACATTTCGCCCCAACAAATTTGTGATATTCTCAAAGCGCCTTGTCAATTTCTAAGGGTCTTATGATCTATTATATTGGAGTTTTAAGTAATACAACGGACTGACGTACCAAGCTTGATCGCTGTTAAGATCGACCTGTTAACATAACCTAATGTAGTATCAGTCTTTAACTCTAACTTCAAACTTTGGTAGATCAAAATGGGTCTATCTTCTCTTGCCATGCCGCCTAATAACCCCTCGGCTCCAGCCCTAGCGCCATATTTGTTTACTAAGCACGGAGGTTAGACAATTTGTCTGAATATGGTATTTTATATATCAATTTATATATGACTCACTTTATTCCGCGCCACTTGAGCGAATCAACCTTCTACGGCAGTCAAGCTGCACTCTATATTGAAACCATGACCTTTGAGAACTGCGCGCACCCCGCCTCAGCAATCTCCATGCAATTTGGCTTAAATGCAGTTCAATAAAATCCGCTTTGTCTATCAATATACCGTGTCAATTATATCCTTCACTTGAACGTTGTCTGCGCGCCGCGCCACTCACACGTCGTTGCTGTGCCGCCAGTCAAAAATACTTTCGCTCCTTTGTGCGCATCTTCATTTAATGATTGCATTTTCCATTGAAAATTTACACAGAATTTTCCATTGAATTTTCATCAGCGCGTGGCATAGAGTATGGTAGAAGAGCGCACAACACACACACTCACACATTATGCGTATATATGTGGTATATACAACAGCAACATCAATTTACAAATAGATTATGTTTGGCAAGAGACGCAAAAAGCGGCAAAAACAACAAAAATAACAGCAAGTGCAAAAGTCAATGCTGCCATGCAATGCCAATGTGCCGCGCGCACAGGTTCAAGTGTCCTTACATATATGTATATATATATAGACCTGTGTGGCGGCCTTATAAGCGCTTTGTCCCACTGGATTGGTACGCATGTACAGTTATGCGAGCGCTCATAATGCTTTGTGCCAGCGGAACAATGTGTGCGCGCGTAAGCACTTGTGGCGGCGTTTGCATGGCTGTGGCGCAATCGAGTGTCGCCACACACGCGCGCATGTGTGTGTGGAATATATATATCATTTCACCGCTTTGCCATTGAAATCAAGAATTTTTAATATGAATAATTTCAGAACGACAGCGGAATTCACGTAAATCATTCGTAGGGCGCGTCGACAAATCCCCATCATGCGCGCCATGCACACATACATATATCACCCATATGTGTATGCCGAGTGGGAGAAGCAGGCTTTCGGCAGTCATGAGAGATTCCCTACGCGCCCTTTTCATATCTTTAGCAAGCGTTTCGCGTAGCTTAATATTTGCGTAAATGCACCTACTGGCCTACGCCGTGCATACATACCTCGCTGTGAGTCAGCGTCGACATGCTCCTGCCACCACCAGCAGGCGGCATTTCGTTGACATTATGCTACCGCGCCAGCACCGCTTTAAGCATTTGGCTTTATTGTTGTTGCTTTATTTTCTTCTTTTGCATTGGCATTCGCAGGTCGTAGGTTGTGGCCACGTGCACGAGGCCGCGTCGTAATACGCGTGAGTGTACACCGTCTGAGCTTGCGCTGCCTTCTTCGACAGTCCGCGACTTGCTGCATGCGTGCAACCGGCGGAATTCATGCGCTGCTTGACTGCGTTTTTCGCCGCCCCCCTACCCGAGACATACATACATGCTTATATGTATACTAACGGTAAGTGGGAGTGCACGAGTTGCTGCGCTGCTAAATATTTTTTTAGGCGCAACCAAGCGCGCCACTCAACCAAGTCTTTATGTCATTTCTCATTGCTTGCGTCTTCGCTGTGTGTCTTTTGTGCCTGCCCCCAGCCGCCTTACACATGTGCTGCCTGCTGCTCGCACTGGGGTGGGGGTAACGCGTTTTATTGTGGCTCACGCGTCGAGACATTTCAAGTATATGAAAAATTAATTCATCTTTCTTGCGAATTTTTGCTGTTTTTGCTTTGCATACTTCATTTTACTCCCCATTCAAAGGCGTGCTGTTTTTTCTTCGCGGTGCGTAAGGAGTACGCGCATTTGTATGTTCTGGCTCAGCGCTTTTGCGAAATTATTTCGCTTCCTGCTGCCAGTCTCCAGCGCTCCTGGCAGTTCTGTTGCGCTGCTGCCGCTGCCAGTCTTTGATGAGTGAGTTCGGCGTTGGAGTTCTGGTAATCGATTTGTCTTTCTTCATTCATAGTACTGCAATGCTGCGGTCTGGGGTTGGTACTAAAATATTTATATATTTAATTAATGAGTTCATATGTATGCGCAGCAGCTTATGCTTTAAGTTTTCTGAAAATTTACAATAAAAAGCGCATATTGTCTCCAGAAACCGCAAAATGGTGCAAGTGTTTTTAAATCTGTTTATCGACCATAAAAATGGTGTCATACCTTTAAAGATTCATTATTCGCATGCTTGGATGCTTTTTGTTCGGAAGGAATATTCAAAAATAGACATTTTGAGAGCTCAAGTGAACTTAATTTTTTTCTGGACAATCCCTACACGCCCTTCGGGATCCCGAGATGCAAATTTTAGAAACCCAAAAGTTGGAAATTGTTGCTAGACATTATTATTCCAAAAAGCGTATTGGAAATTTTCGGGATCCCGAAATAACAATTTTTTAATCCCGAAAGTTGAAAATTATTGCCGGTATTCCAAAATTAATAGAAGTTCATAATCAAATGCATCTTTGAATTCGTCCCGAAATATTAAGTATTTAGTACCAAAATTTCGGGATTATATGGGGCATCTACAAGTTAATGTTAAAGTCGAATAAAACTCGGAGAAAACAAAAATCATCATTTACATGTGGATTCAATGAACCACATCAAGAAAATAATTACACTTTGATGTCACGATATTAGAACCACAGAAACCCGAAATTGAAACAATAATCCCCTTTTAATTTCACATACTTATTAAATGTTCATATATTGCTTCAAATTAGAAGCAAAATTATTCGAGATAGTGTGTTGGAAATTTTCGGGATCCCGAAATGTCAAGTTTCGAATCCCAAAAAGTGTAAATTACTGTCGGTATTTTAAAATTAATATTGATTCGGCAATAAATAAAACAAAAGCCTGTCGGGATCCCGAAATTTTGAATACCGAAAATTCGGGATTATAGCAAAATAACCTTAGATACTAATAAAACGTGTCTTATTATGAATTATTACTCAATTATTGCAAAGACTTCGAAAGATTCCCTGACTCAATTTTATCTTTAAGCACTCGAATACTTCTTAAAGAAAGCCCCCGTGCTACATATTATATATCTCAAGCCAAGTCTCGTACACTACGGTTAATGACGCTGACATTATCAATGAATCAGCGCACGTTAATGGCAAAGAATATTAAAATATTTATACTGTACTGCATATTATTATAACACTCACAGTAATCAAATATTCAAATCCAACGTAAGCATCGATCATTTAAGTTGGAGCAATGAGCGAAGAATAAAATCAACTCATTAAGCACTGGAGCAATGTAAAAGCAGCAAATAATAATTTGTATTCGAGGAAAATTACATAAAAATATGAAAGCTTGTCACACTGGAAATTATTGACCACAAAACGTTTATGGCTTTTCATATTAAATGAACGTAAACGCTCGTCAGTATGAGCGCAGGCAATGAGCATTACGAAAGAAGATACCAAAATATTAACGAAAAAATATATAAAAAAAGAAATATTAATAACTTTATTGAAATGTGAGTGGATGAGTGTATGCTTGTGTGTGTGTGCATTAGAACGCTTACTAAAGACAAATCACCGAAAGCCAATCGCTTCATTAAGCGAAATGTGCAGGAATAAGAATTGGTTGTAATAGAAGGTACAACAACAAAAATGTCATAAAACACGCGCAGCAAAAAAAAAAAAGAAATAAATGAGCGATCAGATTTATTTATATGCAAGAAGAGACCGTTTACAGCGCAAGCACCCGTGCAGCATATTAATGCTGATAAGACCAAGAGCAACGTGCGTTTGTTTGTGTGTGACCACAAAGAAAAGTCCCGGATAAAATAAATTTGTGTGGAATATAAGCTATATAAAACTATTTGTGAGAAAAAAAACCCTTTGTGATGAAAAAAAGCTGGACTAAGCCTAAATGACACATAACTTTAATGGTGTGAACAAAGCGTGGCGCGGGAGTGGAAGACGGACGCTGAAAAAAACCACAGGAAAGGCATAAAAGTTTAGAGCTTCGTGTGAGAAAAAAGGCGCACGCAAATAAAAACAACAAAAATTTATGTAAAATGCTGTTGTTGAGTCGACGCGCCAGTGAAGGCGGCAGGCATTTCCGCTTGCAACCTTGAAAGCCTAGAGAGCGCGTGCGACATGAGTGGCCAGTATGCGCTGGAGACAGAAGATTTGAGAGCAAACTAAATTTTCGTTGTTTTTAGCATTTTATGGTTTATATAGGTATACTAATATTGAATGAATTTGAAGAGGCGCGTAAGACTATTGCTTAGCTTTCGCGAATACAAGCGATTTCTTTTAAGAACTTCGATAGGTCATGCTAAATGCTATTGCGACTCGATCACATTATAAAATGATATAAAAATCAAAGCGCTGAGTAATGCAACGTAATCAGCTTGAACGCTTCGAAGAGCTCGTCCACCAATAGTTGTTGCAACGCAGAGCGCAAGTAGCGCGCAAGCAGACGCCAGCGCCAAATAGTGTTCCTATGACCGCGCTATCGCCCATAAAAATGCATTGTTGTTAAGAATTTTTATTAACCCAACAAAGCGCATTTAATGTACGCCAAAGGCGCTTAAAAGCAAGTACTTTGCAGTAATGAAAGACCGCTAGCCCAGCGCGGCGCTGACATACCACCGAACTCCAAGCAACGGCCTAGCTTCATGTCGGCCTAAGCGGAGGTGAGAAACTTTATGTTTGGATTAAATTCGGATTTAAATGCCATTGACAAGAGCTACAAAAATAAGACTTAATCACAATAATCATCAGGCCAAGCGAGCACAACAACAAACACAGCAAGTATACGTATAAAACGCAACAAAAGTGACGCCATAAAAGCGAGTAAAGTGTTGGAAATCCTTGGCAATGAACATTAAACTCCACTCATAAGCCTTTGTTGGCCGCTGGCTGTATGGCAAATGCCAAAAGAAAGTGTTAAACGACAGTCGTGCAGCTGGCTGGCTGTAGCGCGCACGCATGTGGGCCTTTGGCAAGCGACGGTGTGCGCGAGGCGAGTGGATTACGTGTGGAGGCAAGCGGCTTAAGCGCCATTTTATTGCTTTTTGGAGACGTTATTCAAGGCTTTGATGCGTCTTTTTTCGTATTCGTTTCTACTTCATATCAGCTGCTTCCTTTGCTGTTGCTTTGGGTTTATTATGCTTTCAACGCCTTTGATTCGTTAGCTTTTTTAAGGTGCTAACGGCTTAAGTTCAAAAACAATAGGCAGATGTGCACATAAAGCAGAGATGTAGGCGAAAAACAAACAAATCTAAGCTGTTCTAAGTCGCTTGGGACGAGGTGGCGGCGGGAGTGTAGAGCGCTAGCAAATAAATGCTCCCAAAAGTATTTATTCACTGAGCCGATTTGTTGGGCTCAAAGTTTCTCGGGAGTGACCTTTGCTTACTGGCGAGGAAAAGCTACTTAAATTTGTTTTCTTACAGACGTATTGAGAATTGTGAGCGGTAGAAGTAGTAGAAAAGGTTAAGACACTAGAATTTTGGAAGCGCTGTTTGTAAAGCTGATATTTATTTTATCATCTCTACTTAGTGTCTTAATTACATTTAATGTAGTTTTCTACCTAACGGAAGGTATAGGATCTGGCTCGTTAGCTATTTTCATTACCACCTATATCTTTAGAGTACTTAACCACAAAGTCGTTAATACGATTGGTACTAGTTTTCGGAGTGTTCTACTTTTATCGAAAAACTTTCAAAGAGCTCGCCACCTCTACTAAGGTATGAATCTGAATTTTTGTTAGCTTCAGAAGTTTCTACAATCTCCACTGGTCCATTTATGGATGAAGAGAGTTATCTGCCGATGAAGAGACAACACGTGAAACATTGGTCAATGCCACAACCGCATGTAGTGCCGTCCGCTACGTAAATTATTTTGTTCCGAACCCGTTCTACCACGCATCACCATCTGAAATAGAAAAGAGGTAGAAGTCTTTGTAATTTTTATTTTCAGCGATAAAATTGCGTACCGCTAGTTCGTCCAAAGACACTCAAAACAGTAGAGTTCAACACTCTAAGTTAAGAACGTGAGACCTCATCATTTCAGGCTGTTTATTCATGGAAGAATCCACACCGAACGGACTTCATCTCACGTTCGCAGGCTTATAAGCTCAGACCCACATACCAAAAAGGATCGAGTTCGTGATTTTAAGTTAAAAAAAATGAAATTCTCCATCTGAGGCTGTTTGTTTAGTGAAGGATCCACTTCTTCTTTGCGTACTTTCCATGACTCTTAAACTCGGTCTATATACCCAGAACAACAGAGCTCGTGATTCCTAGTTAGAACGATTAGCTGTCCTCATTTATGACTGTTTGTTCACGGAAGGATCCACCTCTTGCCAATTTTATACACATTCTCTGACTGAAGTGTCCTGCTCACGCTCACAGACTTCTAAGCACAAGTTCGTTATTTCGAGCTAAAACGTTCCCTTCTGAGGTTTTTTGTTCTTATCTTGCCTACTTTATGCCTTTCTTTGACTGACTATTCATTGAACTGCCTTTAACGTGATGCTTAGAGAATTACTGAACCAAAATTTCTGCCTTCATGCAAATATTTTTAATATCTTTAGCAGAGGACTGGTATTAGATCTGTCTCACTAAATAAGACCCTGTAATATTACAAAACAAAATATTTGACAAGTTTTGCGGCAGAAACCCATATAATTTAAGACTTCTCCCAGACATGTAAATTTGTGGTAATTGAAACAAATAAATAAGTAGAAATTAATGAGAATGCTGTGAGAGTGCTCAGAAACTACCGCCAAATGCTTTATGCTTCTTCTTCACAGATCTTGCTTTCCTCCACATCGTTCCTCGTACAATAAATCTACTTGGCTTTCACAAAACTAATAACTAAAACAGCAGCGGGCGGTTACTGCAAGTGTTTTAAACACGCCTGCAGTAGAGGGCACCAACTTCAAGCTCGCTATGAACCACGCGGATCCCTTGCGAACAGTGGCAACGTGCAGCATAAGATCCAACGCATGTTTTCCGCCACACGATCAGCCGAACGATCTTACTACCTCGCCCTTCATAGAGACGCCAATAATGTTGCAAGATATATGCGCAGTGCTGCCTTTATGCATTCATTCAAAGTTGCGTGAGTTGCGTGAGCGTAAAGTCTTGCATGATTTATTGCTTGCTGAGTTATGTGTGGGCATTGTAAATTTTAAAAATATTGACTTTGAAAATAGCAAGTTTTACTTTCAACGAATTGCGTTGGTGTATAAAATGTGGCAAGTTGTAGACTAACATAAGCGGAACTAGAAGTATTTGCGGTTGCTATTGAGATGATTCGTTTTCTCACTTTAGCTCGCCATCAAACGGCTGTTATTTGGCTACACAGAGGATACTTGGTCTACGACCTGAAGCCAAATGTAAAAAAAATTATTTCTGGCCACTCCCAAGTGTGCGGCGCTCAGAGAACTTTGCTCCCTTGCGTGAACTTCTACACATCCTCATCAGTTTTATCATTAAGTTCCATATTGATCCGAAGCGTCACTATTTTTATAAAAAATTTTATGTTTTTATCAGCTAATCGTATGCCTAAAAGTATACTGTAAAATTTCAGCTGATTTCGTTCGTTAAATAAAGTTCAACTGCATTTCTCAACCGACTTATAGGATTTTGCTTTTATAGATAGCGAGTTTTTTTTTTACGAATTGCTGTTGAGATACTACTCAATAAATGCTAAGGAGGAAGCCAACAATCGTAACCACTAGCTAAATCTCTAATAGTTCCCAAAAGTCTTTCCTTGTATCTAATGCTTTTAAAGCGGTAAAGTTATCATATACTTATTTTTTCCTTTCTTTTCGGCTTTTTCTCTCATTTTTTGTATTTCTTGGCGCGTTTGCTCTTCAGTCAGCAAATTTAAGTTGACGTTGAAATTTCCAAATTGCACGACAGACACAAATTGACAATCTGTAAGTTGGATGCGAATGCTGTGTGTTGCAGCCGATGTTTAAGATACTGCAACTGTTATCAAAGTGGGGTGCCGCATTTGCAAAAACAAAAGAAATCGACTGCCACAGCATGAAGACTGCAAAACTTGGCTGAAAATTTTCTTTTCGATTTTTTTTTTTCAATATTTCTTTGGTCTGCCTTACTGCTTTCTCACAGATTTGATTTAAATTGAGTTTGCAGTGGACCAAAAGCAGCAAGAAGCAGGAGCTTATAGTTATGTGCTGAGAACTATTGAAGTATGTAAAAAGTTGCAACAAGCAAATTGCAGCATGGGAGACGATTTGACAAAAAGAAAATCGTGATTTGCTATTATTTCAATATTTGCTTTATACATACATAAGTCAATTGAAAAGTTCCTGGCCTGGTGCTTAAGATTTTTACTTAGCCAAAACCTTCAAAAGGCGCCTGTATAGACTTGACAGCTGCCGAACCATTAGTTTGTGATTTTTTAAATTTTGAGCGAAGCAACTTTTATTATTGTGAAAAAATTTATAAAAAAGAATGCCGCGTCTTGATAAGATTGTGTCTTTTGAAGGAGAAACAATGCAGTTGAGCGAAAACCTGGCTTGCTGATGAGTTATCGGTCATTGACACAGGACAATCAGCCCTCAAGGGATTGGTGTGCTAAGTCCAGACGTGGTGTAATGAGCACAGAAGATGGTAAAGCCAGTAGACAACCAAGAGAGTTCAGAGTTTTTTGTAGAAGAAAACTTCAAAAAAGTCCACAAAATAATTTTGGATGGACCTAAAGTAAAGTTCGTCGAGATAGCAGGCACTCTGAAAATATCAACTGAAGGAATTGGTTCCATGATTTCACTCCGAGGTTCAATCGACAGTCATCCGAGTGGACTGCACATAATGAACCCGCTACAGAGCGTGGAGTGCAGTATTCTTCAGATCTGGCCCCTAACGATAGTCCTGTTCTTAGATCACAAAACAGCACTCGCTGTGAAGAATGTAATGTTGTAATGGTCATGATGCGATAAGTTGTAAGCGAAGTCATCCAACCTGGCACAGGAAGCGTGCTCTTTCGACGGTGTCGTACCATAAGGAGAGGTCTGTCAGAAGTATAGAGTTAACAGGGCATGCAAAGAGGTGGTTAGTGTCAGGCGGAGACTCGTTGCATGCTGGTCATATAGTTAATATATCATAGTCGATTCTAGATAAGTAGGAGCTTAACCTGCTATAGTATCCAGTGCTGTTTCAGCGGGGTCGGACCATAAGGGGAGGAGTGTCTGATGTGTAGGCTTAGCTGGACATGCAAAGAGGTGGTATATGATATGTCGGGGTCAATTTTGGATAAGTAGGATTTAAGCTGCAACACTTTCCAGAACGAAGTACGCACGGTCACTTTCGATTCTCACGGCAACTCGAGCTCGTCGTCTGCAATGGGTTGAATGAATTGAAGGCTCAGTGTATGACCCTTGAAGCGAACTATGTTGAATAAAAAAAATTAATTTTACCAAAAAAAAAAAATTTTTTACCAAAAAAAAATATTTTACTATGATAGGCCGGGGACTTTTAAATTCAATGCATATCCACGCACATTTCTTGGCGAAAATTCACAAAAATTCTATAGACTTGCAATGAGCCAAAAGTGAATAGATAATTGCAACAACAACTAGGGCAGAGCTATAACAATAACCAATCGGCATTTTCCGCTTATGCAATTCTGCTTTCTCAGCATTTTCCGCCAGCTGCCACTGCTACTGCGCACCATTTCGGCTGACCGCAAAAACAACAGCAATAACACCACCAAGAAAAGCTTAACAGCTGTAGTTGTAACAAAAACACATAAGCAATTTGTAAAACATACCAACAACGGCTATAATATTGGCAAAATGCTCAATGCAAACCTTCAAGGCAGCAATTGTTGTCGTCTTTTTTATTGCTGCCACTCTTGCGGTCAGCTATAGTTGGCGCGTGTGTTTATGGCGGCAGCAGAGAGCAGCCGAAGACCATAAAGCAGCAGCAGAGCCACTACAGTTGGTGAATATTGCAACAATAATAGCATGCGCCACTACATAAAATGCCTTGAGCCAACAACAATAAAAGCGCTGAAGCGTAATAAACACAACAGCAGCAACAACAATAACATGCGTAATGTGGACACAGGCAACGCCGGAAAATACAAATGTCCTTTGCGAAAATATCCGAATGACAATAATCAGCAGCAAAAACAACAACGTTTGCGTCATTTGTGAAAAAGTGGCAGCAACAATTTGGCGCGTTCAAACTAAATGGCATTTTAAGCGGATTTCAATTCGAGATTTCTTTTCGAAACTGCGAAATGGAAGGCAGATTTTTTATTATATTTTTTCTGATAAAAAAAAAAAACAAATTACAGCAGTGAACAAGAATAAAACTTCTTTTAAAGTTGCTTTTATGTCAGTAAAGATACAGAATAGTCTTTGACTTCTTGATCTTAAGGTTTGACGGTTTTTAGAGCTTACAAATCTGCATCATCTAAATACATCATCTACCATCTCAAAGTCTATTCTATCAAAGATATATCAGCCCAAGACAATGTCAATTTTCCGCGATCTTTTCCGAGTCCTTTCCACCCTTGCCACCCAAATATCCGAGATCCGGATCATAGTTCGCCGTTGTTGTTTATCTTCTTACCACTTTGTTAACGACAGGAATTAATTGGCCAAATGGAGGCGAAACCTCATTGCAGAAGGGGAGGAGAATACTAACTACCTCAATAGTTACCGATGGGTCCAAAATTACCTACGGCGTTGGGACGGTGGTATACTTCAAGGATCATGATATATCTCTCTCCTTCCGTCTACCAAACACAGGTAGTAGCTTCATAGTGGAAGCACTGGGCATAAAGAAGGCTTCTCGAATTTATTGGATAACTACCAGGAGCTGCAAAGAGCTATGATCTACACAGAGCTCTAGGCGACATTATTAACCGTGTCGTTTTTAATCTACTTCTCTTCGGCAGATTCCAGATATTCCTTTTCGCCTTCTATCTTCTTTTCGGAAACAGCGGCAGCACTTACAGTTAGGACGGCGGCAGCAACAGGCGCGGGAACTGGACACAAGAAGGGTTCCAGAGAAGGAAATTGCGAAATTATTTCTCAAATTGACTGCATCCCTGAGAACTTGGACCAGTATGCCACTGAATATACTCTTAGTGGCATCTTTTCCGGCCACATACGTCCGATATACGTATACTATATGTGTAAGGCGGAGTCGCTGGAAACAGTTTTATTGAGTTTCTTCTCAGATAGATTGAAGAAGCTCAAATCGAAGCTTGGAGTAGAGTCTTCGGTTGCCATACCTCTTACGATTAGAGCTTTCTAATCAACTCTTGTTTCAGACTGGCAGACCACTGTGTGCCTTTCAAACAGAAATAGCAGTATTTGTGCTTCCTCGAAGTGCGGCTTCTTTTATGGAGGCATGCATCCATTCCGATATTATTAAAGAGCCTGAACTCGCAGACAGTTTATATCAGGCTACTTCGAAATAAAGTATGTCTGGGTGCCTGACCACAGCGAAATCGTCGGAAATTGTAAAGCCGGTGAGCTTGCAAGAAGGCAGAATGAGAATGAGCAAGGGGTTCTCTTGTTTTCGGACTATCGGGAGTTGGATCTGTGGGCTACGCTCGATCTTCATGTACTCGGGAGCTAGATCTATGGGCTACGCTCGAGCTCAGCAAGCGTTGGTCAGCAATCAGCAATTTTAGAATTACAAAAGCTTTCTGGCCCACCGTGGAACGTAAACGCTTTATTGAAATACTAGCTTTAGTACGGCTCACATCCTCGGAATGATAACCGTCGCAATTGGATATTGTCCCGTTGGCCTCACGCAGTGAGGTTAAAGATTTTAGAGGACGGAATTTGTCAAAGTTGCAATGAGGAGGATGAGCTGGAATCATCTAGAGAATTTCTTCTCTACTGTCCAGCTTTGGCCAGGCTAAGGTTGAAGCATCTCGGTTGTCATACATTTTAGGAACCCGGGGAATTGACTGACATTGATATTAGCTGCTTCAATAAATGTGTGGCAAGCTCTAGACTTTCAATATATTGACGGTCATTTTGATCCTAAAATGGGAGGTACTTGGCATCACAAAGAACAAATGTCTCTAGCAGTCCAAGTGGGGTTATTCGTGGATTCCCGAGAAATCAGACTATTTCCCTAACCTAAGGTTAACCGGTCACCGAGATCAAGTTTACTGGTTTGGACTGATTTTACATCGTTTCCGAGCCACTTATCCGCCACTCATTGAAGTGAATCTCTGCTTTCGAGCCTGACCTTTCTTGCAGACGCCTGTTTTGTTCCTAATTAAGCCTTTGCATTATTTGTTACTGCTTAGAGTCAAGGCTTTTCTCTTCAACTTCTTCTCAACAATTTAACTACGCTTTCGCATGAGCCGGTAATAAAGATATACACAGATTGCAACTTGCCACAGCCACGCTTAAGTGGCACATATGCTTCGCTTACTCATATATTTACATAAATATTTACCAGTTGGCATAATAACCTTTGCCACAAATTCATATGCACCTACAACAGCGCAACAGAGCTTGCAACATATGGGCACAACTACAAGTATAAGTTCCACACACACACATACACATGCACACACACACACTTACGAACCACTAACGAAAGTTTTTCAGCATTCTCATCAGGTGCATGCAACAGAACGTAACTAAAACGCTATTTACCTACTTACCAGCAAAGCATGCAACAGCAGACAACAACAAGCGAAATAACTAAGAAATATAAATTCGTTTGTATGCAACAAATGCCGCTCGCGCAACGGCGACCCAGCAGCTTGTTGCAACTAAGCAGGTTTACAATGCCACGGATAGTGCAACTTAAGCGTTATGCCGTTGCTGCTGCTGCTGTTGCACAGCATGTGGGTTGCGCCGTATTGACACGCCACGCCGCCACGACCGCAACGAAGAAGACAACATTGCGGATGCTCACGTTTTTAGCGAAAATTAAATTCAATAAAATTTCTTAACTGCAACAACAGCCTGTTGGCACAACCATTTAGCTGCCACATGCACCCACACGCCGTTGAAATATTAATATTAATGTTGTTTTGTTGTTTGTTGTTGGCAGCAACTTTCTAAAGCATGCTTTTAAGGCGCTTTGCCGAGTGCGACGGCTGCAATTGTTGTTGTTGTTATTGTTATTATTATTTTATTGCATTAATGAAAGAGTGTTGCAGGCAGGTGCAATGCATTTGCCACATTTGACACCGACTTTGACACTCAAATGTAGCAGCATAAAGCAGCAGAAACAACAACAACAACAAAAATAAAAACAACAATGGGCAATTCAGAAGTTGCCAACAAGTAGCACAAACAATTGCAATTACAACAATAATAAGTGTCTAGCAATAAGTCGTATGCGATTCTGGCATTCTACGCCTGCGCAATGTCATGCGCCATAGCAGCCAGCTTCACAATCACCGCGTCGGCCACGTTTTTGTATGACGATTACAATAATCATGGACATCAGCGCATCACCAACAACACGCTGCCACGCTGCGATGCCACGTTCACCACTTTAGCGGCGGCGACTCAGCGGTTTATGGAGGTCACTGAGTTGCCTGCTTGTAGGTGTGAGTGTATGCACTTCACGGTTAACGCGGTTGAATGGAAAGCTTAGTGTTAGTAGTAAAAACAACATAAAAAAATGAAAGAAGAATCGTTAACTTAACGGAATACCCTTTACAAATACAAAAGATGTCATACAAGAACTTTACTTTGATCGCTGAATTGTATGGCAGCTATATGTTATAGTGGTCTGATCTGAATAATTTCTTCAGAGATTATACTGTTACCTTGAGCAATAATCTATGCTTAATCTGGTTCGGATATCTCGTCAAATAAAAAAGTTTTCCATACAAACACTTGATTCCGATTGTTCAGTTTGCATGGCAGCTATATGCCATAAAGGTTCGATTTGAATAATTTCTTCAGAGATTATACCGTTACGTTAAAAAATAATTCGATTTCGGATCGGTCAGTTTTTTTTTTTTTATTTTTTTTTCTTTTCTTCAAATAAAGGTGTGTCCCAGAGCTTAAAGCTTTCAGCGCTAAATTTCCTATTTACGATACTTCTAACGCTATATGTGGTTATGTAGTAACACAGTGTCTAAAATTATAAGTACACACTTTTTTATTAAAATTAACGGTATATTATACAGCTTTAAGCTTTCATCCAAAATTTTTGGTTGAAGAGTTTCGAAAATAAGCTGTAGTTGTGTAGGAACACAGTTTCTAAAATTACACGCTCAAAATCTTTTTTCTTCTAAGTAAAGATATTTCATAGAGCTTTAAGCTTTCATTCGAAAACTTTTTTTTGCGATTTTCATAATTAATTATGTTTCGTAGAAAGACAATTTTTAAAATTCAATATTTTTTTTTATTAAAAATAAAGCTAGAACTTAGAGCTTTAAGCTTTCTTTCAAAAACCTTTAATTATAGATTTTTGAAAATAAGCTGTAGTTGTGTAGGAACACAGTTTCTTAGATTACACACTCAAAATCTTTTTTATTAAAAGTAAAGATATATCATAGAGCTTTAAGCTCTCATCCAAAATTTTTGGTTCAAGAATTTCGAAAACAGGCTGTAGTTATGTAGGAACACAGTTTCTAAAATTATAATATCAATTTTTTTTTAATAAAGATGAAATTATAACATAGAGCTTTAAGCTTTCATGCGATGATTTTGTAGTAACAATTTTTGATATGGTTTGGTAAGAAGGGAGTTTCTTAAATTACGATTTTTTTTAATTAAAAGTAAAAGTAGATAACTATATGAGCTTTAAGCTTTCATCTGAAAGTATTTTAATTTTTCATTCGGTATATATAATTTGAGTTCACAGTTGAGTTGTACATTCAAAATTTTGTTATTACAAATAAAGGTATAACAAAGAGCTTTAAGCATTCATCGTTGAATATAATGTAGAGCTTTAAGCATTTATCATTGAAAAAAGTTTTAAATATATGTCTTTAGAAAAGCTCTTAATATATTATTATAACTAGCTTCTGAAATTGAATTTGAAAGCTTTTTTGATAATGAGCTTTAAGCTTTAATTTAATTTTTTTTTTCTAAAAAAAATAGAAATTCTTATAGATAAATTTTTGCCCGAAATTTATAAAAGAAATATGTGTCGACATTTTTTTTTTTTTAATTTTGAAACGAAACCTTCTACCAAATATACCAACCTTTCATTTTTTTATCCGTGTGCTCATTAATTTTCATGTCAAAATTATGCAAATCACTTAGCTTATCTCCACTACATAAATTTTTAGATAACATTTCATAGCTTTCGCGACAAAAATTCTCTTTATCATTCTCAGTGAACATGCAGCGCATGCGCCAACACTTTTTACGAGCCCAAGTATAACTAGGAATGCCAAGAAAGCATACTTGTAACTTTTCACTTAGCAACTTCTGGTTGTTGTTGTGCCCTTTTTCACAAAATCATAAACAGTCATTTCCGTCATTCGCAACATCGTGTTGTCATTGACACATTTACATGCTAACTAACTAAGAGCTTAGATTTTTATTATATATCTAAATATGTATATCGAGTTTGTATACATATGATTACTGATTACTCAGCTGTTGCATGTTGCTTGTCGCACGTTGCCGCATTATGCATACCACTCATAAACATTAATATGCCCCGACGTTGGCAACAACGAATGAGCACTGCATATCAAATGACCATTGCCAACATGATTTGGAAAGAGATATCTATGCATAACCTATTAATAGCCATTCGTATATGTGTAAGTGTGTCGCAAAAATCCAGTTGCAACGATTTCGCTAGTCATGACCTTTACATTGAGCCAAGAATACATTGCGCGCGATCGGCAGCCACTTCTTTCACCCAAATACAACGCGGCGCAGCAGTCTTCACTTCGCAGCCGCTGTCATTTTGCAGCCTTTCTCGCCAGCCTTGTCGTTGCGGTGCTCATCTGCCGCGCGCATCTAATTTACTTAACTCAACCGTTGGTGGCATCGAAATATTATTGGCCTATAACCAAGGCTATCGCCTTCATGCCTCCAAGTTAGTCACGGTCTTTGCCTCAAACTCCCGCAAGCCGCCGCTAGCACGCACAACCAAACAGCTTATTTCGGCGGCGAAGTCAACAAAAAAGCAGGTCAAATTGCCTCGTCGTGTTTTGGTGGCAACGTTCACTGCGTGAATATGAAAATATTTTGCGGAAATTTGAATAATGATCAGCGCTGATAATCGTCGCCCATCGTCAACATCAGCGTCCTCACCACTTTTCAGGTTGTTTGCTTTGCGATTTTGTCTTCGTTGTCTTGTGCTTTTTTCACTTTTCTGGCAATGTGAATTTTGCGCTGGAAAAATCAGGTCATCAATGTCAGGTTCGTGGTGACTGAGAAAACGGATATTAATGTTTAATGAAAAAAATGTGAATTATTGGAAAACTGTTAGTTGCAATGTAACCGAAATCCCGTCACGAAAAATAGTTTCAATTTGCTTTGGGAAAATTGAGACAGCTTGAAGTTATTGGAGCGACCAGCAGCTTTCAATGCCAGTATTTATAAAGAAAAGCTTCGCGCTATGAAATGCATTTAAATTAAAAATATAATATTTTTTCTTTTTCTTTCAGGTAAGGCTCAGATTAAATGCTTATCAACAGATATATTCATGTAAGTCCAAAAGTATTATCTTTTACATTTTTTTCGTCCAATATTGAATAAATATAATGAAATACTCAAGTATTTGGCGTTAAGGAAAATACGAGACGACTCTTGAAACTTCATTACCGTAGTTAAAAAACCATTACATTACCATAGCTTACAAATCAATATATTACCACACCATTACCATAATTTAGAAACCATTACAATACCACACCATTACCATAATTTAGAAACCATTACTTTACCACAGTTTACAAACATTACATTACCACACCATTACATTAATTATCAATACCAATATCGCGATGATTACATTGTCAATTCCATTACTATTAACATCTCAATTATATCGAGAGCCTGTGCTTTCCTAATTTGCACAAAATTAATGACCTTGATAGTGCCATACTTATAAAAATATCATTACAACCAAATTAATCATAGCAATCATAATTACCAACAACATTACAAATATAGTAATATAATTACAATCATAATTACCAGTAACATTAGAAACACAGCAATATCACTACAATCATAATTACCATTACTAGTACATTACCATTATAAACATAATTACCACTACCATTACAATCGTAATTGTACTTACAAAAAAAGCAACGCAACCATCATTAAAAGCATAGTTACGATTACGATCTTAATTACCAATACAAGTACATTACCATTACCAACATAGTATTACCATTACAAACACAATTACCATTACCAGTGTACTGCCATAGTAAGCATAATTACCATTGCCATTACCAGTACATTACCATTGAAATAATAATTACTTTTACTAGTCCATTACCTTTACATTACCATTACAATCACAATTACCATTACCAGTACATTACCATTAAAATCATAATTACCATTACCAGTACATTACCATTAAAATCATAATTACCAATATCAGTTTATTACCTTTGCAGTCATAATTACCATTACCACTACATAGACATTACTAGAATCTTTGAGATTAAAAATCAATTTACAACTTTTAGTTCTACACAACAAGTTCTTCGAAAATTGCTTCCCTCTTTGTTCCTCTTCATAAATAATTTTCATCTTCCCCAAAAAGTACTGTTGTCAACGCTCCCCTTAAGTCTTAAGTTTTCTTAAAATAGGAAATCCATTAAGTTATCAGTCAACAAAAGTGCCTCATAAACCAATTAAAGGCAATAAAAATCTATGGAAAATATTTTGTTTTCAAGTCAAGTGGCAATGAGAAAGGTGAAGTGCTCACTTTCGTGAAGATAAAAGAGACAAGAATTCGGTAATGATTACCCCGAAATAAATGCAGGTATTTGGAATAGTGTAGAGTATTTACGAGTGCAGCGCTCCTTTGCATCCAATAAATGTGTACTATGAAACATGTTGTACAACAGTAAATCTCATGCGCTCACCTGGCAGCGAAGAAAGTACAGAAGAAGCCACTCAATTAAATCATAAAAATGTACCGTAAAAAATACAAAGACACAAACTCATAAAAATACCACATTTGAAGGTGAGCGTGCAACTAGTAATATTAATTTATGATTTCCATGCGAACATGTGTTTTATGTACGTGCCACAACAACTACAAAAACGAGCACAAAAAGCAGCTGAAGCATTAGCTGATACAAAGCAAGTGTCTGATGCACTTTACATTGAATGCGCTGGCAGCAGCAAATCTGTGGCACGTAGCGTTACCGCCAACCGCAAGTGTTGTTGTCGTTATGTGTGTGTCTTTCCACGAATATGAGCGCTTGTATGCCAGCGTTTTTCCCTATTTATGTGAGCGCTTTTCTATATCTGTGCGCGTTTTATCTGAATTTGTACGTGTTTTTCTCTGTGTTTATGCGTTGCATGGCAGCTGTCTGCCCTTTGCATTTAATTGCGTTAAGACAAATCATTCAGTAATGGCTGTGGCAGCAAAAACTTCAAATTACAACAACAATTTAGCTATTTATATTTGCATTTAGTAAAAAAAGCTAACCTCAATGACACGCTTCAACCACAGAATGATTTAGCATATACCTTCTATGTACCTGGTATGTACCTGTTGGCATCCAAACTGTACGATCGGAAACAAGTGCTTGCGAAATTATTCGAAATTTGACACAGATTAGCATTCAGAGTTTCGCTATCACATCTGAAGAAGCCAGTTAGATCGGATCATTTTATTATATAGCTGCCATACAAACTGACCAAACGAACTCAAGTCCTTGTACGGAAAACTTATTTAGCTGACAAGATATCTTCACGAAATTTGGCACGAATTATTATTTAAAACGATTGTGTAATCTCCGAAGAAACCAGTTAGATCGGTTCACTTTATCATATGGCTGTCATACAAACTGACAAATCGAACTCAAGTCCTTATACGGAAAACTTATTTAGCTGACAAGATATCTTCACGAAATTTCACAGAGATTATTATCCAAGGCATCGTTATATTATTTGAAGAAATTTTTCAGATCGGGCAACTATAACATGTGCCTGTCATACAAACTGACCAATCGAATTCAAATCCCTGTATGGAAAACTTTTTTATTTGAAAGGATATCCTCACTAAATTTGACACAGATGTTTACCTCAAGCAAGGCTATAAAATCTCAGAAAATTGTTCAAATCGGACAACTATAACATATAGCTGCCATACAAACTAACCAATGAAAATCAATATAAATAACTTTTTATACCCTTTTAAGTCATAAAAACTGCAGTTTGGAAGGGTATTTTTGTATTGCTTCTTCGTTGCAGCCGAATTTAACATTTTTTCTGTCATTTTATTATAATTTTTTAAGTTCATTTGATCTACTTATCTGCTTTTTTTCACCCATTCTGAATAGTTCCCTCCAACCGCAAATGTTTCCTGTCTAACCAAGTGCGCCATACACTCCACTTTTAAGCTATCTCAAACATTTGAAATTGTCGCTCATTTTCCTACTCTACCATCTACTTACCACATCACTTTTTGGCTGTTGCATTTATCAAAATTTTTATAGCACACTACAATTTTTATGGCTTCATGGCGGATGTGTAGTTTGGCAATTTTCACATAATATTCTTTTGCTTTTCGAAGCGTGTGTGCTTGCTGTTTATATTGTTGTTGTGCTGTTAAAAATGCGTTGTTTATTTTGTTATTTTTATGTTATTTGCTGTTGAGGGCGTTTTATGTTTTCTCTGTTGGCAAAGGATGTGGTTGCGCCTAATTGATTCACTTGTTTCGTGATTTTCTTTAAGCAGGAAGCAGAAAGGCTTATGAAATTGACAATGAACATAAACATAGGATAATATATAATTTTATAGATATTTGAAGGTCCATAAGCAATAGTGTTGACATTTCGGCTTCATTCACTGAACACTCACTTCATTTTCATACCTTCAGATTGCCGTTATTGAACTTGGTTTGGTTAGGTTAGATGGCTGATCCCACAGCAATGCGGGCAAATCACACTTAGACAATTATGTACAGTGCTTTGTGAAGTCAAACGGAAAATTTCGGTCGTTAGATCCAATAGCCGATCGGCAAAAACCTTCTGAAGCTCTTACGAACCTTGCTGAGTGCGAACAGCTCCCTAGACCTCTTCTGATTTATAGCTGATCAGAAGGATGTTGTTACTGCACAGTTGCTGGTAGTTGACTCCCACCCTTTATTTAGTTCGATATTTTGTACTTCTTAGTGAATAAAACCAGTTCGTTGTTGGCTAGTATTATGGAGAGGAATCTCTAACTTTCTTCTTGTACACGATCCTAATATTGTTTGTACATACACATTATCTATCCTACTCATTACATTAGTATCTCTCCTACTTGAACTGAACTGAACTGCACTTTCCAGTGCTCCCACTTGAGAAATGATTAATGTTGACTTGCTTAGACCAGACAAATATTCGTTCAAATTCGGCAGATAACAAATAAAACAAAATACATTCATACCTATCTATAATCACAAAAACATATCAAACATACTGTATATATATTTTTGATACATACTTACAATATACGAGTATATACAACAACACACAAAACTTACTTTGGAAAAGCAATTATAAATAAAATTCTATTATTTCAATTACTCATTCCCCTAATTTCAAAATACCCAGCTTGAAATTGTTACATGATATTACCATTACAATAAGAAGAACAGAAACACCACAGAGCACCCTCCTTCACACATCAAGTGGCGCGCACTGCTTTTATTGGTTTGTTATATAAATGTCTTTAATGGTTTTTCACTTTTCCGAAATTTTCAAGACCATTGCATTTCCGTGTTTTCAATTGTTCTTTTAGCCTCATCTGCCACCAGCTGTTTGTTGTACAATAGTTGCATTAACGATTTGTGTTGACTGATTGGCAGCTTGACACGACGCTGCTGCGTTAGCGCCCCTTGCAACGCGGACCGCAATTACCCTCTGACTGCGTTTCATTTTGTTTATAGTTTTTGTGGTGTCGATTGATGCACTTTGGTGACACACTGTATTATTAGCCAGGTTTTTTGTTCTCTTTTTCTATGTGATCGTTGCTTATTTTCGTTATTCTTTTTTTTTTTTGTTTAAGTCGTTTTTTGAGTGTTGTCTTTATTTGCACATGTTTTTTTTCGCTGTCATTTTGATGATCAGCTACTTCTCTGGATCATGGTTGTTAATTTTACTTGAAATGCTTGAGGAAGTTGAACGCCGGGTGACTGCTTACGCAGACGATGTAGCTACCATGATTGAGGAAAAATTTGTGAATACCCTGCATGAGCGAACTCCGTGGGACCTTAGCATCTTAAGGAACTGGGCTAATACGAAAATGACCTGTCCACAAATCCTAGTAAAACTGAACTGGTTTTATTTACTAGCTGGAACAAAATGCCGTAGGCGCTACTATCAGTAATGAAGGAAATGCGTCTGTGGCTTGCTAACAGAGCTAAGTACCTAGAGCTCAGTCTAGACAGGAAACCCAATTATTTTCAATATATAATAAAACAATTCAATAAATTTTCCTTTCATATTATGATATTTTAAATCAAATAATTGGAACTCTAATTTCCAGCGCTTATGTATGCATAACTATCATGTAAATTTGCCACATCACTCTTAACAACTTTGAAATTTTGATCTCTTAACACTTCTCACCAAAACTTCCAGCATCTTTGCATTTACATAACTTCATTTTCGCTTTCAAACAAATTGTAATGAGTGACGCTGTGCTTGCTTGCATTGTCGTTGCAAATTTTTTAATGTTCGAAGCTGAACATGCATATAATAATAGTTCACCAAGAATTGTTGTTTTACTGCAATAGAAAATTGACAGTCAATGCACTTTGAATACTCTTAACAACTCTGCAATATTGATCTCTTAACATTTCTGTCCAACACGCATACTAAATCCACCTCTCACCAAACCTACCAGCACCCTTGCATTTACATATGTAAGTTCATTTGCGCTTTCAGCTCGCCTAACTTCATTTTCTCTTCATCAGCTATGCGCTCTTACTTCGAACAGCGATACACCTGCATAACAATGTTGCGCTAAGTGCTTGCATGCACACACTCATGCATTCATATGTATGTACATGTCTAAGCTGTGTGCTCAGCAGAAGTATTAGCTGCGTGCTCATCATTGCGAAATAGGTAATAAAGAAATGTCAATGAGTGTCGCTATGATTGTTTGTATTGTTGTTGCAAATTTTTTAATGTTCGCACTTGACCTTCAGCATATTATGCATATAATATTAGCTAATGAAGAGTTGTGACATATTTTCGAAGAGTTCCGAATTTTCTAGAATTATGGAATGCGAAATTAAGGGGAAATCAGCTGAATTATTCCAATTGAGGAATGCAATGTAACAGTAAAAGTATTAGTTACAAGTGGTAATGAAAGTGGACACACGTAATTCTTGGTGGATGTTGCGAATATTTGTTGAACTTAGTGAAAAGTATTTGTTTAAAGTTATTAAATTGCGTATTTATTTAAGTAAACGTTAAAATCGTTATTAAGTGTCGTTAAATAGTGTCGTGAAAGTCGTATTGTATTGAATTCCTCGAAAGTGCAAATTCCTTAAGTGCGTGTCGGGCTTGTTCGTGGGTGCATATGTATATGAGTGTAGGCGTAACAAGTGCGGGGTTATTTCATGCGGTTCTCGGTTAGCTTACGTCGCGTGTGTCTGATATTAAGTGCCATAATGTTCTTACAAATAAGCGCGTCGTGTAATATAGCCAAGAAATGTTTAAAAAAGGTGAGTTTGTAATCAAATTATTCGAAATATACATATGTATACATACATTTTATTTTTGTCTGTAATACATTTCTATCTCGGAATTCACATTACAGCGGATCTATTTTTAAAGCGGTTTTGTTTAATTAAATAAATTCGTTCGTCAGTTTATAATACATTTATAATACACTTCTGTCTGTATATAAGTACATTAGAGCGGGTCGACTATTTTACTAAAAATCGGGTATATAGGAAATTTTCTACGGGCCATTCTGAACAACTCCGCCTAAGAGACTGTGGATTCGAGCCAACGTTTTTTAAAGTGAAGTTTTTAAATTTTAAAAAATCATTTCCTCAGTTTATAATATATTTATATGTAATAATAATTTCTGTCTGTATTTACATTAGAGCTTGGCGACTTTTTTTGCTAAAAAATCGCGTATATAGGAAATTTTCTACTGGCCAATCTGAAGAATTTTTAAGTAAATTTTTTTTTAATTATAGATCTTCGTTCCTCCTCATAATACATAATCGCGTATATAGGAAATTTTCCAAGGATCTTTCTGAACAACTTCTCCTAAGCATTCGAGCCAGCGATTTTTAGTTTATAATACGCTCGTTAGTTTATAATACGTTTCTGTCTGTATGTATGTACATTAGAGCGGGTCGACTTTTTCTTTTACCAAAAAAGTCGCATATGTAGGAATTTTTATAAGAATCTTTCTTCTTTGCGTAAGATACTATTTTATTATAAAAATTCGTTTAAGGACGACGCACTTAGCTAGCCTCGAGCGTAAATTTTTTTTAATATAATTGAAGAGTTTTGGAATTTTTTCCGTATTATATAATTATAGTATATAAAAATAACGTGATTTTTCCAATATTTTTCTTTAAGCAGAAACTTTTTTAAAAATATTGGAAATTATAATGAATAAGTGTTCAGCCTTAGGTTTTCGTTCGCAATTTTTAGATGAAATATTGCAAATTGCTTGAGCTTAATTAAAGAATTTTGGAATTAGGCTCGGAAAATATAATTATAATATATAAAAAATACCCTTTTATTAGCAATATTCCACTTTAAACGCAATAATTCTATAATAATATGAGAAATTATAAAAAAAAGTTTCATACCAAAATTTTTAACGGCATTTAATTTGTAAATCCTTTCCGCCGTGTAGTCTAATAAAAACATACCCACGTCTGCTACGTACCAGCGCCATAAATTCCAGTTGAAATGCGACAATTTCGAAAACAAAATAAATAAGGCAAAGCAGCTTTGGGCAGACGCTTGCTGGCGTAGAGCGCGCGTGCAACGCCGACAAGCGTACCTGTTGTGCGGCACAAATGTGGCTGCAACACCCCATTAAATACCCGTAATCACGATAATTGCACGGAATTTGTGCGACGATGATGAAGAGGCAAGACGCCTGACGCCGCGCCAATGTTGTTGCATATGCGCGTGGGAGCAGCAGCGGCATTAAAAGCAACTTACGAGCGGCGACGCTAGCATTTCTGTATGCGTGTGAGTGGGTGTGCGCTGCGCACGTACACAACGGTTCATTTGCTCATTTGTACGTTTGCTTGGCTGCTTTTGCCGGTTGCTGCGCCTTAATTTATGTGTCTTTTCGCTTTCATTGCATCATTTTTGGCAACCAAAAAGTGTGGTATGAACAGGAATGCGCCGCATGTGTGTGTCTAGTGCTCTAATGTGTATGTGCTGTTAAATTACACATGCTTGTTGCAATGAAATTAAGCACAACAACAACAGCAGCAAAAGTATAAAGCAAATTTTGATAAACGCGCGTACGTGCCACAGCAGGTGTAGACGCAGCCAATGAATGCGGAATTGCTAGGGAAGCATGAAAAAATATACATAGATGTGTATGCAGAGGTTACTAACATAGCTGTAGCGGATACTAACGCAGCTGTAGAGGTTACTAACTCACCCATATGCCTGTGTGTGCTTGCGCGCCTGAAAGGACACTGCATAATTGCGCATAATTCTGCACCCATTGCATACATAAAAACAACGAAACATATAAACTTCGTAAATTTAAGACGTTTTTTTATATTTTTAACGCTTTTCAAGCTTTTTCCGCTGCTAACCGATACCGCTTGCCGAAAAGGTGCTTTGGCGCGCTCTTCAAATTGGCGCTTAATGGGTTAAATATGTGAGTTGTGCGCAATTATGAAAAATCTCGCATGCTTAATTTGAAATCAGCACGAGTAAGCCTAAATGAATGCATGAAAAGCGCAGAAATGGTTGAGTTAGGTATTTTGGTATTCGCCAGCGTTCATTATTTTTGCTTCACACTGTAAATTTTGCACATAAAATTTTACGTACTACACTTTTATGTTTGGAAATTAAATTTTATGTTATGAAAGTTGTTTAAACATTTGCTTGTTTCATTTTTTAGAAGCACTTAAAAATATTGAGCACACTGAAAGGGCTTAATACGCAAATAAATACATACTTTTGCGCAGTACTGTGTATTTTATGCGTATATAATATGTCTTAATTTTAAAAACAATATTTTGAAGACTAAAATCACCGCCGACGCATTGTATTAGCGCTAAAAAGTGTTTAAACGCCTAAAAGCATGCATATGAATATGTAAAATACTCCCATTCCAAGCACAACAAAAGGCACTTTACGCCTTCACTTAATAATTTTTTTTAATGATTTTTCATTATTACATTACAATTGTGATTGTTGCTTCCCAGCATATAATTTTTAGTTATTTTTTCATTTCCAGTTCAAGTCTTGTATTTGCATTGATTCCATTAGAAAAATCCGTGCAGTGTTACGCTTCATTTGCAACCCTAATTAAATGCACTCTTCCACATGCACACAATCATATATACTTACACCCTCGCATGCAGCTCTATTCCCCACTTCAGTTACTTTTAGCCGGCAGCCAAGCTTCGCAGTCATTTTCACTTCTAATCATGCAGACAATTGAAAAGCATATCCCGCCAAAAAGTGCGAGGGGAAACATGAGAAAAATTGCTGTGAAGCATATAAGATCATAAATATAAATATGCCTTAGACATTCTAGCATCACTTCCACAATTATCCATCACTTCGATACGCATGCCGCCTCATTGTTGCAAGCAATCTTGAGGTATCCAGTTACAGCGCCATGCTAGCTCAATAAAAATTTACAGAGCCAATGTCCAGACAAGGATGCAACAATGCGGACAACTCTGTATAAGACTAATTCACTAATTATTGGTGCAAGCAAGCGCCAAAACTATGCGTGAAATTCATACCTAGTCCTTGAGGGTTGTGGTCACTGAATACATAAATGCCTTGGTATTATTTTTCACTGCACATTTTCTGAATGAAAGAATATTGTATTATAATTTATTTATTGCTGTTATTGACTTGCTAATCATGTATAAAAATTCTCAGGAGCGTCCCTTTTGAGCAGAGTATCATGCCAGTGGCGCTCGCAGAGGGTGTAGGACCTTTTGCTCCCAACATATTTCTAATATGATATTACGTCGAAAATTATTTTGAATTATAATTAGAATCTCAGATTTTGGAGGAGAGAAGAGGAGTGAGGAGTTTCAAAACCCCCACAGTTCCCCTTCCTGAATCCACCACTGATGAAGCATGCTCCTTATCAGTTCTTCGCCGCCGTGTTTGAATAGCTCGGCCGGCATTGTTGTGAGGGTAATTGCTGTTCGAACTTCTTCATGGTCGGGCAATGGAATGTCCGCTCTATCGTCATCCATTGGGAAATCGGGTTCACTATCTTCTGGTGTTAAGACCTCCATAATTTTAGTATGCTCTGGGCATCAGTCACTAGATCATATCTACCTTTTGTTAGTCGCCGCATTGTTTGGAAGAATTTCGAGCTTTTCGGTCTGCTTGTCAAGCTCTTCATAATCATGCATTTCGGCCTCTCTCCTTTTTTGTCTGGAAATGCGTCTCGCTTCCCTCTTCAGCTCACGGCATCTATCCCATCCCGCACGTGTTGTGGGCGTTTGTAACGTTGCGAGGTAGGCAGTCTGCTTTCTCTCTACCGCGACATGGCACTTCTCATCGTACCAGCTGTTATTTCGCATTTTCCGAAAATCAATGGTTTCCCTTGTATCTGTACGTAAGGAGCTTGAAATGCCGTCCCACAGTTCCCACATACCTAGTTCCTGTAGAGTGTTCTCAGAGAGCAGGAGTTCAAGTCAGTAGAATTCGTTGAAGTTAATCCCGTTTAAAGATCATATTTCTAAAGGTACCATGAAATTTGTTTCGACCACAAACATACTTAAAACTCCTAGAACTCACAAAAGTTCCAGTGATCGTTGCTTGCGAAGCTTTGACCATTATCATCAGCCAATCTTAGAGGTACTCGCTGTAGCCAAACTCGTTAAAAGGTCTTATTTCCAAAGTCATGCACTCTTGGAGAAATACGCTGTGGCCAAGCTAGTTTAAAATTCAGATCTTGAAAGCTGCCTTGATATCCCAGAGTTCTTGCTATCATAGACAACCATTTCCCACCTTCACAGAATTAAATAGGATATCGAGGAAGATCGAGCTTAAAGCTCTCTAAAAGTTTTCGATGCCTGAAGGCATTTGAAATAAAGATAAAGATAAAAAATGTAACGAAGAAATATTCTAAAGATTATTATTCACCTTCACTAACGCCGAACGCCCACATTACCTTGTTCCTCTAGTCCTTCTAACCATATATACGGTAATATATTACCATATTTTGCCACTTTAAGTCAACCCACGCACAAAATAAATCTTATTTATGCAAAGTTTTGCATATCGCGCTTTGAAACTTTTCCTTTTTCGGTAATACCAAACCACACGTTATCTGTGATCTATTATTCTAAGTGGCAACCAGGATATAAATTGTCCGCATGACTCACAGAAGAAGCACACAACTATGAGTTGAACTATAAATACACGCATATAGAGGCATAGAGCAACTCTTCACAGCATTGACAGCGCTGCAGTGTGGACTCCGCGGCAAATGTCAATTGTCACGTCAAATGTCAGTGGCAGCCCATAACTTGTTGCAATTGCAGTTGTTATTGCTATTATTGTTGTTGTGCCGTTTGCGTGTGCAACTATGCGCTACAACTGCGTTTCGCAAAATAAATAAAACAATAGCAACAAGCGCGCAGAAATTTGCATGCAACGCGGGCGTTCGACACGAGTGAAAACTCAAAGCAAAACAAACGTAGGCAAATGAAAGCAAAACACAAACAAAGCAAAGCAAAACAATTCGCCACTAAACAAGGCTGACGACACAGCAGCAGTGGCAGTGGCAGCGACAGCCAAAAGCAATGCAATTCCCTGACAACAATAACAAAACCTTAACAGCCAAATGAGTGCGCGGCGGCTGCGTTAATGGTGAAAGCAACGGCGCGGCAGTGGCGACTAGAGCTGTATTGCCGTTTGGTGACAAAACAATTGCGCAGACGTGTTCGCAACGCGAAAGGAAAAAATAGCAGCAAAGCGTCCAAATAAGAGAAAACCAACAACCGAAATAGTAACAACTGCGAATTGTCGGCCGCGCGCTAACAACAAAAGTAAAATTATGCAGCGCTTGCAGCTGCGCGTGTCCTGCGAAGCGCGCATCACACGCCCACGCCGCCTGCCCTACCGCCATCTAACGCACGTACGCGCGCATAGACAAAGTAGTCGTTTAGTTGCGCGCGCGTTGGCGTTGCTTGTGGCGTCACATTGTCGCGTCCATTGTTGCATGAGTGATGTGAATAGGTAAAAGCGCGACCCGCCTCATGCTCCAACCGCGGCGCTGGTGTACCGCGCGTCTGACGCACATCTTGTCGCATCGATAAATCAGTCAAAACTGTCAAAATGTAAATTATATAGTGCAGCGACAATGGCGGCGGCGACGAGTTGCGCCTATGACCACTCGTGCGTATGCGCCATTGTGTGGCATGCGTAGGCAAAACGCCGCGCTTGCAAATAAATAAATAAGCGAATTGTTGTGAATAGTTGTGAATTCGTAACAATGGAAATGATTCAGCGGCGTTTAGGGTGTAAAATTATAATGCTTTAAGTTACGGAAAATTTGCTCGTAACTTCGCGTCCATATCAGGCTTGCAGTGCGTCGCAATCAAACGTGGCGACCGAGACATAAATTTTTGCCAGCCTTTGTGGCTCGCAAAGAGACTTTTGCAATATAGAGGACGGTATGTTCATATGCTTTCTCTGTCGCTTTGAGTTTAAAGGCCTTACCAAGTATAAGCAAAAAACTTCCAGCTTATGCGAAAAGTTCATCATAAAGTCAATAATATCTTTTCAAGATATTGAGTTTTCAACTTTCTAAGCTCGTGAAAGTCTTATTCCTGCGACTATTGCTATGCTTTTCCTTTTCGCACTAACACTTTTATGTCGCTCAGGCTTTTCTTAAACCGAGCTTGGTTTGTCATTTCAAGCCCCTAAAATAACCTCAAAGAGTTCCAAAAACGATCTTTTGACTTGCCTTGCCATAATTCCGAAAATATTTAGATTGAAGAAGCTAAAACAAAGTCTTGCGGTGAAAAATTGTGCTCTAGAGAGATTTTGTCACCAAACCTCAGAGTCCACTAGGTCTTAAACATCTCTGATTTCGAAAAAAAAACGAAAATCCATACGGTTAGCCGCGAATATTTTGTTTTCATTGCAGTTGATATTAGTTTTGTCGAACTAGGTTTAAAATTAGGATCAAATAATGACTTTTGGACTTGATTAGTAGCATGCTCAGGGTCTCTCTCACTCTCGCACGATCGCTCGCTCTCTTACCTCCTCTATTTCTCTTTCACATAGAACCTTCATGCAATAGCTCGCTCGCTCGCTTTTAGAACCTTCAGATATTAGCTATACGATACCGAAGTCTTACATAGTCGAAACTAGGCAGATTCCATAGTAGCTATACTAATCCAATAATATTTAATTCGAATGCTAGGCTAGTTGTAATATTATTTGTGATTGCGTTCATAGTTTTATATTTGGATATCCAGAAGGAAGCGTCAAAGACACGTGAACATATAAGTGATCAACAGTGATTCCTCAGTTATTCAGAAATGGATCTGAAATTTTGAACCGGAAAAATTGTTCAAATAGGATTGCGTATTGAAGTCCTTGTATGGAAAACTTGTTTAGTTGATAAGCTAGCTTTATGAATTTTGATACAGATGTTTGCCTAAGATAACTCCATGATCTCCAAAGATATTGTTTTGGATCGGCTCACTATAGCATATAGCTACCATACAAACTGGCCGATCAACCTCAAGTGCTTGTAAGGAAAACTTTTTTATTTTAAGAGCTGTCATCAAGAAATTTTACAAGGATTATTATCCAAGGTAACCCTACAATCTTCGAGGAAATTTTTCAAATCGGATCACTATATCATATAGCTGTCATACAAGCTGATCGCTCAAAATGAGAATAAAGAACTTTTTATAGCCTTTTTTGATACTTTTTACAGCATTTTTTTACCCGTGATGGGTATTTTAGCTTCGGCAGCCGAAGTCAACGATTATTTGCCGCTTTTTGTTATGATTTTTTTCGACTCCTACATTTTTCTCAGTACTCCCTTACGGTGTGTGGTATGTTGCCTTAACAATCCCCCTATTTGACATTCGTCACTTTGCACAATCGTTGGAAATCTAAATATTCTAATTGAAATACGGCAGTAAAGCGCAAGGCATATTTTTTTCTCGGCTGCCACACACCAAGCAATATTTTCCCTATGCATTTGTAACAATCTTTCCACAAGCAAAATATGAAATGCCTAACCATTATGGCTGTGCGGCAGAGTATAGAACGAAATTTATGCGTTTCATTGTTGTTGTTGTTACTTCTGCACTTTTGACTGCTGCATACATCACATTTGGTCACGATTCTTCCACTGACGCGCCTTACAAACACGCAAGCAACTACTGCGCAGGCGCAAACGCTGCACTGAAACATATTTTTATGCGCACTGTAAGCAAGCGGAGCAGCATTTAAATTAGTTTGCTTGCATGTATGCGTGTGTCGCGTTGTGTGCGCTTCATAGTTTCAGGTAGGACAGCGCGCGGCTATTTATGCTGCTACCAGCAACGCTTACTCTTTTGCTTTGTCTTCATTCGTTTTAGTTTTGTGTGCGCTTGTAGCGTTTCCCAGTGGAGTTGGAATAAGAGTCCCGATTGATTTGTGCCCCCGAATTCTTCGAAATTGAAAACACCGTTAAAGTAAACCACCACTGCTGACAAATAACTTAATGCAGTAGCCAAGCAGATGCATATCTGTTAGTGCAGTTAGAATATTTTCCAAAAAAATCATATATTTGTGTATGTAAATGGTGCCTATGTATGTATGTATATTAGAGCACATATGTATGTGAAGCACTGCATGAGTGATCACTTACCCACAGCAACAACCATCCATGCCATCGATCACAGCCTATTTAAGATCGTTTTTCCAAGATGCGCTCCATTACAGTTGGGTCAAGTCAACTGCGCAGCTGTTGAGTACACAATTGTTTGTGTGGTGTATGTATATATATACATGTATTTAAATATACATACATATATGTATGCTTTTTTATGTAGCCTGCCAATAACGCCTTTCAACGTAGTTGCCAGGCCTATAACCAATATACCAACTACTTGCCCACAGCGCGGGCTTCTTCAGCAATATTCAATCATACGCTTTTATTTACAGTTTTTTTTGTGTTTCTTTTTTCTGTTTTTTTTTTCATCTTTATCGTCTATTTGACATCTCAAGTGTTCAGTAATTTGCATTTTTCTGCTTGCTCGCTTTGCTTATTTGTTTGTTTTTTCACCTCATTCAACTTTCAGGTAGTCAATGCTACCATACAATTCCAATTCGCCGTATCCAGCTGTGCTTGTTGGTTTTGTTTTGTTTATTTTCTTATTGAAATGGGTTGTTAAATTATGTGTGATTTACTTGAAATTGCGTAACACAAATGTGAGAATTCGTCTGTTTTTAGTAAACAAGCTAACCGAATTTTTATCTCATTAACATAAATTTTGGGTATTTTGGGCGTTTTTGTAGCTGATTCTGTTGAGATTATTAAATGACTGCCTAAATTGTCCATAACTTATTAATTGCTTTGTGGAAGCATAAGAAAAGAACTTATTGATATTTGATCTTATAATAGTCTGGCTAAAATGATAATTTATAGAGCTGTGGGAATGTGTCGGTAGGTCATAAGGGGTTTCCATATGTTTCGGTTACTCCTTCGGTTACCCTGTCTCTGATTATTATATAGTTCTATATTTTGCTTGGTTCTGAAACTCTCCGTGGATTCTCAAATTTTTTGTAGAAATTTCTTTTGATATGAATACATTTTTCAACCCGACTTCTGAAAAGTTTCAAGAAATTATTTCTTCATCTCACGATTTCAGAAGCAGCCTCCTTAAACTAGTTCAAGACTGTAAAAAATACCTCTTGAATGGAATCCAACCCTCAAGATCATCGCAAGTAGTATTGAAAAGCAGAAGATCCGGAACCCGATATTCAACTGAGATCTCTTAATGTAAAGCTGAAGCTTAAGAACTAGTTTAAAACTGAAAAGATCTCTAGATTGGAATCCAACTGCCAAGATCATCGTATGTAGTATCCATATAGATCAGCATTCACTAAGATATCTTAATATAAAGCTGAGCTTTTAATGACAGCCTCCTTAAACTAGTTCAAAACTGTAGAAAAGACCTTTAGAGAGGAATTCTACAAACAAGATTGAAGGAAGTAGTATTCGATAGAGTAGTTTATGCACCTGAAATGATGTTCGACGAATATACTTAGATATTGATCTACAATCTTCTTCAGTATATTCAAAGCTTTTGACCACGCTTCCGGCAAGAAGAAGCAAGAAAGTACTCGCCTCAATTTAGTGCATTTCAATGTTTGCTCAGCTTTTACTAACAACTATCAACACACCCCCGCATACGTTTTTTGAAGAAAGCGCATATGGAGATTTCACTTTGTGTGTCAATAATATTGATGGAAAATGTGGAAAGCCATGTTGCATGTCACTCAGTGGTAACTGAGCATGACTTGAGCCAAGGCTAAGAGAGCTATGTGCCGGCTGGACAAGTTCAAGTTGCATGGGAAGTTTACATACTATGTGGGTTCAAAGAGCGGAAAACCGGCACAACAACAACAGCAAGCAAATAAATAAAATCGAAAACTATAAAACAACAAATACACAATTCTTTGTGACAGAACATAATGTTGATAACTCTAAACAACAATAACAACAACATGCACACAGCAGACGCGTAACAACAACAGCAATAACAATAACTCTGAATACATGTACATATGTATGTATATTTTTCTATGAGCACATGCAACAAGGCGGCTAGTGTGTAGAACATGCAACAACGCTTGATTTACGTTATGTGGTCGCAGCCGGCGTAGCAGTGCAGGCAAATTTGTTCTTGTAATAAAATTTTACTACGGCCGATCTTTGAGTAAGCATAGCGCTCGATACCTATTGTCTGTAGCCTGTGTATGCGTTGTACCGCCAATGAATGTCAAAGTCAATGGCAATGATGACAGCGACACAAGAGATGCACAAAAGTACAATAAAAGCGGCAGTGACATACAAATGCGCCGCCGACAAGCTGAGTAAAAGCTGCTTAGCGTTGGGGCATACAAAGCAGCAGTTTATGTAACATGTAGCTCAAGCCAAAGTCAGGCTTAGGAAAAATATTTACTGAAATGCTTTATATGTTTTAGTGGTAGCTATGTTGCTGCAGTACATTTCGTCTTATTTTTCTGTAATTGCTTTTTCTTGTTGTTGCAACTCCTACGCTTGCTCTCCTGTACTATACATTTACACTTGCCACACAGTTAATTTGGCAAGCTCAACTGTAAGAATCGCATCGATTAGTTTGTATGGCAGCTATAGGCTATAGTGATCCGATCCGAACAATATGAACAGAGATTATAGCAATTCTTTGATTAATAATATGTGCCAAATTTCGCAAGGATATCTTGTAAAATAAACGAGCTTTTCATACAAGGACTTGATTTAAATCGATCAGTTTGTGTGGCAGCTTTATGCTATAGTGATCCGATCTGAATATTATAATCGGATATTGTAGTTATATCTTGGATAAAAATCTGTGCCGAATTTCGTGAGGATATCTTGTAAACTGATGCAGCTTTCCATAGAAGGACTTGAGTTTGATTGCAAAATTGTATGCTATAGTTGTTCGATCTGAACAATTTTTTCACATACTGTAGAGCTCTTTGGTTTATGGACGCTTGAGGAATTTCGAGATGGCATCTCATCAAATAAAAAAGTTTTTCATACAAAGACTTAATTTTGAACGTTCTTGTTGTATGGCAGCTATATGCTATAGTTGTCCGATATTAACGATTCCGATATATAATTAGGCTCTTGGTAAGAACGGGTTGTGTGCCAATTTCCAGATCGATATCTCGAAAACTGAAGGACTAGTTCGAGTATATAACAGAAGGAAGGAACGCTTGAGAACGGCGTGTGAGAGACTGATTTACGGGCACTTCTTTGTCCGCTCACTCCGCCATGTGGCACATATCCAGCCATAGAAAAAGAGTTTTCAAGCACTGCAACGGCATATCTTGAGGTTACTCGGGAGCTCTCACGTATTTCTTTATTTTGCAGCTATTAAAAATGCAATGAGTCGTTAAGTGGCTGCGTGTGATGGCAACGATTTTGGCCTTCAACCGCACTGCGCTTAAGTTCACGTACGTATTTCGTATACATATAAGTATGTTTATGTATATACGTATGTATGTGTGTATATTTTATGCCTGCCTTAAATGCCAGCTTAGATTTACTTCAACTGCCTGCGTCTGCCTTGCAAGAGTTCAAAAATGGCAAGCGTCAAGCGCTGGCTCAACATAAACTCCGGCTGACGTATCAACACACTTGCATACATATAAACAAACATTTAAAGCTACGCCACGCACATATTAACTATTTGTGCTTGAAACGTGAGGCAGATGTACATATTAGTAGCTGTAAATGTCATTTCGGGACTTAAATGGATTTATGTGTTTTCATATGAAACAACAGCGCACTACAACACTGATACACGCACATACATACATACATGCGTATATAGTTACTTACAAAATACATAGCTGCATAACTGAAATGCATTTTGCTATTAAAATTTAGTAATTAATACTTTATGAAGTCATAAATCATACTTATATGGCATAGTCAATACTAAAAGTGCGAATGAGGCAGCTTTTGGTGTGAAGTTTCAGGTATATGTACCTAGAAAAATCTCGAATAAAAACGCAAAAAAGAGCTTTGCACGAAAGTTTATTATACGCGGCTGGGAAAATCCTCAAGAAAGAAGGTTATAGTTGACCTTCTCCATATTGCATAAAGTCTTGCTGATGTCTGAAGGTATACGCCTCCAAGTCTTGCCCTCCCAAACATTGGACGGTCAAGAAAGAAGTGTTGAGTTGTTTCCACCTCATCTTCTGCCATGCAGCTTCTGCATATGGCGTCTGGTAAGATTCGTAACCTTATAACAAGGACGTCAATAGGGCAATGGCCTGCCCTACAATTAGGGAGAGGCTAGCCTTACTGAAGGCAAAGAGATTACTAGATCTCTTGCGATCGATCTTGGGCTAAAAGGCTTTTTGCGACAGTGCATGTACCGAAGGTGACCCAGCTTCCAGTTTCTGCGAAGCGCAGCTATTCAGTAGTAGAACAGAAGAGGATAGCACCGAACTGCTCCCATTTAACCGTTAGCGGTTCTAGGGTATATTTCCTTGCTAGCTCATCAGCTTTGCAATTTCCTGCGATTCCACTTTGGCCTGGCACCCATACCAGTCTTATCACAACGACACTTGATGCTATTGATAATGAGGTTAGATACTCCTCGACCAACCCTGAACGCACTGTTAATGAGTTCAAAGCTAGTATCGCCGCTTTGCTGTCTGACTGGATGATCTCTTCTCTGAAGGAGGCTGCACTATGGAACTGTAGATCTACGGCTACCTTAATAGCTGCAACCTCAGCTTGGAAGACACTCCAATTGTCAGGAAGTCTCAAGGTAGAATTGATATAGCGCTCCTGTCGGTAAACCACTCAACCAACTTTCGTTCCAAGCTTTGGTTCATTCGTAAAGAAGCTTCCTGTCCCTATCCTCCAATGGCTACTTCCCATCTACAACTCCGTCGTCGGTATATGGGCAGACAAGCAGCCGCCAGAGTTCCGTTTGGCGACTCCATAATCCAAGTGATCCGGTATGAAGTCAAAGTGTGTGAGGATATCCGAGTGTTAGGAGACGTGTTCTTTTAGAAACCGATATTCTTTAGTCTGATAGCAACTTTTGCAGCCATTCATCTTCCGACGATATCTACGGGCGGGCACTATGTGTACGATAGCCTCAAGGACCATGGGTGGAGTGTACCTTAGTGCAACACATATGCTGATGAGCGCCGCTCGTTGAACGCTCTCAAGTTTATTTGCAAGTGTTGTCTTTTCTAGAGCTCTTCACCACATAAAGACCCCATAGAACATAATGAGCTTGACTATGAGGTCGTAGAGCCTGATGACCACTTTCGGTAAGAAACCCCGCCTTTTTCCAATGGCTTCTCTAGCAACGAAATAAAATAAGCATTCAAGTACATTCCTCTTGTCTTCGTCTGTTGAACCGAACATTCCAAAATGCCATCTCTAGTCATGGTCTAATGCATTCCAAATCGAGTTATACATACCATAGAGATTATCAGTAAATGTTCCAAAATTCTACTCAACCTGAAAGCATAACCACATTAAGATAAAGTAAAAAAGTCAATTACATTCGAATATCAACACGATCGGCGTGGCAAATTCTCAAAGACAAATTTTGACATTTAACATTAAAAATAAAAAACGAATAAATATGAAAATCACTCACGACTTCGTGGTCGTCAAAATAGACGTAATGGAAAAATCATAACGGAAACATCAATGACGACGAATAATAATGGGCACGAAAGAGCACAAGCAATGGAGAATGCATAAAAATGCTACACATGGACGTGCCTTGACGTGCGTTTGACAGGCGACATGACGCATACAACATCAATGTCATTGGCTGATGCATCATCTATGAAACCATGCGCTAGTTTCAGACACAAGCAAACATACATTCAGTCACATGTACATAAGTATATATAGATATGTGCGTTTGGGAGCAACTCAAGCGCTTCTTCTGCGCCGTCATCGACGTTAATGTCACCACAAGCGTCCACAAGCATTGAAAGCAATGCAGCACTTGAAAACGCTTTTCGGTACAATTTGCTGTCACAAAGCAAGGGCTTGTTGTCTAAAGTGTACTTCGTATGAACGCACAATTGCATTAGCTACACACACACATACATATGAATGTACATGCGATGCGGCATAAGTATTTTCTTATCGCTAGCGCAGCCATGCCACTTACTGGCTGCCAGCGTTTTGCCGTCTCTGTGATTAGCTGTCAGCGCGACATGGAAATAGTCGAAAATCTCACTGCAAGAATTTCGAAAATTCTCAGCGCTTGTTCACAAGTTCAAGCAGTCAATATTCATATCGCATAACAGAATTTTTTTTATCAGGTTTTGCTGTTGTTGGGACGCAGAAAAAAGTCGTTTGGTGACAGCTAGAAAAATGGTGAACTTTGTGCTTCATTAGCACGCAGCAATGCGGTAATGACAATGCCATTACAATTAAAATGACTTATTTAGATATATGTATGTATGTATGAACATATAAATATGTATAAATGAATATATATTTATACCCTAAATATGATATACTAAGCTTGCCACGATGTTTCTAACGCCCAGAAGGAAGCAGCGGAGTTCATATAAAATATGCACTTTCTAGGTTCTCTACTTTTTTTTAAAGAAAAGAACTCAGAAACTTCAAATTAAATGAGAAATGTTTATTATCATTCGAAAGCACATTCTTTGGCATTTATTTTTTTAAGATTATCTCTTTCAAATGTTGGCCGCGGCTACGTCTCAGATGGTCCATCCGTTGAGTCCAATTTTCGATGACTCGTTCGAGCATTTCGACTGGTAACTGGCGAATGACACGCGTGATGTTTTGCTCCAAGGCTTGAATCGAAGCGAGATTGTCCGCATAGACTTTAGACTTTACATATCCTCACAAGAAAAAGTCTAACGATGTGATATCACACGATCTTGGTGGCCAAAGGACCGACCCAAAACGTGAAATTATCTGCACTCTCTCAATAAATCCATTGACTGATGCGATGGGAGGGAAGTGGCGCCGTCCTGGTGAAACCAAATGTCGCTGAGCTCTCGAGCTTAATTTTTTGGCATCAAATAGTCGGTTATTATGGCGCAGCAACGGTCGCCATTGACGGTTGCGTTGTCAACGACATCATTTTTGAAGAAATATGCACCTGTGATTCCACCGCTTCACAAACCACACCAAACTGTTGTATTTTCTAGACGAAACGACAGTCTTGAATCTCTTCAAGTTGCTCTTGGTCGCAAATGGCACAATTTAGCTTATCTAGATATACATTGATATAAAAATGGACCTCATCGCTGAACAAAATTTCACTTCGGATACTCTTGGAATCTTTCAAGAGCCCATAGGGCGTAGCGATGTCGCTTGAGAAGGTCGAGCGGCTTCAGTTCTTGCGTAAGCTGTATTTTGTAGGCTTTCAATTTAAGATTTCGACGTAAAAGGCGTCATACGTCAGTCCGAGTTGCTGCGAATGGCGCCGAATGACCGACTCTTCACGGTTTTTGTGTATACTCTCAGCAATTGCTCAAGACCGAACCATACTGAACAAAAATAACAGGACACGACTCTCGTGATTTGTCAAAAAAAGGCAACTGAAGGAATAACCTCTACTCGGATCACCCTTTAATTTGCAAGAAACACGCTTTATTTTGCCTTTTTTCTTATCCAATTTAATTCTCATTGTCTTATCACCATTGTATCACCCTTTTTGAGCAGCCTCAATGTGTCATCAATTTTATATGTCAACCGCCGGTCGTCAACGTTATTCCAATTGATGACCAACAAAGCATAGTTAACTTCAATATACTATATCTACATATGTCTGTAAGTACGCCCTCTAAAACCGCCCCCGCTAGAACTTCTTTTATCTCCTTTCATTTGTTCATACATACTCGTAGAGCCGTTAACTGCTGCTCTTGCCATCCGCATCTTCCCCGTTTATGTGTTCGCCTCAACAGCCTCTTATCCGCTTATCTGATGTGTACGTTAGCTCAGCTGCAATACGAAACCAATACTTTTGGGGGCGTCTTCCCACCATTAATTAACCGCAATATTATCTTTATTCGATTTCTAATACGCTTGGATTTTATTACATTTTTTCTCAATGTTGCCGTTGAAAAATTATGCTGACCTCGTCAAAGTTCAATTGCTTTGTTTTAATTTTCAGCAGCGCGCTATCGGTTAGTGGCGAGTCTCTTATGCTGATAAGCAAATTTCACTCAATTCAATTGTGGTTTAATTCCTACAAATAAATGAATTTTATTTTTTCTCATTTTTGCTGCCGAGTTGGGTTGTATTGTGCTTAATTTATACGCACATAACCTCACACGCGTGCTATACAGTACATGGTACGTACATTTGTATGCGTGCCTCATATTTCGTATCGGAAATTGGGCGCTTTCAACGCAAACAACAATATTGAAATGTGTTGTTGGGGAAAAATGCGATGCTTAATTAATTTTGATTTAATTAGGCCATTAATTTGATTTAGTGAAGCGTTCCTATCATTCGACTGTATACGTGGTGAGAGTTTGGTGGATATTGATAAGAATTTTTATTTTTGTTTGGATGAATTGGGATTTTTATACATTTCAATGGCTATTTACTATTAAACACGGTATCAAACGGTTAGGTTATCGCAGAATAGTTCAAAATTTGTATCAGAAATTTTAATAAATTTATATGGTATTCAATACTACATCGGTTGAAAAGCATTTCTGTTTCAATAAGCTCAAAAAATTAGGTAGAGCGGCTGTCTGACGACGTACCCAGAATTTTAGGAGGCCTATTTTAAACCCAAAACTAAAAGCCCCTCATTATATTGTTTCCTCTCTGCACCACACCGTGCTTCTGATGTAGCTCATCATCATCGTCATAGATAGACCATAGAGCGATAGATAGATAGATTGTTAAAATTGAGGTCTTGCACTGCAACTTACGATCTATTGTGCCCTCCCTTATATCACCAAGGTCCAGCATCCTGAACAATTCCATGAGCCTGCAGGCGCGACTAAGGTGATGCGATCCCTGTCCCTGTAGATTCGCTTATAGTGCCGCTTGACTGTCGCTAAGTATGACGATACGCTCATAGCGATAGTTACGGCAGAAATTGAGTTCTGTGCACTGACTTATAGCAAAGACTTCTGCTTGAAAGATGCTCGGAAAACGTCCCATTGGTATGAATAATTTGGTATACGATCCCGCAATGTCTGTTTCAGAGCCTTCCGGTGTTTTCGAGCCGTCAGTGTACCACTGGATAGTGCTGCCCCTCAGCAAGTCTAATGTGAAGCCAATGCATTTGATCTCTATAGAGACCTCCAACTCCCTGCCACCGAGTTTTAGGCGCCTGAAGTCTCGGCTCTCAGGGCTATTCCGGAGAATGCCTTCCGTGACGCCTTCAATGCTTGGAAATCGCGCTGTCAGCGCTGCATCGATGCAGAGGGAATCTATTTTGAAAGTGTTTAAAGAATGGTCACGATTGATTCAACAAATTTTTTTAAATCGACTCAGTCCTATTACTCTCTGGACCAACGCTGTATGTGCTTTTTGGACAGAGTTCAGTCCGAACCCTTACAATTGCGGCAATATTGACTTTGTAAAGTATAAGTAATGGATTTCTTACGGTTCACTTTGTACCAGAAGTACCTCGCAGTCTGTATATATTCCGGTTGTTGGACAGCTTTAAATCCACGAAAACCTATGTACTCTAATAATTGAGCCAAGGACATTGACCTCTTAGACACCTTCAACTGCTGCCACCACTAGGTTTGACTAGTTTTTCTCGCTTCTGGTGTGGTTTAACGGAACTTTCAACGCAATTACCGATAGAGGCATGACTTGACTATAACTTCGATTATTCAGAGGTTCATGACTTGACTAAAACTGCGATAACTCGACCGTGATCACAATGTGGTGTAAAGGTGTTGCATTTAGTTGACAAGTTGAGAATGATTATGATTAACTCAGAAAACGAAGATAGGATCCCTTCACAAGACTTCTGAGCTCACCGGAGGGAGGGTGGATATGATCAAGCAATGAAGCGGAAGAATTTGATAACATTTTTTTCTTCTTTATTGACGAGTTGACGCTTACGCGGTTAAAGTTTACAACAGCGCGCCAGTCGTTCTTTCTTTTCGCTGTTTGGTGCCAATTGAAGATTCCAAGTGTAGCTAGGTCCTTCTCCACCTGATCTTTCCTACGGATTGGTGGTCATAATCTTCCGCTGTTTTCCTCGTCACGTCATCAAATACTCTCAGAGCTGAAGTTTTATCGACATTTCATGAAAACTAAGTAGATGAGCTCATGCGTTGCAATAGAAGAGTCGAAAATTTATTATTGGTTAGAGATAACATTCAAGAGCACTAAATATTTCAAATTCGCTTATAAAAATAAAGCGAAGCTTCTTAACAGCCTTTCGTATTCAAAATCCTATAATTCCGCGACCATCAAAAACTTGAATGGCAGCATTTTAGCGGCAACATTTCTATTCAAATAACTCGGTGAATAGTTGCAGTCAAAAATCAATTTTCCAATTTATCGCGCAATAAAAGCATAACACTCACAATAAACCATAAGAAACGCGAAGAAGACAAAACTCCAGCTGATAGAGAAATGAAGGCAGTCATTTACGCTGCCAAAACTGTAAAATATTACCGCGTGAATAGCGGCAGATAATCCAATAGTGCGCGCCATTGCAATCGCAGTGATGAGCGCGCCGAAACGAAACGAATCAACTTTGCCATTTCACTGTATTTTGCGGATTTCGCAGTCATAAATCACTTTCGCTAAAACTTTTCGGCGCATAAATTCCTCAATGGTTTCGCCGACAGACTGTGACTATGCAGAGCGCTTGGCTGATTGAATGAGCCAAATGGCTGAATGAATGAGTGTATGAAAGAAGCGGTTGTATGTGTGTAAGTGTGATTACACTTGAGAGCGCCCGCGTGTGTGCAGCGCATCCCGTTGTATTTATATGTATGAGCTCGCCAGTTTCCTTTTCCTTGGGAATGCATTTATAGCACTGCTTTGGCGCTGAGCATCTTTCATACCGCCACAGGGCGCGCAAAACTTCTTAAGAGCAATACAACGCCGCGTACGCGCATCCTCGCTTTGAGTGGCTGTTTGACGCACACACGCGCACTCGAAACGACCACCTACAACGCTGAGGTGCCGAGGTGCCGCGGCAGCAAGGACATTATCATAAAGTGGTTGTGCTTTGTGTTGAGTTGTGTGGATGAGCGTTGGTAGTACACCAACACACTCATACGCGTTATGCACTTGTGTGAAATTTCGGTTTTGAAAGTGGTTTCCGTTGTTGTGTGTACAAAACCCAATAACGACTCTCTTGTCTTGTATTTCGGTCTCCGATTTGGGAGCTATCATTGCTAATGCATTTGAGTAACGACTGTTGGCATAGAAACTGATGATCTTGATGTGCGTAGATAATAATGAGTGCCATATTGTGCATGTTAATGACTTTAGTGGCGGCAGTTGAGTTGCAGCAATTATCCTTCGGCAGATTGAAGTGTTGGTTGAGAAAATGCGTGAGAAGTAAGAAAAGAAATATTTTTTTTTAACCCTATACTTTAATGTAAGAGCAACTTAAAACAGTTCAGAAAGAAATTCCTTCGGCCAGGACTCTCCCTTATCTGTGATGATCAAAAGAATATGCACTCCATCCATGAAACACTACAACTGCCCAAGTAATATCATAAATGAAAAGTGGTTTCTATATGGCCTAGAAATTTAAAAATTCCTTTGGTCATCAGTTTCGCACCCTGTCTATACTAGTGGACAATCCTCAGAGATGTCGTACAGTCTGCACTGAATACGCTAATTGCTCCTGCTGGAGCAGACTATCGATTACGACCCGGATGAGTCCGTCCGTCAACGCGCAGAACAATTTTAGCTCCACTTTATCGAAGATTTTTTGGCAGGACCTAGAAGTGTGGGCCTACATGGTTACCGACCTCGATTTTCACAAGTAAATTCGATGCAGAATTAATCTCATTTTTGGTTGAATGGATGCGCGTGACACATCGCGCGCTTTGTCCAATATTGCAACGTCATATTCGCCGCGTAGAGTCGGTAATTCGAGCAACCACGCATTACTTTCGCACCACGTCTGATGATTATTAACCTCAAGTAGACGAAGACGCTATGGCTGCTGGAGCAGAGTATCGTTTACGATCTGAATGAGTCCGTACGCCATCGCACGGAACAACTAGAGCTCCACTTTTTGCAAGATTTTGTGGAAAGATCTTGGTTTGCGTGCTAACCAAATCCAATTCCTGCAAAATTTGAACGCTGTGCTGTCAATTCTCGGGGCAATACTGACATACGGACCCAATTGCTGCAAAATGTGGTCGAAAATTGAGCCTCTCGACAGGAATGTATACGAGTCAGCCGCGGCGTTTATCCAGTTTTGTGCTGGTGATCTCGAAACAAACCTTTCTTTCTTCCTTTTCGCTGTTTGGAGCTAATTTGTCAGTGTAGAGGTATTTCTCCAACAGGTCTTTCCAACGGAGTGGAGGTCTTCCTCTTCCTCTGCTTCTCTCGGCGGGTACTGGTACTGCGTCAAATACTTTCAGAGCTATACTATTTTCGTCCATTCGGACGACATGACCTAGCCGGCGTAGCCGCTGTCTCTTGATGCGCTGAACTATGTCAATGTCGTCGTATTAACCCTCTGTCTCCAACAATCTCACACCAAATCTCTAAATTGTTTTCAAATAAAACAAAATAAATATAGCCAACACTTTAAACTATAACCAGCATATCTCTAAAGAAGCAAAAAAAGATTTTTACTGCCAATAAAACTTCACCGTCCCGTCTGCATTTTTTATCGTCCTGAGCCTTCGGCCGCAATGATGAATTATATTGCTTCTTGTGTCTCGTAAACACATTTGTCGAACGCTATAAATTAAAATACATAAGTAAGCCCACAACCACAGCAATTTCAAGTACTTTGCCAAACAATAAAACAACAGCAACGGAAGCCAGTGCAAAGTGCAGTAGGATGATAATAAATGAAGTGAGGCAAGCAAGCAACTGGAGCACATCCTCACTGATATGCAAACCAGTAAAGGATGAGAAGAAATGTAATACAATAGCAGTCGAAAAAATCCACTTGAACTTGAGCTGCTACGGAATGCTTACGCCGTCTGGACGGCACTGTTTCCACATACCGTCTCCGCGCTGCCAAGGCCGAGACAGCGCTGCGTGGCGCGCAAAAAGTAAACAAAATAAACATTTCGGTTTGTGGCAAGAGAGCGTGCTGCGCTGGCAGGCCGACAGGCGGCAGTCGATAGTAAAATTTCGAGTGGATTTGCGCTTGTATTGTTGTTGCACCCGCAGTTCGGTGTAATATTACACCGATTGTCGCAAGCACTGCAAGTGCTAAACTGATACGACTACGGCGCTGCCACAGCAGTGCTAGTGTTGGAAAGCGGTGTTTTCACATATACATATGTATATGGTTTATTTGTTGACTGCCCTTTTTTGCGCACATTTAAAATAATTTCACTTGCATTCATCACTGTCAAATAAGTTTCGTGATTTTGTGGCAGCAGCAAAAGTGGCAACAACCGCAAAACTAAATAGACAAGTGTTTCCATTAATATGAAATTAATTGCAGCCACAAATTTTGTGCATTTTAAATGACTGTCATATATATACTAGGTTTACATATACATATATACTTATATATTGTACATAGATACATAGCAACCGCAGCCTTCATGAAACCATTTAGTTTTCACTGCAATTTTCAGTGATTGCAGTTGCGAAATTGAAATCTCAGAATTCTCAAACAAAATGCACAAAACGTTTATGAATAGTATGAGGGAAAACATTAACTTTAGTTGCGCCGAAGCTGGTATACCCATCACATATAAAGAAATTACTATGGAACAACTTGCTTTGAGCGTTCAATTTGTACGACAGCTATATGCTAGAGTGGTTCGATCTGGAAATTTTTTTGGGAGATTATAATGTTGCTTCGAAAAATGTGCCATGCCAAATTTCGTCAAGATATCTCTTCATACAAAGAAGTTTTCATACAAGCACTTGATTCCGCTCATTCAGTTTGTACGGCAACTCTATCCTATAGTAGTCCGATCTGAATAAGTTTTTTAGGGGTATACAATTATTTCCCTGCGACTTTGTATGTATATATTTTTTTACTAATACATATGTACATATACTTGTATGGTTTTCGCAGCTGCTTAATGTTAACCAACTAATTTATTTGATTGCGACAAGTCGCGAGAACCACAAATTTTGTCATTCTCATTTAAAATGATATTTTGGATTCTAAACATGTGTAAAAAACATAAACCCTCAAAGAAATCAACTAGTTATAGACTACTTTAAGTTTAACTAGTTAAAAATCAACTAGTTACAGACTAATTTACTTTTAACTGGTCGGAAATCAACTAGTTATGAACTACTATTCTTTCTTAATTAGCCGAAAAACTGTTTTTGCAGACAACTGTTAATTTGTATGGTCTACTTTACTTTTAACTAGTCTCCAATCAACTAGTTATAGACTACTTTACTTCAAACTATACACAAATTAAATAGTTAGAAACTAATTTGCTTTTAACTAACTGAAAAGCTGTCGTTTTGCAGACAACTGTCATTTTTTATAGTCTACTTTACATTTAACTAGTCGAAAATAAAGTAGTTATAGACTGCTTTACTTTTAACTAATCGCAAATCAACTAGTTGTAGACTACTTCACTTTTAACTAGCCGCAAATAAACTAGTAATGGACTACTTTACTTTTTAAATAACCAAAAAACTGTCTTTTTGCAGACAACTGTCATTTTTTATAGTCTACTTTACTTTTAGATAGTCCCAAATCAACTAGGTTGAGACTATTTTGCTTTTACAAAGCCGACAAACTGTCTTTCTGCAGACAATTGTCATTTTTTACGAATTGATATCGTTATAGCTGTCAGTTTTTTGATTTCGTTCGAAAATATACTGGTCGCATACTAGTACAAAACAAAGTAAACCTGTTTAGTTCAATTTAGTTGCTCACCACTATTTTTAATTTGGATTTTTATTAGATTCTTCAACTTTTTATTGAAGGTGTGCTCACTTTTATGCTAACTTTCCAAAAATGTGCTATAATTTCGGAGTCCTTATGATCAGATCAAATATAACAGTTTGCAGTTATAATTTCCTGACTAACAGAAACTCGGGACTAACCGAAAATATAACTAAAAACTGGTACATTTACTAACCAGTTTGTTGCCTCATTGTAGAACATGTGTTGTATTTATTACTTACAAATACTTCTATATGTTTTTACCAACTTGCCACGATAATTACTCCCCACGTTTTTGTTGTTGCATTCTATTACTATTTTATATAAAATTTATTTATTTATTTATTTATTTTTTACTTTTCATTTTCCCTGTTTTACTCAAAGCGCATATAAATGCAGGAATGCATGAAAAAGTTGCATGAATTATACACTTTTTGACTGTTGCATGCCGCAGCAATAAACTTTGTCCTTGTTGCTGCTTGTCAACGTTAAAATTGCAGTACAGTGCTTACATAATACAATAATTAAGCATGTTTTGTGTGTGTGTGTATAAGTGCAAATTGGAGTTGCGTTTTTTTTATTAATGAAAGAGAGCAGCGCGAAAATACTCTATGTAGAATATAAACTGTTGAAGCTGAGGAAAAGTTGCTTAATTAATGCAAACATTTTATGTAGAAATTTCCTCAATTTTGGTGTCCCGAAAAGAGTGTTTATTGGTATGTGTTTCTAATTTCAAAACGTTTTTAATATAAATAAAATTTGCAAAAAAATTCTGTCAAAAAATGTGTTACTTTCTGTTTCCGAAAGCTGAACCAAATCTCCAAAAATCTCAAAAGCAAATTCACAAATGTTTTTAGTATTGATTAGTATCTAATAAAATTTTTATTGGAACTGTGGGCTTCACTATATCAACTGTGGTGTTCCCTAAACTAAATCATACCTCCTAAAAACTCACCATGTTCTCATCTTTAAATCGAGTTAAATAATCCCCATTGAAGTGTTCAGGAAACTCTCAAATCATCACAAACTCCTGTTTAAATTTTTTTCTTCTATTAACTCGAGTTTTAAGGTTTACCTTACAATAACCCGTAAGGGAACCCCCATTGTAGTGTCCACGAGACACTCAAAGTTCCCCAAACTCGATTTTAAGGTTGCAGTGTTTATGTTTTTGAGTTTAAGCTTAAGTTTGAGTAAAAATCTCTCAAAATGGTGTTCTTTAAAGATTTTAACAACATTAGAGTTAAGACTCTCAAAGAACCATCAACTCGAATTTAAAGTTGAATATCCTTTAAAGTATTAAAAAAAAACCTTGAATTAAGACTCTCAAAGAACCCTAAACTCGAATTTAAAGTTGAAATGATTAAGTATTCGAGTTTAAGTATAGAAAAATCTCTCAAAATGGTAATCTCCAGAGAATTTACCAAGCCCTGGGATCAATAAAAAATTTTCGTATCAGTTAGGAATTAGTTAATTGACAAATCAGTCAACATTGTGACCTAGTCACTCCGAACTGAGAGCAAATTTTGCACAAATGAGGTTATATCTCCACAAACATAAAAAAAAAATGGTGTGTATGGCAAACAGAAGGGAATTTGTATTCAATTAACTTGGTTTATGTGAGTAGTATGGCAAAATTTGCCTTAAACTCGGGTTTGTGCCGTAATATAGATCGTTGATTACTCGTATTTCCAATCTAAATTAGTCTCACATATAGTAGAATTCACCAGGAATGAGTGGCTTTAGCTGGAACAAGAAAAATCCTATATTTACTCACATGTCTAGTATAATTCTAAGTATGTCCGTGACTCCATGTAGTATAACCGTTAGTATACCCGTTACTCCATGTGGTATAACCGTTAGTATACCCGTTACTCCATGTACTATAACCGTCATTATACCCTTTGCCTCCGCGTTGACAGCATTGTTAGCGCAAATATTTCACTACTTTTTGTCGCTTTAATTCTTTCGACAAACGCCAACACGACTGCTGTCAATTGTCGCATATGCTTAGCGCCGTTAGACGTGCTTTATTTGTGTTGCTCACATATTTGGCAACTCTAATTCTATGTGTTGTGTATTTTTTACATGCAACATATTATTGTTGTTGTTGCTTTTATTTTGCTGCTCGGCAGTTGACAGTTTTGCAACAATTGTTGAGTCATTTAGGTTGAATTGTGTGACTCATAAATGCTTTTCCGTGATCCCCGAAAAGCTGCGACACCGCAGCGGGGTGCCCACTAGCCTGTGTAGAAATGTACATATATGTTGTAAGCACATAATCTGCGCACAAATGTGTGTATATGTGTTGTTTTTGTACATATTTTGACAGGAATGCGCTGGCGAACTTTTCGTGCGCGCTTTGGCGCCCTACGACCTGCCACCCTTCATTCCTTCATACGCTGGCACTAAAGCGACGTAGAGGAGCTTTTCAAAATATGCACACACTCACATATGTATAGAAATATACATTTATGAGTTTTTGTTGTTGTTTTTTAATATTATTTTATTTTCTTTGTTGTTTTTATTGTATTGTATTTGTTGTTGTTTTATGACGCAACTTTTTACCACTTTTTAACGGTCACAATGCCGAAATGAGTTTGCAATCGCATTTTCCGCCAACCGGCAACATAACTGTTTGTGTTGTTGCAACATCATGTGTGCCAGCAATGTTGTGCGGCTGCTTGTTTTGCTGTAGTGGCGGTTGTCAAATAATTATTTAGCTTTAATTTGCGGCACTTTTGATTATTTCGATTATTATTGCGCTGTTATTGCCATTTTATGGTGGACCTAACGGCCAATGGGCACTTCTTTATTTGTTTATGATGTGTGGCACCAACACAGACACGCATAGACGCATACACATAGAGATTTGTGTATTTCATGCAGCAAACTAAATCATAAGCGCCGCGTCTGAATGTGTTTATAATGGCAATGCACTCACACATATGCATAAGCACCCACAAACACACATGGCATTCCAACACACGCACAAATCCCACACAAACGTTTTTCACATTCTCTAAATATAGCTTGGAGCTATTTATAGTTTTATTTTTGTATTTTAATTTTTTATGTTTTATGTTTGAATTTACAATGATTTGTTGCTGGCAATTATTTGTACGCATATTTATGGTTATGACTGTGTTCACGTGTGCATATTTTGAATAATGAGTTTTTGGCTGCTAAAATATTTATTAATATGCGGTTGCCATTAAAAATAGTAATTTCCAAATTGCTCCACTCATTTGGCTGAATATATTAAATATTTTTTCTATAAAACAAACATAAATATGGCAGCTTTTGGTATTCTAATTGTTCGGGGTTCATTTTAAACCTATTAGCGACGACTTATTTAAATGTTGCATGGTAGTGATTTGTGGCAATGTGTTGGTCTGGCTATTTTCATCTAGTCCTTTTAAACAAGCAGTAACGGAAGTTGCTTAATTAAAAGCAGGTTTTATATAGTAAAATTGAAAGGAAATTTGAAAAAAATTTTGAAAAACATTTCTGTTTGTATGGCAGCTATATGTTATAGTGGTCCGATCTAAACAATATCTGTAGAGATGATAGAGATGCTTTAGGGCAATAATTCGTGCCGAATTTCGTAAGGATAGCCCATCAAATAAAAGACTTTTCCATACAAGACTTTTGTTGGATTATTCAGTTTGTATGACAGCTATATGCTATAGGGGTTCGATCTGAACAATATCTTCGGTGATGATAGAATTGTCTTGGAAAATAATCTGTGCCAAATTTCGTCAAGATATCTTGACAACTAAAAACATTTTCCATATAAGATATTGATTTTAATCGTTCAGTTTGTATGGCGGCTATATGCTATAGTGGTTCGATCTGACCAATATTTTCGGAGGTAATAGAGTTTCCTTTGCAAATAATCTGTGCCAAATTTCTGGAAGATCTCTTGACAACTAAAACGCCTTGTTGAATAAAAAAATTTCCAGACGAGATCCCGACTTGGATCAGCAGTTTGTATGACAGATATAGTATATATGTTCCAGTAGTAAATTTCGCTACATTGTCAGCTTCGGTGAGAAAAATAGACATGTCCCAGCTTCACATTTCTAACTTCAACATAAGAGCCATGATATAAGTTCTCTTACAATGCAAGACCGTGTACTTTAGCCTATAACTAACTGAACTTTTTACTATAATTTTTTCTAAGAGAAATCGCAAAATATAAAAAAAATATTTCAAAAAGGATTCAGTAACAGATCTCCAAACTTCCAGGTACAAATTAAGAAACCCGAATAAAGAGCTTCATTTACAGGAACTTTTTTTTCCGTCTCTGCTTAAATTTCATGGAACATCATTGTTAATAAATCCCGCTGTACTTTCATAAACGTTTTTTTCTCGGTAGCTTCTCATAAATAAATATAGAAATAGTCTTCAACTTATACTCACGAGCCTTCTTTAAACAAACCCTCCACAATTGACGGCACCAAAAGCCATTAAACAAACACATTATAACATTTTTTTGCACGCATCTGCATATGCATGCATGTAAGTGTGTGTGTATTTGCACAACTTCAATAACATTTAAATTTACTGCCGAAATGCAGTCATACGCAACGCCAATGTTATTACGTCACCCACTCCATGCACCAACGGCTACAGTGGCTGACATATACGTGCCCAGCGCCTGGCGTTGTGCTTCATTTCGTTTACGTTGCCATTGTTGTTCTTGTTTTCTTAATTTTTGCGCAATTTACATTTTATATGTGTCCATGCGACATTTGGCCGTCGCACTATTTACCAAGCAATGCAACAACAACAAATGCAAAGCTACACCTTTTGTTAAATGCATGTGTGGCCGAATATGTTTTTGTATGTGTATTGGTAGTATGTGTTTGTGTAGCACAGCGCGGCAATAAAGTCATCATACGACATGCAGGCCGGGCGCTCAGCCACTGCCAACTGTCGGCCAAAAGTGTCTTTTAATAGTAACGACAGTTCGACTTTTTATTTTCCTGCACTTTTTATACCCTGAACGGAGTATATAAGAGGAGCTTGCCACGAAGTTTGTAACACCCAAATAGTCCGTCAGTTTTTAAGGTATAGAACTGAAAATTTGTATACGTACTTTTCTCTATAAGGAAATACTCACTTGTTAAAACCACTGATATCGGACCACTATAGCATATAGCTGCCATACAAACTGAACGATCGAAATCAAGTCTTTGTATGGAAAACTTATTAATTTTAGGAGATATCTTCACAGAACTTGGCATGAGATATTGCTAGAAGCAATGCTATAATCTGCGAAAAAATTTTGTAAATCGGACTATTGTATCATATAGCTGCCATACAAACTGATCGATCAAAATCAAGTCCTTGTATGGAAAAGTGTTTTATTTGTCGAGATATCATTACGAAATTTCGCATGAATTATTTTCAGAGATAATGGTACAATCTCTGAAGAAATTGTTCAGATCGGATCACTATAGCATATAGCTGCCATATAAAATGAACAATGAAAGTCAACTACTCGTACGGAAACTATTATTTTGTGAGGGTTATTACAGCTTCGTCGCAACCGAAGTTGACGTTTTTTCTTGTTTTGGTTAAAGTTTACGTTTTTGAGTATGTGTGTGTTTGTGCACGCGCTTTTGTATCTTCTGTCGTCTGCTTGGCTGTCGCTTGGCTGTCGGATGTTGTAGGCGCTGCAGGCGACGGCCGCACCAACACCAGCGAGATTTCTTTCCATTTGTTTTGTGTGTGTGTGTGTGTGTTAGCGCACGTCTGCTGTTGGAACTTCAAGCTTACACTGCGCTTGTTACTGCAGCCATACTGTAACTTCCTGCTTGCTGCTGCTACCGCAACGCCTCCTTTAAACTCAAACATTCCGTACTCACTCCTTTATGCCACTTCCTGCTGGTTGTTGCTGATTTTTCCAATTTTTTTGTGTTGTGTGTTGTTGCAGCATCTGCCCTTCACTGTTGCACGTCATTTGCGTTGTCGCCGCCGTTGGCATGCAGTCACTACTGTCTCGGCAGCCGTTTGTGGCTGCGCGCCTTTGGGCGTCCGTTTGTCAGCCAGCCAGGCAGCAGCCGCTAACCAGTGCTCCCTTTCTAGTGTCATTGTTGTTGTTGCATTTCTCTTTCGGTGCGCCTACAGTGAGTTGTGTCCTTTCATTTCGTTTCCTTTGTTTGTTATTCGACTTCACTCGCATGCAAGGCAAACAGTTTCCACTTCATCGCTTTGTTTTTTCGTTCTCATTTTGTCATTTTCACTATGCACTCACACACACACACACACACACACACTCATCAACTTATGTATAGTTTTCGTTCGCATTCTCGACTTTTTTCCAGACTCTTACTTCACTGCTGCATTTTTCTGGTTTATCTTGCTACTCTTTTTTCTACCAACTTTTTGCTGTTATTGTTGTTGTTGCTTTGCTCGATTTCCATTTCGCTTTCATTTCGTTCGCTATGCGATTTTGTTTTCTTAAAAAAACGGCAAACAGCAGACAAAAGTGAAGTGTAATGGCGAAGAAAGCTTGGCCGGCAGCGCACTTTTGTCATGAGTGACTGGAGAACCCAAAAAAACCAAAAAATCCGTCATGATGCATCAGTGAAGTGCCGCCGAAATTGCAGAAAAGACAATAAAGTGCCAAAAGTATGAGTGAAAAAAATATCATAGAGTAAAATTGCATTTTTCATTTGTTGGTCAATTGAGTTTGGAGTGCAGCGAAATGGCAATAAAATAGAGTATCCGAAAGCCAATTGAACTTTGGAAGAGGGCGAGGGCGAAGCACTGTCTGCAATTATTAATGCAATAAACGAAAAGATTTACTTCCCTGATGGATTTAAAGGCCATAACAAAGGTTTTAATAGACTCTGCTGTTATCGATATTTCATAAATTAATCGATCTATCGAAAATCTCAAAACTCATTTGGACGTGCCCTTTATGAAAATTGTTTTGTAAATTGCTTGAGAACTTCAAGTTTAATTTACGCATGAGCGAAATAACGGTTGATGCAGTGTTCGCGGGGTGTGCTTTGTGCAATAGGTCAGAAAACAATCGATATTTCTAAAATTAAAGAAATTAAAAAAAATTAATCGATATTTTTGAAAATAATCGAAAATATTTTTTCAATCATTTCATTGAGATATTATAATTATTATGATATGAGCACTTTTTTAGAAAAATTATCGATATATTCATTATATTTAGGAAATTAATCGATATTTAAACAATTAATCGTTTAAAACTCCTTTATGATTTCATTTACATTGCTCAATCAAACTGAAAGCTTGTAAAGCATTCCTCCTTACTCCAAATTAGCACACTTTAACGAGCCCTTTATAATATTTTTTATTATTTTATTGAGAATTTAAAATTAATTCAACGAATTATCGAAATGAAGGTTCATTTAATTATTATTCTACGAATCCTTTTTAGAAAAGCAAACGACTTATCGAAAATATTTAGAAAATTAATCGATATTTGATCAATTAATCGAAAAATATCGATATATTTAAAGTACTTATAGAAAATTTATCGATATTTATGCAATAAGTATAAAGATATGCCTTAGTTATTTCATTTAAATTACCCTAGGAACTATTTAAAGTAAAAATTATTATCGATAAATCGATAATATTTAGGAAATTAGTTGACATTTAAGCAGTTAATCGAAAAAAATATTGAATAATTTCATTAAATTTCTAAAAAAAGCTTAAAGCTTCCAAAAGCATCCATTTTTACTCACAAACAACACATATTGACGAGCCCTTTATAAAAATTAATTCATAAATTGAGTGAAAATTTCAAGTTTAACTCACGAACGAAAGCAAAACCAGTTTTCTGAATATAGTACGAAACTATGATATTGAAAGCTTTGAAAGCTTAATCAGTAAACAGTTTGGACCAAAAAAGCAATTTCCGAAACGAATAGTTTCGAAGCTAAGCTTTCAGCTGATTTTGAAAGCTTAAAAAGCTTACTCCGTATTAAAGTTTTAACAAAAAAACTTAAATAAGCTCAATCGGTAAAAAAAATTAAAAAAAAGTTGACTCAAATTAAAATTCTACCATTAAATGTTAAAGCGCCTAAAAGTTCACAACAAAACTATATGTTTGTTCAGAAGTAAATCGATTTTGAAAAGGCTTAAGTCACTGAAAACTAGGTCGCTGAAATTGTAGCGTAAATTATCAGCGGACAAAAGCGAAATGACCGCGAAAGCGTAACAGAAAAACCGTGCACATAACAGTTCAAACCAAACAGAAACAGAAAAAATGAAATAAAAGTAGCATTGCAGAAATCGAAACATTTGCCAACATTTAAATGTGTTGTTTAAAAAACATACTCAGCGCATAAAGCAAGCAACACTTGAAAGCTCACAAAAGTCGTTTATATAATTGAGAGGCTTATGCGCAGTCAGGCAGCTTTAGACAAATAAGTTCAAGCTGATTTATGCGCTCGAAAAGGAGTTGCGCTACTGGAAGTTCAAAGACTGGTAAATGGAGGCAGTCATGGACAGTAAGGGGCTTAAAAGCTCACAGGCACGCCGGCGCCAGCAGCAAGCAGCAGTGCTGTGACGCTTGTCTGGGCTGTGTATATTGTCAGGTTAATTTTTTCATACTTGAATTTGCTTCAGCTCTTGCTCAAAGCGCAGAAAGCGAAATTTGATGCAAAGCACAGCAATGAAAAGAAAGCGAATTAAACGAATTAAACTATGCGAGAAAATATTGTCAAAAGAGGTCAATATGTATAGAGTGAAAGAAAGAAAGTGCGAGCTTTCAATTAGCTAGGAAGAGTAAACTCTGTGGCAGAGTAAACCAAATAGGTGGCAACGACTTAAATTTTTATTTATTTTTTTAATTTTTTAATAAATTTAAGCTGTAAATTAAATTCGCTTTCATTCTTCTAGTCACCTAACTAATTGCAAGCAAAACCAGCAATCCTTTCCTTCCACTCAAAGCCACCCAAAAACTTTGAGCTTTCGAACTTTCATGCATACTCTGTGTACGAACTTTCACTTTTATTCAAATAACAACGATATTCGATTAACTCAACAAGCAAATGTAAAAGGCAGTCCAACAAGTGCCTGAGTAGCTGCCTTTCTGTAGCTCAACAGCACCTTTAACGCTACCTTCAGCCATCCACAAACTATTGTGTGCGACTAACCGAGCTTAAAGGCTGTGGTACCAACCAAATTCCAAAAAAAAAATATTTAAATAAAACTGAAAAAATAAAAGTAAGAAACAAAAAATATTAAAAAAAAGTAGAAGTAAATAAAAACAAAAAAAAAAAATAAAAAGTGAGAAAGAAAAAAAAAAGGAAAAACAGTAAAAAATAAGAAATAAAAGAAATCGACTTGTATTTAAGACTCTTATCAACCTTTGATGAACTACTTGCTCCTTACCACTCAACCCTTTACTCGCTTAAACGGCGCAACCTTTTTGAATTTCTGCACATAAACTGGCAAAGTCGTGGTGGAAAAGGCCCGCGGTGGCCGCTTGTGCCATTCGATTAAAGTTCGTTTTTTTTTATTTTCTCCTTTATTGTTTACGGTATATTTTATTTCGGGCAGAAAAGACTCATTCGTATTAAACAAATTTAGTTTCGAGCAGCGCAACTTCTTCATTATGCAGGATAAGCATCCCTTCCGCTTTCGCTTTGTAGCCATGGCGCTTATCACCCTTTCACTCTTCAATGCGTCTGCCCACACACACACTCCCACCAGCTTCCGGCTGGCTTATTACTTATTTATTTGGCCTTTTGTTATTTATTTTTAAATTTTTATTTTGACTTGATTCGATTTAGCTTTGTTTTTTGGCTTACTCTTTTCTTTCTTCGGCTTGTTTTGAGATTTTCACTCGCTGCTAATCCATTTAAGGCATACGCGATTGAATGCTTAAGGATTTTTGAAGGACCCAATTCGAAAGGATAAATGTGAGTTGCAGTTCAGTGCTCTCATTCCTATATGAAGTTCAGTGAAGAATAAAAAATGCGTGATTGAAGGATATAAGTATAAGTTGAGGGGGGGTTGGTGGCGAGCATTGCTAATGCGTAATGGAAGTGGAAAGGTATAAAATATTGGAAGATATGGTGTAAAGCGTAAAACATGCGTGTAGTAATGTATGAAAATATGTGAGAGCGTGCTTTGAGTCATCTTTGCGATAAACGCTATCGAAGCTGATAATAAAGGGTGCTTAGTTACCTTTGTGTTTGACATAAGAACTAGTTATCAAATTTTTTTCGAAATTTCAAGGTTCTTGCACAAAAAGACTGCTTAGAACAATTTTTTGTCAAAAGTGGTGTGTGTCTTCGCTTATAGAGTAAAAATGCGCCTAATTGTAGGCAAAGAAATATAAATTATTGCCTACAATTTGGCTGTATTATCAGTTAAAATTTGAGGTATGCTGCCATAAACTTAATTTTTCAGTCAACATACTCTTCTAAATTTAAGGCTGGCTAAAACCGAAGCTAAGATCTCTTCTCTACCATTCCAGAGTTTTCGAAACGCTCAGTGAAAATAGAGGTGTGAAGCCTTCTCATGGCATGAAATTTTCTTTCTTATTATCACCACTAAACTGAAAAAATCCAATATAATAGAGCTGTCATCCAATTATCGCAGCCCTTAATGAATACTGTTTAATAACACTCAAGTGTTAATCAAATGAATTTCGAAGTTTTCCATAAAAATTTACACCGAAACCACTTAAAAAAGGGTTAATTAAATAAGCGCTTAAAGTTGCCGCAAAACTTTCTTGCGCAAGCTTTTAGGCGTGCTTTCGAAGCATGACATTTCAAATTCAATAAAAATTCTATGCAATTGAATTCATTACAAATTCATTGTCTGCGCCTCTAATCCTTTTCAACGACTACACAATTCAATTGTATGCGAGGACATGCGCTGATAAATGTCTGTGTATGTGTGTATGGTTATGCAGGAGGACGAAAAAAAAACGAAATAAATAAATTCTATTGCGTAAAATGCCATTAATGAATATTTTCAATCAAAAATTTGTGGAATATTAAAATGAAAAATGGCGTGGGGCAGAAAAGAAAAAAGTTTCTTTGCGAATTGAAAAGAAAATTTGTTGAAATTTTCAAATTTGGGTGATGGAAATTGAATTAGAATGCGCGCACAGCGCTGAAATAAATTAAACAAGTGCAGAGTGAAATATAAATTTGGTTTCAATAAACCGAATTTAAGGCTTCGGCGCACCAAGTCAGATTTATAATTTAATTTGTAGAGCAATGTTGACCGCAAAAGCATTTTTATGGAAGCCTGTCTAGAATTTTTGTAGTAAATTTCCTTAAATGTATGCTAAAATTTTGTTTAAAGTTAGAAGTATAGTTAAAAAATTTTATGCACCCTAAATGTAGGCAACATTTTTTATTTTGCTTAAAGTTGGCAACATAATTAATAAATCGTTGCCTACAATTAGGCGCATTTTTAACCATTTAAGCAAAGATACACACCAACTAAGATAGAAGATGACTAGAAGAAGATTTTCTGGGTATATGCAATAAAATTATAAAAAAAGAAACTTTAAAAAATATTTTCCAAACCAACCGGTAACTAAAACTCTACTGCAAAATAAATTTTATGACAGCCTGTCTCAATTTTTAACTCATAATTCGCTTAATTGTAGGCCACAGTTTATATTTTTATAAAAATAAGTAATAAATCATTGCCTACAATTAGGCGTATTTTTACTCATTTAAGCAAAGACACAAACCAAATATTGTAGAAGATGACTAGAAGAGGGTTTTTTTGGGTATGTAGCATAAAATTAGGAAAAAGGTCTTCTTAGCATCAGTGTATAACTTCATTTAGAAGAGTATTTTGACTGAAAAATCAAGTTTATGGCAGCCCACCTCAAATTTTTTTGCGATATTTCGGAGGTTGCCCCAATTAAACCTTTTGCACTGATCAACTTTATTTGAAGCTCGAGGTGTTTCAGAGAGGAGCCAATAGAATGAGCGGATCTGAGTCCCGTTGGTATCACAATATCACAATGGGCTTTTTAGAGGTCTAGGTGTCTCGTCAGGCAGCCACTCTACCTATCTACCTACTTAGTAGGGTAACGAATGCGCGTATTTTCAAACATATTAGCATTGTGGTATGCTGTGGTGCTCTCTCAGCCTACTTACATATATCTCAAAGCAAGTTTGGGCTTCCTAAGGATTCTCTTCAATTTGCCTATTTTTTTCAAATTTTTCTATTACCAAATATTTTTTTCAAGAAAGAATTTCAATCTTTTCATTCTGTTAAGTTCAAGTTCCTTCCATACTTTGGTTTGTAGACTGCTCCTCCAAGCGCTGGCTACACTCGTACCAATAACGGCACTGCCTAACTGTCAAATCAAAACACCTGCTGACCATTTAACCGTACAATCCGTCTATCGAACCGTCACTTAGTGAAGTTTATCTGCAATCTGAACAAGTTAAATCAATCGGAAAGTGTACATGGCAACATATCACTTCAGCATGAAACGAATTGTATTAAAACGAAATGAAACGTAGTCGGGGAAAAATCAAAAAAAGAACAGAAAACAGTAAGCAGCAGTGGGAGCATGAGTACTCAAAGGCGAGCTAGCTGTGGCACGCAATGGCTAGTGGCGCCGACACATACAGGCATACAGACGGAGCACTCGAAGTTTTTGCGCGCTGCTGAATGTCTCTGTTAGCCTCACACCCATTACAGCTGAGACGAAGCAACTACTCGCCGCCTTTGCGCGCGACTTGCCGCTTGATTTCCTTCACTTGAACATTTTCGCTTTGCAGCGCTTTAAAGTGCAAATGTATGCTAGTATGTGTGTGTGTGTGCTTCTCGGCCGAAAGATACACGTTTTCCGTGCCTGCTATGCGCTGACTGCTGCTCCACAGCCACTTCTTGGCGCTAGTAAAAGCATTTGTGCGCTTCTTGGCGAAACTTTAGACACTTAGCAGCGCTTTCTCATGCAACTACACACATGTATAATGTAAAAATATTCGTGTGTATGCATATGTGTGTGTGTATAAAGGATTTCCTTCGCGCTTTTTGCAACTCCACAAGCTCTTCATGCTGCAAGTCTAACGGTTTTTGCTAACAAATTCGGCTTTTCTCGCCGCTGCATTTGTCTGTCTGTCCATTCGTGTCTATTTTGGCATCACTTTTGTGCGCATTGTCTGCTCATTTCGCATTTGTTTGCCCGCCACGCCACAAACCCGCACTCACACGAAGTTCTAGAAGCATGTATGCAAGTGTAAGTGTATGCAACTTTTTATTGAAAGTATTACGGCAAAGTGGCAACGATTCATCACATACTTCGTGGCGCACTGAAGCTCGTCAATGGCGCATATTTCTTAGTGTTTTTTTTTAATTTTTTTTGTGAGGGCTCTTTTGCATAAATATTTTTTTCAACACTTTCAGTTATTTACTCATATAGAAGTATGCGAGGCTGAAGTGAAAACTGTTGTAAGTTAAATGAAGGTAAACGAGAGTGCAGTCGAGATGCTTGCCGATTAACCTATGGATATTCACATACATTCATGTAGCACGATTCCAAAATACTCGAACTCTACTACAGCTTCTATTTTTCCAAAATGTATTTTTAATAATAGGAAGTGGAAGCTTAGTAAAAGTTATCCACTTGGTTCGAAACTCTGCTAGAGTCTAGTAAGCGCACTGACTATCTTATGAATACCAACAGTCACTGCGTCCATCTAGCATACCACCAAAATACTCAAACTGTGAGAACGGCTTCCATTTTTCTAAAATATTTAATATAAGAAAGTGTATTCTTTATAAAAGTGATTCACTTGGTTCGAAACTCTGCTAAATCTTACATAGTAAGTAAAAAAACCTGCTCAATGCTTACTTTTTCTCAGAAATGTTAAAATATAAAGGATTTTTAGTCATGTGATTTTTAAGAAGACGCAAAGGCAATGTTTTGGCCAAGAATTTCGCTGCGAAAGACCCACATTTCGATCAATTTTTGCAGCAGTTGTGAGAGCATGTCACCAACAAAACGCCAAAAATTCTCTTCCAAGCCGTCATTCGTCTCGGCCTATTTACCTATTAGAGAGAACCGCTTTCCGCAAGTCTTTTGTAGCCGTTCAGGTGAGCGATGTATATGGGATACTTGGATTTTTTTGAGCTAAATAAACTCTGAATAAGCTTTTTGGCGAGAGAAAATTCATTGCGTTGCATTGCTGCCTTAATAGTGCTCCGACATATTATGTTTAGTTTATGACTAAGCTTTCCACGCGCTTTTAACATTTTATTCAGCGCTTTAAGCAACTATGGTTCTCTTGCGCTGAATAAGGGCTGAATAAGGTTCTCTTGAGCTGAATAAGCGCTGAATATGCTTTTTATTGAAGGAAACACGATCACTACTTCTTCTGCTTACCAAATAACTGATCATCCCCAAGTCACTGCTGATTTTCCGCTCTATTTTCTAAATATTTTGTATATGTTTCTTTATAAAAAAGATTTAATTACAGTAAGCACCCTATTAAATCTAATTTAAAACTTTTTTTTCTCTTTTTAGGTAAGTGCCTTGGAATTTTATTCACGGAAATGCTATTTAAGTGAGTAGAAAATATATTCTCGTCTAAAACCCTATATTTTAAAGCAAAATATTAAAATATATTTTCAAATACACGAAAACTACGAGAGAGTCTCACTTCGCGCAAACCTCCAATCGCACCGTGTGTGAGTAAGACGACATAATTCCTGCGCTTAATTTCTCCTAAAGAAGTGTCTCCAATAATTTTCATTATTACGTGTAAACGATGCGCAGACACTTAACTTTCCATTGAGCTTAAATCCTCAAGTACTCTGAGTTCACTATACATCCCTGCTTACTGTAGCAAGGTCCGCCTGCAGCGTTGCGTAAACTCTAAACACCAGCGCCCTTAGCATTTGAGCGACACAAACTAGCTTAGCACGGCTCCAGCAAACAGAGTTGCTCGCCTCACATGGACGCAGCCTCTGCCGTTAACTAGCTGCGCAGATATGTATGTGTGTATAGGCGATATCTTGTACGCCAGTACGTTGCAGAGCTTTGATATATCACTAGCGCCTAAGCCGCCCAACAAAAATCCCACTAATAATTTTGTAACCTTATCTGTGTGGCATATAACCGACGATAATGAAAATGTCACACGAGCCTCGCATTTTCTCATCAAAACCCAGCACACGCACACAAATACACAAACACTTGTTCTCTGTGGGTGTGTGTGTGTGTGAAACTAGTTGAGGACACAAGGATAATTCCGGCGTTGCAGCTGTTGTAGCTGCTTCGTAAAAAGAATCTCATTCATATTGCTTGTGTGTGTGTGTGCGTCGCAAGGCATTCTAAGACCTTGTTGGCCTGCTGGCTGAGCTGTTGAGCTCAAGGTGGCCATAGTGGAAAGCCCACAACGACAACATAAAATTAAATCCTAAATGATGTGTTCGCCCAACCCAATCCAAAGCAGCCAAACTAGGCGAAGTCAAGCCAAGCGCAGGCTGTTGTTATTGCTGTTAGATTTGACGGCTTGAGACCCATGCAGCGCCTTCATGGTGTTAGCGGTGAGGGCGTTGCTGAAATGGTAAATCTCGAGCAAAACTACTTTTGCAAAATTATTATATTGCAGCGGCGCGACGCGGCGCAGTCGGTCGCATGTTGAGAAAACTTTTCCGGTTAACGGAGAAGCGACGGTGTAAGAATGTGGCTTAGTCTTTCTCAAGGTAACAGAGACAACTGTGTCACATTGGAACGTGTAGAGACTAAAACTGGTTATGGTCGTTGCTGCAGCGGCATAACTTCCTATTATTTATGGACTTTAGTTAAAGGAATGGTTCGGGAAGTTGAAGTAAACAGAGCTATGGATCGGGTTAATCACTTCCGCTCGAAATTCAAAGATTTTTAAAACAATTTTGCCACATATCTTTTGAAAGTTCAAGGGAAAGCTCTGAAAAAGCTTGGTTGTTAAGCGTTCCGATATGGGTTCTTCAAATATCAAATGAGAGCTCCAAGAGATCTCACTTTCCGTTCCGATGGGATCCTTCAAAGCTTTTATTTAATGCTCTCACTCATATATTTACGCAGATTAACGACTTATTATTAAGAACAAAAAGAAAGTTAAAAAGTTTTGTAATAAAAAGCTTTAAAGAAGAAGAAGTTGGCAATAACAAATTTTTGGAAGCTTTTGAGCTTTTTAAGAAAACGGCTGTATAAATAAGATAAATAAAATAAAGTAAATAAAAAATTATTTTTGGCCATAAAAACGAATAGCGTGTAACTTTTTGCGAACGTTTGAGCTTTTTAAAGAAGAGCCAGAAAACTAGAACTAAACTAAGCTATATCCTTAAATCTTACAGTGTTAAAAGAAGAAGAATGGCTTTAAAAGATATTTAAAACTTGTTAATGAAGCTTTTTAAGGACATCTTTGGAGCTTTTTTGAACATAAGTAAATTACAATCGAAGAACCTCCCTTAAAGTGAGTTTTAGAGCATTTCAAGTTTTTTAATGCAAGCTTTGTAGCTTTTTCAAGTAATTTGAAATTAAAGAAACTATAACCAATCGATTTTAAGTCGGAATCGCGCTTGAAAAGATCATTTTATAGAAGTTGCTTTATAAAAGCTTTGGAGCTTTGTAGCCATATAGCAAATACGTACATACATACATATATTAAAGTGGCTTTATGACCGCTTTTTAATGAAGTTGCCTCCGGGGAAGCTTTGAAGCTTTTTCAAACATAAGTAAATTAATGTTGAAGAAATAACTAAATTAAACTGAAAGAAACATAACTTAGCGCCTTTAAAGCGACTTTATGAGAGCTTTATTTATTTTTAATGAATTTATTTCTGGCAAGCTTCGGAGCTTTTTCAAGCATAAGTAAATTCAAATTGAAGAAACTATATTCTTTTGATTTAGAGGAGAAATAGTAGCTTTGTGAGAGCTTTTTAATCAAGTTGCCTCCAGGAGCTTTGGAGCTTTTTAAAACATAAGTAAATTCCAAACCTATATCCTAGTGATTTAAAGGAGAAATAGTACCTTTGTGAGAGCTTTTTAATGAGGTTGCCTTCGGGAGCTTTGGAGCTTTTTAAAACATAGTAAATTCCAGTTAAAAAAAACTATAACCGAGTGCTACCAAAAAAGGGAAACGGCTTTATGAGAGCTTTATGTATTTTCAATGAAGTTACTTAAGGCAAGCTTTGGAACTTTTTGAAATTTTATTAGATTATAATTGAAAAAACTATATCGTACTGATTTAAAGGCGTATTGGCGGTTTTATTACAGTTTTCTTGAAGTTGTTTCAGTCAAGCTTTTAAGCTTTTTTAAGCACAAGTGTCTTAATCTTAAAAAAACTATATCCCTGTGATTTAAAGCCGGGAAATCGGATTTACGACAACTTTTGAATGAAGTTGTTTAAAGCAAGCTTTGGAGCTTTTCGAAATTTGGTTTATATTCAAAAATATTTAAACCAGGAATACAAATTTCACGCTTTTCCGCATAACTTTAAAACACAAAATTTCTCATTTTCAGCTTTATCCCAATCATATCTACAAACAAACGCAAATATCTCATATTTATTTAATTTTTTTCTCTGCTCTTCAAGTATGCCTTCTGAGAAGGAATAAAATTTCGCATTTTACTTCCACAATAATTCCAATTTAAGGCGTTTGTATGGCGTGGCAGAAATTCTTACGGTTACAGGTATTTTACCGGATATGTTTGTAATAGTAGTAGTGTGCCTTTGCAACATGCGGCAAATTGCGGTTGAGTGTTGTAAATATGAAAGTTCGCAGAGAAGCCACAATGAGATTTTCGAGGAAGTGCAAGCAGAAGAAAAAAAATTATGCATGGAAGAAAAGCAATCTTACTGTGTATAGATATGAAATGTGAATTCATGAATACATACATATATACATATATACATATAGTATGTATGTGTTGTGAAGCGGTGCAACAAGGCGTTGCAAGTCTGCATACGAGCAGCTAGAAAATGAAGGCCAGCAAAGTATGAGCTTTATGATTTCTTGTGTGTGTGTGCGTATATTTTCATATTTGTTCGTATACATATATGTATGCATTTGTCTGTTTGCTTGTATGTGCGTGTTTACCTGACAAGTGCTTTGTCGCTTCATCGAGCGTGCAACACCTGGTTGAGCTTTCCTTGCCACAATTGCACTCAAACATGCTTACTTGTGCATATATATGTAATCATTACAAATACAAATAAAAAAACATTATTTTCTTTTACATTTTTCCTCTCATTGCCATGCAGCGCTGCCACATTTGCCGTTTGCATATTTTCTCTTAATATTTTTGCATTTCTCGCACTTCTTTTGTGTACACCTAGGAAAATATGCCCCGTAAATACAATAAAAAAATTGCATTATTTGTCGCAACAACAGCAAAAACAACAAGACAAGTTGTAATCTTAATATGCTGCCACAGGACGACGCAAACCAGCTGCTTGAGATGCTGCAAGTGGCCAGCGTGAGTACTGCGAAGATTCTACTCCTTTCTGCACACACAAGTGCACACTCACACATGCATATACGCAATATAAATGTGTTTGTGTGGAATCCACATATGCTCTGCATGCTCATTGTTGTCATAACGACCGCTGCTGCCCAGTGCTTTACTGACTTTTCATTGTGCATAATTCGCGTATGCTCATAGTCGCCTCGGCAGGTCAGCGCTTTCATCGGGGTCTGGCTATTTTGCTCTACTTTACTCTTTCCATATCTTTCGTTTGTGGGAGCAGTTACAGTTATTGTCATGTGACTGCCACTTATTACTATTGCGTATGTGTGGCATTATACGCTGATATAACGGTTTGTGTGTGATGTACGTATGAAACCATAGTTGATAAAGGAATGATCTAAAAAATAACGGTATTTTTAACTTTTGACTATTTTCTCGACTCTAAAGGCCTACTGTGTGCTTGAAAGCCTTAAAGATGCCCAATGCTTTAAAGTCAAGCAGTTATTCTGAGATTGTTTTATTAAATTTGAGGCAGCTAAAGCAGGATATAGGTGAATTAGACCAATTTTTGGAAGAGCGTTGCCACATATCAGGTAGTGTTGCCACCTAAAAACGACAAATGTATTTTTTCCACACTCCTAATAGTTTTTCAAAATTCCAAAGTCAAGCTGCTGCTATACTAAAAGGCGGTATGCGGCAAGTAGGCATGGTTCCAAGATTAAATATTTATTTCCAACCCAATAGTAGACATGATCGCTCCCTTCTTCAAACTTCATTCACCACACAGTCACTTTTGACCTTCAATTAGACTGTTTATCTTTTCTTTAAATACCTCAAACTTAGTTAAACTTTATTTTCCACACATTTTCCACGAAACAGCGCCACCGTGCGAATGCCACAAATCGCTTCAAGCGCGCGCCATGCTGTTTGTTGGCTGCGCCACTGACTGACTTCCGTTGCCACCTTGACATCCGGCACTGAGCGTACAGCGTGCAGCATTTTTCCCAACAGCGAGGGCGAGGAAGCCGCCCTCGACAATCGTGCAACATCATCACGGCTTTGTTATTCGCTTGAGGTTGCACTCACATCCTGTATGGACGTTTTTATACCGTGAACAGGGTATATAAATCTTGCCACGATGTTTGTAATACATAGAAGGAATCGTTTGGGACCCTAGGAGATATATCTATAAAGTAGCAACGGGGCGAGCTCAGTCAATTTAGCCGCGTCGGCCCCTCCGTTTCCCTGTCTGTATATCCCTCAGTTTTTGAGTTATCGCTCTGAAATTTCGCACATATTCTTTTCTCTCCAAGAGGCTACTAATCTGCTAGAATCACTATCAGCGGACCACTTAAGCATATAGTTGCTATACAAACTGAACGATCGGAATCAAGTGCTTGTAAGAAAATTTGTTTCATTTGTCGAGATATCTTCATCAAATTTCATACAGATTGTTATCCAAAAAGTTAGTATAATCTCCGAAGAAGTTTTTCAGATCGGGCTACTATAACATATAGCTGCCATACAAACTGATCAAGCAAAATAGAGTTGTTGTATGAAAAACATTTTTATTTGCCAAGATATCTTCACGAAATTCGATACAGATTATTATCTAAACAGTCGGTAATATCTTTCAAGAAATTATTCATATCGGACCACTATAGCATATAGCTGCCATACAAAGTGATCAATCGGAATCAAGTTGTTGTATGAAAAACTTTTTTATTTGACGAGGTATCGTCACGAAAGTTGGTATAGATTTTTAATCAAAGCAATAGTATAATTTCGGAAGAAATTATTAAGATCGAACTACTATAGCATATAGCTGCCATATAAACTGACCTATCAGAATCGTTTTGTTGTATGAAAAACTTTTTTGTTTGGCAAGATATCTTGTGAAAATTTTGCATGTACTATTGTCTAAAATAACGGTATAATCTCCGAATATATTTTTCCGATCGGACTACTATAGCATATAGCTGCAATACATACTTGCCGCTCAAAATCAATTTCTGGTAAACAATATTTTTTTAGTGTGCAGGGTATTTTAGCTACGCTGTTTTTTCTGTTTTTAATTTCCATTGTTGTTGCTACTTCTGCAGCTTCTGCTGCTACTGTTGGCTTTGTTAATCTGACTGCACCGCTGCCTTTTGTTGCGCGTCCTCACTGTGTTTTTTTTTTTCCTTTGCCACTTCGTAGTTTTTGCCAACGCTCTTGCGCTTTTGTGAATTTTTGTCCTTGAGGCGCCAGCTCTACAGCTCTTTGGCTGCCTACCGTCACACACACATACACATACACATACGTGACACACCTGTTAACTGTCGCCTGCTTTCCCATGCGTTGCATTTACACTCGCACTCCCACCATTCTTACTTTTAACATTCTTTACTTTATTTTTTGCTTGACTTTTGTATTGGTGTGTGTGTGTGTGCACTTCCTTTGTGCACTTTTCATCCTCATCCTCACGTGCGTGTGTGTGTGTCTGTGCTCTCACACATAAATTCTCGCCTTGAGCAAACGCTTTAACGCCTTCTCACCTTCTGTCCATATGCTTATACAGTTTTTGTTGTTGTTGCGTTCTTTCCAACTCTTTTACCGCTGCCAGCTTCATTTGCCGATTGCAATCCGTTTGCTTGCTTTAATATTTCGCTGTCATTTTCGCTTTGCAAATATGAGTACTTCGTTTTTTTCCATCACCAGCTATGTGAGATTTTTTTTTGTGGTTTAAGCTTGCTGTTTTATTAAAATCAAATGTTATTTCTACTCTTAGCGAGTAGTTAGATAGTATTGAGCTTTTGATATAGAGCTTAAAGCACGTCAAATTTGGTTCTACTCCTTTGCTTTTGAACTATAATTGAATCTACGAGAGCACATGCTACCCCTGCCCTAAAAAAAGAACCCGATCTATTAGTTAGGTTCTTCTGAATGAATTCAGAGGCCCATGCCTCATAAGCAGAAAACCCAGACTTTGACAAAATCTGAAGTCTGGGTTAAGCGCAACACACCCAACGACCCTTTATGACTATTGTCCCAACGGTTTTGCCATCTACATTTGGCCCTACCATCTAGAAGCCTCCTGCTCCCTAGATACCTTGGAGTAAAGTTCAACTATCAGTGAGTGCCACTCACGCTGTAGCTTAAAGTTCTCGGAGAACTCACTTTGTATTAGGACTTAGCCTTTTTATGTCTTCGTCTTAAGTGATCACTGATATACACATCCCTTAGCTGCAATACCGCATAATGAGAGACTTCATTCTGATCTGGCACATCCCAGAAAGAATCTTGGAAGAAAACGAAACTAATTTGTCATGCTTAACCTCACAAACTTAAGCCTTTATGTGTCGTACCAGAGATCCTTCTACCAACTACCTTGAGATCTCTGAAATTTCTAAGCCGAATTCAAAAATATTGTTGTTCTGTCAAATCTTTCATAGAAGAATCTCGCTTTTATTTCTTTCCACTTATGATTTTGTAAGCTAAATGTTGTTGTTAAAGCCTTGTGCAACACATACAATTTATACAACTTCACCTAACCATACACACATCTGGTTTTCCACATGCTGCCCGTTTTGTTGATTTGCGCTTGTCTTGTGTGCCTGGAATTTCGATATTTCTCTCTCTGGCTTGAAATTGCGTTTTTACTTAAGCTGCGTGGCTCTTCTTCTTCTTCACCGCTCAGCGCCTGCCCTTATGCACTACTCAACAACAAAAGCTGTCTATTTTAGCACTTCCCCCTGCCGTATCTTTTTGTGGTTTGCTTTTCGCCGCACTTTACACTGTGGAGTCCTTGTCTCTCACTCGCTTTCTCTACAATTCAGCCTGTTGTAAGCCGTTCGCTGGCCTTCAACCTGCCTTGCGGCACCTTTTGCCACCTCAAGGCGCTCTTTTATATTCGTAAGTTTATTGAATCCTTCAGCGAACACAATGCGTTTGTATGGCTGTGTGTTATAGCCTGCGTATGTGCGCAAATAAAAATCGATCGAGAAAAATGAGTTTTGTGGCTTTTCGTAATTTTCATTGCACGCGTAATTGAAATTTTCAAATTCCTTTTGAGTTGAATGCATTGCAAGTCGACAGCCGCAGCGCCAGCAAATAAAGGCAGCGCAAAAGTTTAAAAATAAAATGCGAAAAAGCGAACATAACTCACCGCAGTTAAAGCGGCAGCACAAAAATTGCAAGAAAAGGCGCTGAGCACCTTGGTCTGCCATTTCATAATACCGTTGCACATACACAGCTATCGCAGGCCGTGGGGCACATCATTGAAGCGATTGTAATAATGTTATGTCAGGTTAAGCATACTCACACTTATATATGTATATACATGTTTGTATTGGTGTAGCTAACTGCCTAGCATGTAAAGCATATCTTAAAATGCGCCTATTTGTAATTCCATTGCTCTTTTGACTGTTTCACATTTTGTTTGGCCTTTGATATAACCTCAAAGTTATCGCCTGCTGATCCTTTAAAAATAGCAAAGTTTTTCTTTATACATTTTATTATTAAATTTTCATATGAATTGTTATTTTCATAGAGGCTTAAGTGCCTCAAAGTTCTTGGAATTGCCTTGAAATAGCATTAGAATATTTAGACTAACAAAATGTGTTCTCAAATTGTATATGAGAAACTTGAATACCTGAAGACTTGACTGCAGTATTTGCCAAGCGGAAGTCTTTAAGCTTTGGAAAGCTGCTTGGATAGCTAAAAATGCAGTAAACAACATAATGAAGATCAGTATATACATCGAAAACCATCAAAGAAGGGCAATAATCTCACGTCGCATTATAATGTCCTTGGAAGATGATCCATTTAGAGAACCTCTACTTTTATCAAGAATCATTAACATTCGAAAAAACAACGCGACTACAACTCAGATGGTCCATCCTTTGAGTCTAATTTTCAATGACTCCTTCGAGCATACGGAATGGTTGGAGAAGGACATACGTGATGTTTTGTTCCAAGCCCTAAAGCGAAGCGGAATTGTCCGCATAGACTTTAGACTTTACATATTTTCACAGAAAAAAGTCTAACGGTGTCATTTTGCAAGATTTTGGTGGCCAAACGATCGACCCAAAACGTCAAATTATCTGCTCACTGAAGTGTTTTCTCAACAAAAAACCATTGATTGTTGCGATGTGTGAGAAGTGTTGCCGTCTTGTTGAAACCAAATGTGGACAAGATCACGATCTTCTATTTCAGGCATCAAATAATCGGTTATTATGGCTCCGTAACGGTCGCCAGTGTTAATTACTTTGTCATCGGCATTATTTTTGAAGAAATTCGGATCGATGGCTCGACCGATTCACAAACCACACCAAACCGTTGTTATTTCTGGATGAAGTGGCAGCTCTTGAATCTCTTTTGCTTGCTCTTCGTACCAAATGCGACAAGTTCGCTCGTTTACGTATCAATTGAGCCAGAAATGGGCCTCATCACTGAACAAAATTTGGCGACGGATCTTCTTGATACTTTTCAAAAGTCCAAAGAGCGAAGTAATGTGGCTTGGAGAGGTCGATCAGCTCCAGATTTTGCACAAGCTGTATATTGCACGCTTTCAATTTAAGATCTCGATGTGAAATTCGCTAAGTCCTTCCATAAGACAATCCGTCGATGAGTATTTTGTCACTAGACTCAGTCCGCTTATTAGTTCAATAACGCTGTTTTCTTCGGAAAAACGACTTTGAAACTGACCACAAAGATAATATAGATGAGGAGGCGTTGCAAGTGCTTTCTACTGAAGGATATGATTCGTAGCTGAGCGATAAGTGCATTGTTGATCCCTAGGAACAATATCACAAAAGTATATAAGCAAAGATTAATCAATACCAGTGGGCTTCAACCCCGCTCTTACCACCTGTTCCCGCATTGTACACTTAAACATATGCAAATTTGCACAACTCAAGCCAATGGCTGCTCGTCGAACAAACAACAGATGTTTCAATTTAATTTGACAACAGCAGCGCTGCACTTAAGTATATGTTAAGTATACTTGAAATGAGCTTTGTCGGCTAACCATAACCAATAATTTGGCTAAATGAAGTAGCAGACAGCTTAGACAGCGCTGGATGCACAAGTGCAGATAATACAAAAGCATAACATTGCCAGTGCTTCCCTGCCTATGCTTAACAAAACTTGCTGCATTTGCAACTTTAAATGTACTTGTGCTTACATGGACTTCTTGTTGGTGTATTTATTTTTATAGCCACTCAAGTAGCAAACACAGAGGGAGCAAACTTCGCAATGCATTGCTTAAGCACAAGTGCTTGTTTATTTTCGAGTTGATTTTCTAGCTATTGTATATGCGCCAGCTTCAAAGGTTTACTTAATGCATTTGCATAATGCAAATCACTCATACGCACCGGCGGCTGCCGGACGTACACGCCGCCACGCACGGAGTTGTGAGTGAGTGCGCAAAGCAAATCAGGCACGCTGCTGCTTCGGGTTGGCAAACAAACACAAGGCACTCACGTTAGTGATTTGCTATTTAAGCGTATTTTAAGCAAATACATTAAAATGCAATAACAACAACAGCAGCTAGAGTGGTAATGCTTAAAATTTATAGCTGTAAGGAGCTTTTATAACTGACCGCTGCTGAATGCACACATATACTCCAGAGTGCTGCACGCGCTGAATATTTCTAAGCACTCCAGCATGCTTTGGCGCCTAAATTCAATTGCCAGCACTTCGGGTAAGCCACGTCAAGCTCGTACTTAAATGCAATACCAATATACTTAAACTTACTTATAGTCCGCTAAAATGCAAAATAACGTAACATCACGTTTCATAAAATTACAGGCGAAGGCAAAACAATATATTCTATTATATTCACCACTCATATGTAAAAAATTTTGAGTTTTGGTTATAAATTGGTTAATAATTGGTTATATGTTGGTTATACATTGGTTATGTATTGCTTACATCTGAAAGAGGAAGCTGAAGCACTTTTCATAAGTCCACAGGTGAAGGAAAAACGGTATAAAAGTTTTGGTTATAAAATGGTTATACATTGGTTATGTATTGGTTATGTATTGGTTATATATCGGTTATGTATTGGTTATATATTGGTTATGTATTGGTTATATATTGGTTATATATTGGTTACATATTGGTTATGTATTGGTTATGTATTGGTTATATTTGACAGCGAAAGCTGCAAATTTTTTCAAAATCAACAAATTTTAACCGTTATTAGCTTGAAAAAATTGTTGCAGATATTTTCCGAAGTGTATTCGATTTCCTGTATTTTTCAAATATCCAAAATAATGAAGTTTTCTCTCTGATGATAAGAAAGCAATAGACAACCGTTAGGCGGAGAATCTTTCCGTTAAAATTAAGTGCTCATATTTGAAGCGGCTTTCTGAAAGGTGTCTACCTACCTATTTTACGAGTACTAAGCCAAAAAAAGAATGTTTGTGTTTTCTGACCCACCCTAATATTCTATATACTACAAATATAAGTTTAGTTTTACTTAAAGGGGTATATTAACTAATTTTTCAGAGCACCAAACGAAAAAAAAATCGGTGTTTTTCGACCCACCCTAATGTAGTATATACATACATATATGTATGTATGTATACATATATAAGTGTGCATGTGTGTCTACATGCTGCTGCCACGACACATTTGTGTTAGTATTTAAGTGCCGTTGCAGCAGTTACTCATCCAACGCGCTGGCAGGAGCGCCACTTCAAATTGTCCACTCACACACATACTCCCGCTCATATTATCAGGTCTCGTAGCTTCAATGATCAATAGATATATGTGTAAGCATACCAGCAAACGCAAACTTTGTCACTTCACCTCCCCTCACTCACATGTACTTAGGCACTCATCATTATCACACATACCCAATCACACACTGCTTCTCACTCACACACTCAACGACGCTCACTCACATTGCACTTCGATTTTGACTTCGTACTTCGGCAACCAAATGCAATTAATTAATTTAAGCAAATTGTTTACTTCGAATTAATTGCATTTGCTTTTAATTTACGTAAATTCCCAGCTATCAGCGTCCACTGTGCAGCAAATAGCGCACGCACTTGAGCACGCTCAACGCTGGTGCACAAATACAACTGCGGTGAATTATTATTGCGTATGTGTGTGTGTTGAATTTTCATAAGTATATGTATTTCTGTATATATATACACATATATATACATACATATGTATTTGTGCGCCTGTTTGTTCACTTTAATAAATTTCTATTTCCATAGGCGTCATGTTGCAACACTGCAGCGCTTTAATCAACACAATTCGTAAACAAATTTACATTACAACTCCACATAACTGTAATTCGTAGAAAATATTACATTATACTACACCCATACAGGCGAACATAATCACAACACATTTTCATTAAATAGTTAAGCATAAATTAATTTTTGAAGTGTTTGCGTGCTGAGACGTGGTTTGGACTCATCCAATTCTAGGTTATGACAGAATTTAGAATGACAGCGGCTTCTGCAATGATAGAAAATGTATAGACGTTGTTAGATGCTGACAATAAAATATATATATTGATATAATTCTTACAACTATTGTACAAAGTTTACTCGATTTGTGTGAGTTTAGTAGCAAGACTTAGGTACTTCATGGCACTTTCGTCGATAGCTATACGAAGACGTAGAGTCTTCTTGGTCTTAGTAGGAAAAAAACGTTATCTTCAGTTTAACCCGAGACGCTTCATATGAATACCCTTCACAGGTGCATTTCTTGTGGCAAAAGGGGGTATAAAAAGGTCTGTATATTGATTTTGATCAGTCAGTTTGTATGGCAGCTATATGCTATAGTTATCCGATCTGTATAATTTTTTCAGATATTGTACCGTTGTTTTGAAAAATAATCTCTGTCAAGTTTCGTGGAGATATCTCTTAAACTAAAAAACTTTTCCATACAAGCATTGGATTTTGATAAATCAGTTTGTATGGTAGCTTTATGCTATAGTGATCCGATTTGAATAATTTCTTTGGAGACTTTACCGTTGCTTTGGACAATAAGCTTTACCAAGTTTCACAAAATTCTGAAGCTTTCCATATAAGGTCATAAATTTGATAGTTCAGTTTGTATGACAGCTATATACTATGGTGGCCCGATCTAAACAATTTCTTGGGAAATTTTAGCGTTGCTATGGGTAATATTATGTACCAATTTTCATAAAGATATCTCATCAAATTCTAACGTTTTCTGTACATGTTAAAGAATTTGATCGTTCAATCCCTCCTTGGTAAAGGGTTCTACCCTATTGTACTCTGGAGTTCTCTAAAATCTCTCGTTGTTATCTCAAATAAAAAGTGAAGCTGAAGAGAGTACAGTGAGAGCAGGACTTCCAAAGTCATCCGAATCTGGAACTCCTGCAAAAGAGCCATTGTCCCAAAGTGGGGTTTGCGACGAAATCTGCGTATTCGTTGACAGACGAAACGGCGAAACTGGAACAGGAGCAGGAGCAGGCTTTTTGTGTAGTATTTCATGCATAGAAAACAGCCTAAAATTAAATTTTTACGTTTCAGTCTTTGAGGCCAAAATTGTGGCCATAACAGCAAGTCCCAAGTGGGTTTCTGCTTTAACCAGCCATTTTAGTGGCAATTAAGGCTCCCCTTGCCGCCAGCTCTAAGTCCCATTGCGCTAGGTTATTACTAGACCTTCAGTTATTATACTCTGGATACCCGGTCATATAGGTATATAAAGAAATGAAAATGCAGACGAGCTGACCCGCTGGGTTCCAGCTAGTGGCATGATTCCCCTAAGCTATCTCAGGCCATTCAACTCCATCAAGAGTTGTTCGAAATAATGTACCCTAGAGGAACACCTCAGGTCTTGGAGTACAAGCACCACAGGACATACCATAGAATTACTTTGTGGTAGCCTTGATGGAGGACAGACCAAAGAGCCCCTACCGCTAGGCAAAAGAGATCTTAGTAACATTGTAGTGGCCATCAACGGGCATCTAATGTTAAGGTTCCTGCTTCAGAAAATAGGAAAAGTGCATTCGGTGGAATGTGAAGCATGCGCGGAGGATGATGAGCCTCTCGGACGTTATCTGAGCGAGTTCTCAGCCTTCAACCGGGTGTGAAGGGACATATTCCACGCTTCTCAATAATCCAACTTAAGTGGCATTGACCAGCTGAGGTGGAAAAAGATCAGTATTTTTACCAAATACACTGAATTGCTGGATAACCCTTAAATTGGTTACCAACCCAGTACACAATGGGCTGATGATAGCTTACGTGCGGCCGCCTGAATTCCGGCGATCATTTGCCTGTCTTTGCAGGCAACCAACCCTCCACCAAAGCTGCCTTCATATTGCACAATATTTGCCAAAATCAATTTATTATACCACATTAAGTCAATTACCATTTTAAAGAACCTTTGCCTCGTGAAAAATCACGATGAATTCAATACCATTTGAAATTGAGATCTCCAAAAACAAATGCAAAGTGCTGCGCTTTTCATAACTCAACTGGCGTGGACCAGATCCTGTATATATACAAGCAGCTGAACAATAAGGCACAAAGCGCGCAGCCGGCGACTGAGTCAAAGACACTTTGGAATCAAACCACCGCAGAGCTGTTGAAACCGATGCCATAATGAACATAATAAATACCTGCCATGCTTAATAAAACCGTTTTGACCACAACAAAAACAATTTGCATTGCAAATGCCAAAACTAGCTACAACGGTTAGACCAAAAGGTAAGGAAATATTTGCAGCCGAAAACTGTGGTTAGACGCCTGCGCACAGCTGCACAAGGAAAACTATGCGCCGAAAACCAGAATTGGGTGTGCGGATGCAAAAACTGAATGACAAAATGGTTGCAACACACAAATAGCTGGCATATATAGTTGGTCAACAGACAATATTTTCCAATATACATACACACAAACACACATACATGTACACATATTTGTATTTATGTGCCCATAAGCATTTCGAGATAAACCAATTACCCATGTGGCGCGGCTGCGCTTGCTGCCTACCCAAGCAGCTAACTGCCGGCAACTACCCAACTGCCCACCTCAATGACTGACGCGCTGAAAGCTGAGTGGCGAGTGGCGAGCCGTGGGAGGCATACGTTCCGCACAGTTGTGGCAAGCGGGCTTAAATTTCGCAGCATATGCGGCAAGCAAAGCGTGCGGCAAGCAACCAACCGGCTTAAGTGGTCGCCTAAATGAGGCTTTAAGTCAATAATAAGAACAACAGTGAGTAATAGCGCAGCAACAACAACAACAACTACTGCAAGCAGACAGTCATTGCTGCGCGATCAAGCGATCATCGATGTCTAATCTCTGTGGCCAGTCCATTGACCATATTTGTGCGACAGCCGCGGTCCCAGCAGCATGCACGGCAACTGGGCATTGGTGGCTGTAATGTATAGGCGCACATACATTTCGTGCGACGACTTCATATGTAGGCGTTTGAACGAATGATCGCCTGATTGCTCTGAATGGCGGATTAAACGCTCGGCTTGGCTGGCTGACGTTTGGCATAGTGAAATGTGCTTGGCATCTACGGTGCGACCGAAGTCAAGTGCAAAGGATGTTGTAAATTGAGTGAGGGCACAGTGGGTTTGGAAAAAGTGACGACTGGTTTTAAAAACGGATAGTGAGATTACTTAAAGACGAATAGAGTAATCACTTAATGACTTCTTTTGAACTAGGCAAGTAATAAGAAGTTTCGGAATACGCTCATAGCTGATAACAGATTTATTTTTCCGTTGGATCCGAACTTCAAAGCATTCTAATGGAACATAATTTTCGATCTGCTATGGGAAATCATTAAGCGTAAGGAAGAGAGTAACTCCTAAAGACTATAGAAGCGTGCTTTTACCCAGCTGATCAATACTTGTCTACGACTTTTGTGACTTCCAAGTCCAACTTTAAACTTTTAGTAATTTTATTTCATACTTTTCAACCGTCTATTGACATCGTACAACTGCCACAACGTTACCAAGCACCAAGGGTCAAGTCGAACAGCATTGAAATACTAAACCAGCAGAAAGTATAATGGAAAAGAGCGCAAAGCAAAGGCGACGCAGGAGCAATAAGCAGTGAAGATCGTTTGATCACGCATTTGAGTAAAAATTGGCGCGACTGCCAAGTTTCAGTTTACAAAAATAACAAAAAAACAACAGCAAGCTAAAACGTTAACTTCAGTTGCACCAAAGCTATAATACCCTTCACAAATAAAGAAGTTTTCGGACATGAACTTGATTTCGATTGTTTGGTTTGTATGATAGCTATATGCTATAGTGGTCCGATCGCTTGTACCATTATTTTGGGTAATGATCCATGCCAAATTTCGTGATGATATCTCGTCAAATAAAAAAGTTTTCTATACAAAAACTTAATTCTGAACGCTCAGTTTGTATGGCAGCTATATGCTATAGTAATCCGATTTGAACAATTTTTTCAACTATAGTATTATTGCCGTAGATAATAACCTGTACTAAGTTTCGTCAAGATATCTCGTCAAATTAAGTTGTTTTCTATACAAAAACTTCATTTTGAACGTTCAATTTGTATGGCGGCCATATGCTATAGTAATCCGATTTGAACAATTTCTTCAAAAATTATATTATTTCTTTAGATAATAACCAGTGCCAAATTTCGTGAAGATATCTCTTCAAATGAAAAAGTTTTCAATACAAGTACTTGACCCCGATCGTTCAGTTTGTATGGCAGCTATATGCTATAGTTGGCCGATATCGACCATTCCAACAAATAAGCAGGTTCTTGGAAAGAAAAAGATATGAGCAAAATTTAAAATCAATATTTCAAAAACTAGTGCACCAACTGACGGACTGATAATCGGACATGGTTAAAACGACGCAGCTCGTTGTGCTGATCATTTGCATACATATGTATATAGATATAATACATATTTCATAGGGTTTCTGACGTTCCGTTTAGGCTGACAATTTTCGTGGCAAGCTTAATACACTCTGTTCAGGGTATAACAACAAAACAAAACTGAGTACGATGATAGTGGTAACCAAAGCGTTGGAGTTATAGCAACTAAGTAGCGCGAATGCGTTGCAAAACGGGGGGAGCCTAGACCAATGCAGTCTAAGTATATATGGCTGAGCATATACATACAGGCATCAGCATATATCTTCTTCTTTCTTCTTTACTATGTTCTAAGCTAGAAAACCAAAGCGGCCACGACGTGTGTGTGCTCCAGCCGCTAGCGCTCATCATATACACATATTTATTTACGTACAGTTAGTACAGTGAGTACTTTCTCAGCAATTTCCGCGAAAAAGTTTCGCAGACACTTTATGTACAAAAATTGATAGCTTAAACAACAACAACAATAGCGTTTATCAGCCAAACGCATCACAGTTTGCTTCTAAGCTCAAATTCGCTGCTTATTTTGCCTTACGCTTGTTGTTACTGTTGTTGTTGTGTTTTTTATGAGCTGCTCCTTCGCCAGCCAGCTATTTGAGATTTTATTTGGCCGATAGTGTTGGCTTATAATGAGCAATTTAAGTTGCAATTATCTTGCAGCTCAACTCTGCGCGCCGATTGCTGTTATTACTGGCCATTTTAGGCCATTTTGGCCATATTAGCGCAGCGCATAGCAGCTGGTGGTTTGTTCCATACGCGTCTCTTAAATGTGCCTCGTAGCTATCGTGTATGGAATTTGTATGATGCGTGAGAAAAGTGTGTGTGGTGAAGTTGCTCTGAAAAATATTTTACTTATTTTGTTAGCTTCGTATGGTTTCGGTTTTAACACACTAATGGAAATGAGAAAAATTATAGAAAAGCCCAGTTGACCCTTCTTAACTAGGAATCAAGAATACGAACAGTCAATTTTACCGATTTTAATGACTATTATCTAAAAAATCGCCTAGAGTCAGTCACAAATTTATTGAACTACTCCAGCCAATTCGCCGGGTTCGTAGTAAGAATGGCAGCAGAGATACCTCAACCTTGGCGAGATAAGAGCCTTTATACCAGCTTTGCTTTTGGAGTGGATGCGTATCTGCCTAAAAGCAGCCGCTCTTCGTTGAAGTATGTATATCTGTTGATACCTTAATAGATGCCAATTCTGTTTGAAGTGACCAGAGCTCCCGACAGAAAACTCCACTCCATCTGTGAAGAAGCTTACTGCGCCTTTTCTCCAGCAACTCCGTCCCATCCACATACCCCTCGGAGAAATGTGTGCCGAGAAATGTCTCTGGAAGTGGGTTCTCCGACGCAGGTCTTCTCTAGAAGGCTCCCCTTCAGCCGCGAAAAAGCCCATTCGCTGTACCAGCTCAGTAGTACAAGTTATCACGAATGAAATCGAAGTGCGAGAGGTTTTCGGAATGTCCCACTGATCTGATTTCCGAGTTCCCGGAGTCTGCAAGCAACCTTTATAAAATTTAGTGCCATCGTTGGTGTTGTATGTAGTTCACACCTGCTGCCAAAGCGCAACTATTGGTTCCGCTTCACCATAACTCCATTGCAACAGTATAAGGAAATCAATGCCTTATACACCCATTCCACAACATTGGACTTCCGTGATAGGTTGCTATCAAGGATGAGGCTTAAGTACTTTATCTTTTCGACAGGATGACAGGATAAAGCTTCCTCTAACCATGAGAGCAACACCATCTGCATAGGCTATCACCAGACTCCATGGTACCTGGATTTTTTTCTATAGATCATTTACCGCTGAAATCCAGACTAAAGGAGACAGAACCCTACTTTGCGGGGTACTTCTATTGATCTTTCGTAGTTCACGCGCACGATTCGATTTCGGCACTACATTTCTGTGTCAGAGTAGAGTGAACTCCGAGGGAGTTGAGACAAAATCTCTTTTACCGAACTTTTTGAAGACTCTATGTATATCCAAAATTGTGCTAATTTGTCCTAATTTACTCGTGTTTACGAAATTTAAATTCAAGTGACCATAATCCAGCTATAAATTAGGTCTAGATCCAAGCAGCTGAGTCATTGACTTGTGTGCTTTGGTTGACATGACTATTTTCGTTACTTGTACCGTTATTACGCGCATTATTTCAACAGCTGCTTGTTATTGTTGTAATGTAAATGTTGCCACATGCTTTTGGATATTTATGTTGCCGCTTGTTGAGTGTCACACACCTACAACAAACCCAACAAACAACTTTGCTTGTCATTCTGCTGTATGTGTGTGTGTTTGGGTATTGTTTTCGTAGTTGTTGTTGTGTATTTTTTTTCGGTTTTATTGCTGTTGTATTGTTGTTTTGCATACGAAATGTTTTCGAAAATTGTTGCATGCCACGGCAGCGTTGACAGCTAACGAAGGTAATAAAAATGCGCAACAATAAATGCAGGCGCGACACACATTTAACTGTATTTCAGCATGTGTGTGTGTGTTTGTATGAGTTTTTGATACCAAAGTGTGGCTTGCAAGACGCCTGCGCGCCTTTAAGCAGCGCTTAGTCATACACGCGCAGTACAACTGGTTTGCGGGGGGAAAATTATATATGTGATATAGAACTACACACACACATGCTCTTATACTTGGCTACTTTTATTGAACTTTCGTGCTTACAATTATCGATTCGTCGATTTTATTTTTATAATTCTCGTTTTCGTTTTCCTCACTTCTGCTTTTGGTGTGTGTTTCTTCAACTTGTGGCGCGCGCTGCCACCGAAAAGCGAGTTTACTGCTGCCGCTGCGCCAGGGAACGCATCTCAACCGCTAAACGCACTGACCCTCGGAGCCATAAAACCGATAACCTTCGTTTAGGCGCGCTTCCAGGCGGCGGCGGTGGCTTGCTGCGGGCGAGCAAAGTGATCGGCGCGCATTTACGCGCGAGATAAGCGCGTCAAGCAGCACGAAAGTAAACAAAAAATGACAACAACAATCACAGCAACAACAAAAGAAGCTGTAATAAAACAGACAGACGAAAAAACCGGACGGCGCAACTAAAATTATATTTCGTATTGTCGCCGCCCGCCTTCAATGGCTTGAGGAAGCAATGTAGAAATGTTGCAACCAAAGTTTATAAATAATAAAATAATAATAATAAAATACGAAACGTAAGCAAAGACGTACATAAAAACGCTATTGAATGAAAGCAGATAAAACATAAATGTTGCGATAAAAACAAAAAGCCAAAAAAACAAAAATATTCGACAAAGAGCAGCCAGCGGTGACGACATTTCGATAACCTTCAGCGCGGCTAGCTTATACGCGCGCATGTGTGTGTGTTCATTTTACGGCATTTAGTGCGCTTCAAGATGCAGCTCGTAAAAACCACATAACGAGACTTCATTGGCGTTCCACCCAACTCAAAACGCCACACAACGCTGCGCAAGCGACCATACCACAAGCGAGCTCAGGCATCTAGTGGAGTAAGCAGATCAATGAAAATGCGTCAGTGCCATCAAAAGTCAGTATTGAATTTGAAAATGAGTATGGACGCATTTTATGGACTGATTAGGATAAACGGCATTCATATGACAGCAAATGGTGCGCGCTGTGGTGCCTCTAAGCACTGAGCACTCAACTAAATAGAACTGCTGTTAGTTGGCTATGAGTCAGTGTCAGCTTTTAAATTTTATAATTTTACAGGCGCATTTGGCTTAATTGGGTGAAGTAAGGAGCTTAGATGGTCCACTGTCAAAAGATGCGTGGTTCAAATCGTAGATTTTTATAAATATTCTCGGCTTAGAAACTTTGGAAACCCCAGAATGTAAGACTCAGTTGGAGCAATCGAGTAGTTGAAGGAAAAAATGTATAAGGGTTGGATCGTAGAAAACGAATTCCTGTCAGGTCAACTTAGTACAACGGTTATAGTATGGTCCAAGAGTGACTGCTTAATCCAGTGCGACCTTTTTGTTTGCAAATGCTGCTGAAAGCATAGTTGCTGTCAACGGTGACCTTAGACTATAATTGATGCCATGATATGATGATGTGATATAAGGCAATCTTACATCGCTTAAATAAGGAATCATTCCTATTTATCAAAGTGATCTGAATGGACCTTCTAATTACTAATGAGAGTATTTTTGAACCCAGTAGCAGACATTTTGAGCTCGTTAAAATCTGAAAACTAAAACAATCCGTTTGTAGCTAGGAGTAGTAGACATTTCAAATCTATGATAACGAAAAAAAATGTCGAGATCCCGAACATCTGTATATTAAAGTGGATTCATTTTCTTTATGAAAACGCGTATGTGGAAAACGTTCTACTGATCATTCAGAACAGGCTTCAGAACAGTCTTTGACTAAGCAACTAAGAGCCTAAAATCAGTTTCGAACCTTAAAAATCGTTGGCTAATCATTCTGAATAATTTCGTCCAATAGACTATTAGTCAAAAAGTGGTTCTGAGCCAACGATTTTTAAGGCAAAGTTATTCAAAATGATCAGTAGAACATTTGGGGAGTCACCCTCAATTTTTCCTATTTTTGGCACCCTGTAAATCAACCGACTCTTAATAATATGCCATTAAAAATCAAGTAACAAAATTATTTTTCGATCAACTGAAAATAAAATAGTAATTCCGACATTTGTATGATGAATCCCGAAATTTGTATAATCAAATCCCGAAAATTCGGGACTTAAATATATTTCGATCAGCCGCGTATAAACCAATAATCCCGAAATGTTTATTAGCAATGCCGAAATTTTTAAGACCAAATCCCGAAAAATCGGTACTGAAATCCCGAAATTTTAAAATTAGCTTAATTTTGCAACCTAAGGTATGCAGTTTGGCAAATTATTGTGTTATGCTCCAATTACACTCTATGGTAAATGCCTACCAGGTATTAAACGGTCTTTGCCGCCTTGCAAATTGCGTAGGTCATTACTCCTGTCCTCCTGCTTCCTTATGCGCCACACGGTGTCAATCAAGTCATTAATAAATTGCAATTTTTATGTCATTGAAAATCATTTAGAGTGATAGACGTAAATTGCCGGCGCTGTAATTATATATAGCACTTAAAATGTCGTTTGTAACTGTGTAGTACATGCAACACACCAGCAAGCAGAGCTGCAGCAGCAGCCACACTCGATCATCATCTTCATTTTTATTGCTGGAGCAATTGTCAGCATTTCATTAGCAACAAAATGGTCAAAGTTATGCCAGCAATGTTGACAGTTGCCAACACCAATCAACGTTGACAACAACAGCAGCAACAACAGCAATGTGAAACAAACTAACAACAATACTGTGAATTAAACTAACAACAACCACAAGCAGTTTTCAGCAACAGCAACTGCAACAAGGTGTTACTGCTGGCTGATTGAGAATTCACTTGAATTCATGCTTGTTATTGCTGTTGTTGTAGTCTGTTGTCACTGCTGGCGCAGTTGTTGCATGTTGCTCGTCAACTATTGTATCAGCAAGTTTAAATTGCCCACCCACTAACTGGTTGAACGCAACCAAAATGCTATATTACGCTTGCAACAGTGTGTGTGTCTGTGTGGGCATGTAGCAGTGTTAGTGGTAATGTTGCGTACACGAGTATGTGTGTATGTGCGCCTTCGTTAACGTGCGTCGCTCGCGTTTTGCATATGCACCTTTGGACGACTGGCAAGTTTACAACTAGAGGAAATCGCCAGCAGCCTTGCCACAACAATGCACCACACTCCAAGTACAACTTTGGTGGCAACAACTAGGCCTTGATGCCTTATTACTACACATACCAACTACCATAGCGCGGCGCTCATATACACAAATACGCGCGTGTGTGTGTGCGTTTGTGTTGATTTGTACTTGCGCAGCCAGCCGCCGCCTGGTGGTCGCACTGTGCGGTCGCTCGATTGTCACTTTGCCACATTTCGCCTGTGCCGCGTCGCCTTGCCGCACATGCACATCGAGCGCAACAGCGCCTAACCGACCGATCAGCACGCTGCTTGACTACAGCTGCCACCACGGCAGCCGTCGCTGTGCGGCAATTGATGATGGTTGAATGCGTTGACATGCAAATGAAGCGTAAGCACTCGTTGAAGGTGTTGAAAATGGCAACCAAATGTGGCAAACGAGACAAAGCTTCAATGTGCCACAACGCAACGTGACAAACACACACACACGCGTGCCTGCAAAATAAAAGGCGCCTAAAGGCCACAACTGTGCTGTTGTGTATATATGTGTGTTTTGTTGTTGTTGTTGTCTTCGTTGTTGCATCTGCATAATTTTATTCCTATTTGGGTGGCAAAATTGACAGCGAGTGACAATGGTGACAACAGCAATGCGCACAACAACAACAACCACGGCTGCAGCAGCAACAACGCCAGCAAAAGTGAATAACACCAACAACAACTGCAATAAAAATGCGCACATCACTATCACTTTGGCTCGCCGTTGACTCCTCACTGGCTTTGCACACACACACTAATGCATGCATTTATGTATGTACATATGTATGTATGTAGCATGGCACATCTGCTTGTTGTTTCCTTGCCACACAGTGTCAAAAATACATAAATGGCGCTTTCGCCGTTACTTGCCACCGGCGTATGACACCTACATACTGCTGACACGTTTGTACTCGCTCGCCGAGAGTTTTATTGCACCCATTGCCCACAGTACGAGGGTGCGCGCGCATATTTTAGTGATGTATAAGGTTGTGTGTTGGCCTTGTCAACGCTGTTCGCTGCTGCTAAAATCATCTAAATGGCTTCTGTAACCCTGGCAGCAAGCTTATGTATACATATGCAACTATGTAATTGTACCGTTATCGAAAATTGCCTCCTAATTGCCCTATTGACAAGTCTCTGCCAATATGAAAAGACGTTGCTCTCTTCTCTAATTGCAATCAATTGCATATTTGAAAAGAGAAATTTTGATTGCACTCGAACTTCTAGTTTCTAGATTCATCGGTCTTGTGACGCACATAACGTTTATCTATATTCATACTAATTTAAGAGATATCTATTGTCTTCTTTGTGCTATTCTATTGGTTATTCAATCGGTTATTACATCGGCTTTTATATCGCCATCACTCCTTCAAGTAAGTCCAGTGGCATATGGAGTTAGGATCTGATTATTTTCGGTAATAGGCATTCCTTGCTTTCATCATATCCGAGCATTTTTAAATTCAGCCTTAGTCTTTATCTTCTACTCTGACGCTGAATGTGGTTCAGCTGAGGCAATATGAAGAGGAAAGGTGTTGCATGTGATTATATTCACTTAATGTGATATCCATTACAAAGCTGTTAATTTTTACTGACAACAAATATAGATATATTTTTCGTTAAACCCCTCATTTCTCTGAAATTCACAACAGCTTTATGTTAATGAATTAATATCAATCAATTTTCCCATTCATTAATACCCAATTTCGGTGCTCTTCAAGCTTTCACACTTTTTGTGCAGCTTTCATAATTAAAAACCATTCTTCAATTTTGTAGCGTTTGTTTCGTTCATTAATACCCCATTTCTGTGATTTTTTGTGAAAGCTTTTACTTTTTTTTGTTGAGCTTTAATAATTAAAAACGAAACTTTCACACTTTTTGTGGCGCTTTCATTATTGAAAACTTTCTGGCGATCGCTCATTCATTAATACCCAATTTTTTCGCCTTTCTGTGAAAGCTTGCTCACTTTTTGTTGAGCTTTCATAATTCAAAACGAAACTTCTTTGTTTATACATTATAATTTCAAGCTCCTGTCCTAAGCAAACGCCATCGTCCGACCGAATGATGTTTATTTTAGCTTTCTGAAAATGATACGTATAAGTAAAGCTTTCATAGCTTTATTCGTTAAAAGCTTTCTTTTTCTGTAAGTTACAACAGGTTTTTGCTACCGAGTCAATATCTTGTGCCATTCAAGAATTCCGAATTATAGCGTTTTGTTCCTTTTTATTTTTGTTAAAGCTTTCATACTATCTGTGGAGCTTTCATAACTAAAATTTACGTTTAATCCATATTTTTTCTGTAATCAACCGCAGAATTTTGGTACCGAATTAATATCTAGTGGTCTTTTCATTCAAGCCGGATTTTCTTTGCTTTTTTATGTAAGCTTTCACTTCTACAGCTTTCCTAATTCAAACCAACCCTAAATTTTTGTCTAGCACTTAATGCAGGTCCAGGTTAGGTTAGATTAAATGGCCGATCCTAAAAAATTGAGATCTCGGTCCAGTCTCGGTGATCCGCCTGGCCAGCTCATCGGCTTTGCAGTTTCGAGCAATTCTGCTATTGCCAAGCACCCTTGATAAACAAGAAGTTTGCTCCTTTACAGGTCCGTGAGCATAACAATAAATACCAGCGACACACTTTAAAAGCCATAATCATGCTTAACGCTTGGACGAAATGTTAACCGGAGTCAAAAGGACACATACACACTTCAACTTACCAACAAATATCCTGCCAAACTGAATGCTCCAATTGTTGAGTGACAGTTACATAGTTGTTCAATGGAACCGAGTGCGCTGCTTGCGGCGATTTATTAGCATTTCCGGTGCAACCAGCAAATCACCGACACAACCAACTGACTGACACACAGCCAAAACAAACCGTGAGCGGTTGCGCCGCTACCGAAGTGGGTGTATGAAGTGACGTTGCACTGCTAACGGTGTGTTTCTGTATGACAGCGTAGCGCAGCTTTTGATAATTCTCGCAGCAGCGTCAAAGTTGCTCAGGCATACAACATTCAAGGACTTTATTTTGGCACATTTAACTTGTGAGCACTTGCGAGTGAGTAGTCGCAGTTCGCTCGCCGCTCCGCTCCGCTTCGGTTTGGCCTAATTAACTAATGTAATTTATTGCGAAAAACTTTTGCTTAGTTCACCGCTTGATGAGCGCATTTAAGAGCGAGATAGAGCGTAAGTACTTACTAAAAGTGGGCAAAAACAAAAGTTGACGATAATTTAGTAGTTAGGTTGCACAAGCGGCAGATTAACTAAAGGAAAAATAGAATTTGCTGCACTCTTATCTAAAGGAAGTTTGGAAATTGGAAATGAAACCTAAATTAGAGCGAGAGATTTTATAGAGTTGCGTTTATTTATATAGTGGCTTGAACTAAGTGCACCAAAAGATTTATAAAGGGTACTTTTTTTGGTACATTTGGTTCTCAAGCAGAAATAAAACGCGGATAATATAATGCTCTAGCCAAGAATTTAGCTTTGTTATAAAAATAAGGGTTAGCCATTAGTTTTTTACACGATTCCGGACAAGAACCGCGGCCGCTGGCTCTAAAAAATTCAAGCCGAGAGACCAAAGTTTCGACTTTTTGTAGCAATTCGGGCCCTATGTCAACAATAACGGGCGGCATATTATCTTCCAAATCATCCCGAACTTATCTTCGCAGGCAAGCGAATTCATATAATTTCACAAATAGTCCAACAATTTTAAATCGCACGATTTTGAAAGACCGTTCCCTCGACAGTAAGGTCTAAGTAACCGGAATGGATCCGGATTTTTATCCGACCAAGGACTGTCATGGCTCTAAAGCGTTCTCTATTGACTGTAACGTTCCATTTTTGAAAAAGTATGGATCAGTGAATCGATCTGCACATAGAGCGTCATCGGTCCAGATGCGTAAATTTTTTGGCTTAATGTACGAGTATCTATTCCACCAAAATTGAGATTTTATCGTTAGAAAAAAAGAAATTGTTGACCATTACGTTTTGGGCCGTTAAGGCTGCAAGGAAAGCTGACTGAGCCATGATTTGTCAGGTCGCTTAGGTTTTTAGATGGTTTAGGAGGAAATATTACTTCGGCGGTTTTGCAGGCGGCGGGGAAGTACTGGAAAGGCATCATGGCGCTTATGATGTTGCACAGGGCGATTACATATTTGCGAGCAAAGATTTCTGGGACGATATTAGTAATACAATCATGCTCTGGGGCGTAATTCACGAGTTAATCTCAGTATTACTTATGGGAATTATTTCATTAATCAGTTGAGAATTACAAATTGTTTTGCTAAACGAACTAAATGTGATTAATTCAGGGTATTTAAGGTAATTTGAAGTTTGGCATGAAAAAAGTATTGAATCTATCAGAAAAAATAGAAAAGCTCTGCTTGATTTTGAATAATTTTTTGTTAGGAATACAACGTCTTCTAATAAATTCGATTTTCTATGTAAAATATAAATCAAAAATTAAACAGACGTCGCTTTGTGCTACAGTCACAATACTAGCTTGCTTAAAATATCCTCTTTGAAATGCTTAAGCAACACTAGGTGCCAACTTTTTGCTTGTGGCAAACACACTCGCACATACATCGAAGGCGTCCACGAAAATGCGCCATTTTATGCAATCCACCAATTCGCTTCGCCTATATATGGCACTCGCATGTAATTCCCGCGCACAACCGCAACGCCCACAAAATTGGCAAAACGGTGACACTAACGAGTTTCAATTTACGCCTCATCACATGCGTCGCATTTGACGATGTTTGTGCGGTAAGTGATGGTGGCTACCAACCAATGCACACAGACACACATACGCGCATGAAAAATGGGTCTAGTAAAGCATATGTTGTTGGAGGGGCTGAAGATGCATGAAGACCATGCAACATTGGCGCTGCAAGCAATGGGAAGTGAAACGGCGGGAAGTGGCGCTGCAAAAGGATATGCATAAATGATTGTCTACGCGCAGAATATGCATATGAATGCGCGCACTCACACTCAAAATTGTATATACATATATGCATATGCCATGCATGATGGCTTCCTGCCACACCACATATGTGCAACTCGCCTTTTGTGTAGCCTGCGGCGCGCTGCTCCTTATTTTTTCCACCCGTCACACGGTTTCAAAAATAGAAATTACGCACGGCGCGCATGTCTTTGTGCGGGAAATATGGAAATTTTCGACGTCGCTGACGAAAATTGCAGGCGCTTACAATGTGCCTCCTTGCCACAACCTCAGCGCGGCATAACTGGCTGCAGCAGTTCCTTGTTGTCGCTACTGTGCGCGCATCAGCCGCCTCACTTGTCAGTTCATTTTTATTTCCGCCTGCCGCTCGGCGCCAGCAGCTGCCTATTTGCCACTTCGCGTATCCGCGCACAGTGAGTGTGAAAATTGTGCATGTAAGCACATAAAACTGCATACATGTATGTTCCATGTGTCTGCTGCACTCATGTCGGGTCATAATTCGATTAACACCTTGACGGGTCGCCCTAAAATGTTGCTGCAACTTCAATACCATTTAATTGGTTATCGTTGTGGCTGCCACACTACGCACACTACGATCTCTGCGCTAACTGCCAGGCAGTGTAGCATGTGTGGGAGCGTGTTGCAACAACAGTGTGGTGCATATAGAAAGGTAAAGTGTGCGGTAGCATGCTCTCTAAAAGTCTCTAACTGCCGGTAAGTGCCAACTGAGAGGCAGCGCTAAGCGTTTTTGTGTGCATGCACATGCTGCATGCCACAAAATCCTATCAAATTTGACGTGCACATAAGTAGACATATAAGCATATCGTCTCAGTAGTCCATACATTTGTCATTGCAAACGAAAATAGCAGCGCTGATTGATGTTGCATGTTGTCTACATAGACATTTGTTGCGCCACAATTAATGCGCACACACATTTACATATGTGTAGCTGTTATTTATGTACGTCACCGGCACTTTCCACAATTTATTGTCGAATCAATTCACTTTGATTTTTATTATGCCCTAACAACCGCCCGCTCAACAGCGCGCCACAGCCAATATTTCTCTCAATTAGTCACTCGGAAGTGTCACAGCAGCTGCAGTCGTTACTTGCAACAACCGAAAACACCTTTCAACAAATGCACACATTCAAACTCAATGTAATTTACACGCATTGATTGTTTATGCATTTTGTAGCATTGCTGTTGTTGTTGCCACATGCCATATGCCGCATAGGTGGTAATTTTTATAGCGTCGTTTTAATGCTCTTCACCGTCATTAACATTTGCTTGCTGCACTTAAAAACCGCTGCTTTGCTCTTGTTGCTTTTGTTGTTGTTGTAGCGGTTTGAAATGTTGCCATGCTTCGTTTAACCTGTGCGAGAAATTTTAATCGTTTCCATTATTGCCGGTTATAGGCGTTGTGTCGAGATCTTTAATTGTTAGGTGATGACGCATTTCCATTGGAGTCGAAGTGCATATTCAAATTGATGGTTTGTTTAATGGGCTGGCTTAGGGAAACCGTTAAAACTTTGGAGAGAGCATAATGCATAAAAATTCTCAGGTGGTGGCGCTTAGCAATATTTCAAGGATGATTTTAATTCAATACCTAAGGCTTCTGAGAATTAGTTGCAACTTTGACTAACTGAAAATGATAATATGCCGAAAGGAAACACAGACACGTCGGTACTTTCAACATATCTCCTTCTTCTTCCTAATTCCTCTGACTCCTTGAAGACACTCGAAACGCCGTTGTTGTGCTTTCCTTTCCGCGAGTTTTGCATCTCCAAGTCCGTTGTGAATGTGGCCGTGGTAGCTGAGTTCTGTGAAGAGGTTCGCGAGCCAATTGAGTCGATATTTTCGTTCTTCATTGAGATCTATGTAACTATTTTTTTTGTGATAGTAGTATAGTATGTAAAGCATCGTCCAAAGGTTACAAAACAGTTATAATTATTAGGCCTGATCGGCTCTACAAGTGAATGTCAGTTCTATTATGAAACAGCATTTTCTCGGTGCGTTAAGAAAGCATATACCGCCTTGCCTCGACCGACCTCGTTAGCTCGATAGACAGGAGGCACCAAGTTTAGCCCAGTGAGGTTGTCAGTTGCTTAAGAAACGCTGTATTGTGACCTCACGACCCCAACTCTTCATAAGAGGCGACTCTAATTATACCAGTGGTTTGTTTGATTCGTCACTCTCAAGTAGATAGCAAATATCCAGCAAAGCATCTGTAAAAATGTGCCGGGGGCAGATCCATTGATGCGCTACAAGCATTCATAGAAGGCATCTTTAGTCATATCGTCTTTCTCTTCCGTCGGGGAATCTCTTTCTCACCACCAATTAGTCAAAATTTCCCGAAACTTGAACTAGCTTCTATTAATATAAATCACTATCCAAAGGAAATTGAAAAAAAAAAATATATACAGAGTTTTTCTGTCTGAACTCGATAAATGGAGTTAACCAAACTCGAGTTTATAAAAAAGTAAAACGTAGTTTTTTCAGTTTTTCTTCCTAAACCCAAAATATATTGTTCGATAAACTCGAGTTTATAAAAAAGTTAAAAGCATTTTTTTCATAAACTCGGAAAATGGGGTTAAATAAATTCGAGTTTATGAAACAGTTAAACATTGCTTTTTTTCATAAACTCGGAAAATGGAGTTAACCAAACTCGAGTTTATAAAAAGTTAAACGTTATTTTTTCATAAACTCGGAAAATGGTGTTAAATAAACTCGAGTTTACGAAAAAGTTAAACCTAGTTTTTTTCATAAATTCAAAAAAACTGAGTTAAGTAAACTCGAGTTTATAAAAAAGTTAAACCTAGTTTTTTTTTGAGAAGAGATAAACTGCTAATTTCAGCTCGAAAAAGATTTCGCTTAAATTCAATATTTTTTTACAACGTTTAACGTTTCGAAGTGTTAATCTCATTTAAATCTTGCTCAAGATTCAACCATTCCCCCGCTCGATTGTAAATAAGTCTGTTGGCGAGAGAAAATTGCAATTTACAACAAACACACACACACACGTGCTATGCATACAGACAATCACTTAGAAATACAGCGAAGCCAAGCAAAATAGAACACGTACACAATCAAAGCGCATGTGTGCCTGCCTGTGTTTGCAAATCTGCAACTCAAATCACTAAAATATTGAACAAAACAACTCAATCTCGCAACGAGTTCAATATCCGAGCAGCACGCAAGACCCCCGCTGTCGCAAGTATACACACACATATGCACGTATATGGTTGAGGAGCTGCTCAGCGTATGCAAATATTTACTACGTGTCAGTTGAAAGCATAATATAGCAAGAAAAACGGTCAATCTTGAGTTGTCATTCACGCTGACAACATTGCCACCATCAACAACAACAACAGCAACACAAACACATTAACACGCTAGCAAGCCAGCAAGCAAGCATGCTGCAGCTAAACAAATACGAATTTGTCTTGTCATTCATTCCAATTTGCGCAGCAAATGCATGTGTGTGTGTGTGTGTGTATTTGTTGCAAGTTATTTGTATCTACCTAAACTGGCATCATTCATTCGAACCCATTTAATCAACACACACAGACTTTCTTATACACTTTGCCGGCTTCATTATCATTTCCAGCGCAGACAAATATTAGTATCTATGTGGCATATGTATGTATGCATGTGGCAAGCAGCAATCGTATGCATATAACATTGCTTTGCCAATGCATTTGTACTCGTCATCATCATCTTTATACGGATATGGCTTGTAGCCGACGCTGTCGCCTGCTAAATCTACGCGCACAAGTCTTCAAAGCTCATTTCGATTATTGCCTTGGCTTCCTACACTTTTCCGTTCGACTGTTTGTCGCACTCAGCCTTGCGCGCTTCCGTCTGCTCCGGTTTTTTTGCCACGGCGCGCAGTCATCACTCAGCCAACGTTAGTAACATTTGCTGCGCGTGTGTGTGCATAAGTTGATTTCCTTTTTCCTTATCCTGCGCTTCCTACACCGCTTACTCGCTTCTTATCCTGTTCCTCCTACTCCTCCTATTCATTTTACTCCTTTTTCTCCTTCAACGACTATCACTTTACGTATTGCATATTTTTCTGCATTGCCGCGCTTCCGTTGCGCAGCTGACATATTTTTTTGCTTGCTGTTTTTTCACCGTTATATTATTTTTGCATGCTTTTTCATACTTTTTATTTCTGCAGCTCCACCACCAACGTCCCACACCCGCAACAAAATGTTGCAATGACTTTTATATTTGAATGCGGCAGCTTCTCAGCTCTTTTCATGCGATTTTGCTACTGTCACACTTGTTGTTGTTTTTGTTTGTTATTGTTGTTGTCGTGCATTAAATTCAAACTTTCACACCTGGCATGCTCGGCAACATGCTCATCCTCAACCTTATACTCACACCCAGCACAGTCAACAACCCGCGAGCACAGCCAAGAACCCACGAACTCAGCATTTCTTGGCATTTCTTGCATTTTACACGCTCGCCACTGTCAACGCTGTCGCCAGTCGCCTGTCTGTCTGTTTATCTGTCAGACTGTGAGTCCATTCCTTAGCAATGCAATCCTTTTCAATCCGTGCTCACTTTTCAGCACTCGAACCCCGTTCACCGTTCACCCTTCACCGTTCACTGCTTTGGCAACTCGAACACGTACAAATTCAGTTTTCTCGCACTGTATCGAAATGTAAAATGGATAAATTGCACAAGACAAACGAGCTGCTATGTTAAATGTGCAACAAAAACACATGCCACATGAAGCGGGTGTGGAGGCGGAGCAGGTGCAAGCAGTAGAGTGAGTTGGAAAAATCAAAGCTCATGCTGTAGCAAATATACGAAATGAGAAACGAGTGTCATGCTCGACGAAATGGACATTATTGGGTCAGTGAGATTAGAGATTAAAGATAACAGGTGAATTGTCGGGGCGTTACATTGCTATGATAAATGCACGACAGCATGCAGCAGAAGCTGTGTGCGCAAAAGTGCAGGTAAATTGATACCGGAAGAGAGGAAACAAGTAGCGTATCTTAGCAAGTTGCGACGTGCAAGATAGTCACTGGGAGTAAGAAACGTCTTTGACAGTGTTTACATTTAGTTCGACGAACTATTACTTCAATTTATAGTTGTCAACTAAACGCGGACATTTCTAAGCATCCTTTTAGTATTGTGGGGAAGTTTAGGTTAGGTTCGGTTATAATGGCCTAATAGACCTGCTGGTTCCTAATAATGCCAGAGGTACAGTTTAATTTTAGCTCAAGTTTTTGTCATACAGGTCGTCAACGCTTTAAACGCTTCAGAGACACTTCATCTAGTCCCTTGAACTGTGAAACTCCCAGATGTCTAAAACGATTTCTAGATAATGCTGGACAGAAACATAGGAAGTGTTCCAACATATCTCGCATACCTACTTCTCTGCACTTTTTGCATGTATCTTCGTTACTTATGCCCATTTGGCTCACATGTGATGTCAGTAGGTTGTGACCGGTCATTAGACGAACAATCTTCCTGCAGTCCTTTTGTGACTCTGTGTATAAAAAGAATGCCTGTTTTTTTACGGGGCTCTTACACATAGTTTTGGCGCTACTGCGTGTCCACTTTCGGTAATTCCGTCGTATATTGGTTTTAGTGACTTCCGTATTTCCTGTTCTGGTTCGGTAGCTAGACGGATTACACTTTGTATCCAGACTGTTGACATTTTTGGTAACCTCATCTCCTATTTCATTTCCACAAATTACTTTGTGGCCTGGAACTCAATATTCCCTGATGTAATGCGGTGAGAGATTATTGCCGCCTGGCTGGAAGACGAGTATTCGAGAGAAGTGGATGGACAGCGGAAGCAAGTTTGAACCATGATCTGTATAAGCACCAAGTGCATAACTTTTGGAACGCACAACTGGCATGACCTCGCAATGTATAATAGTCTTGTGTTCACCGTCCAGACCGTCCTATGGTTGTAGTATCAAAAACAGAAGATTTTCGAAGCATAATTTTATGCTGATAGCAATTTTCATTCATTTTCACAGTTTATCATATAATTCTCAAACGATTTACAACATATGCATTGAGATTCGAACAACCTTGCACCTGTGAGACTACTTATAATTGTTACTGTCGTAGCACTAACACATCTAAATTAGTTTTGAGAAATATATCTAAGGTTTTCACTGCTGATTTTGGTTAGATTTATCCGCTTGATGCTCGAACTAACCATCACGGGGTAATTTGTCAAAAGATATTTCTTTCACCAGAGTATCCTTCGCCGAATTCTGCCGAGTTGACAGTCCTTGGTCTGATAAAAATCTGGGTCCGTTCCTGTTACGGAGACCCGACAGTCGTGGGAATAGATTCTCAGTCTCGGACAGTGCTCTTGGTGCTTAAGCTGATTCCAAGCCAAATAATGTGCAGAACATCTCCGGTTGGGAAGAGATTTTGTCAAAACGAGTTTTCATTCCTCATTCGTATCATGTTCGGAATCGTTGGATTTTTAGTCTTGGACAGTTGTAGCAAAAGATAGTGGCGCACTCATTTATTCAGCAGGGTTATATGCATACCGGAGTTGCTGGAAATCACAAATGAAGTTATCAATACAAATCCAACAGAAATCATGTGCCGCCTAAAAGCGCACTGCATTATGAGCTCGGCATTCTACTAAGAGCTCGAGCCCGAGCTCCCTCTTGCCGCCACTGCGCTTAATCCACTTTCGCTCACACTGAAACTACTTTCAACTAATTAATAGCGTGTAGACAAATTAATTGCAGCTACTTAATAAGCGTCGATGGAAAATCTGTAGTTTCGTCTCCGAACACTTTGGCGTAGTGCACGGTTGGAAAGTAAAAGCAACAACGACTTGTTTTATATTTATTTCGAGCAAAAATTTCACACACAGCAGCAGCCAAATCCATTTGCGCTATAGCTATGCGCCAGTTGGCGACTTCACTGAAAGCTATCCGAAAAAATTGCTGCAATTACGCCCACCCACCACTTGGTAAGAGACTGAGACTAGCGACTAACGTGCCGCATTGCTGCTTGCAAGTGGCATCAACAGCACGCTTCATTACATTTGAAGCGCGTAAATGAGATTTAGCCATTTTTGCTGTCACTTGCCACTTCCTGGCGCCACTGTGTGCTTCCGGCTCAAGTGGAACTGCAAACGCAAGCGCGGCGGCGGGTGGAAAACAACGCGGCAGTTCGAGCAGTTGGCATCGCTGTAATATGTGTCTGTATGTGTGTTTTAGCTTTGTTTTTGGCAGCCGTAATAACAAGCGCAAAGCAATGAGCTTGCTAATGCAGTTGGCAGTGAAGGCCGGCAGGGTCGCGGTGCGCAGAGCTACTTGGCGCAAAATATAAAAATAAATAAGCAAACATAATTGAATATTTATTAGCGCGCAGCGCGCTGTTGCCACTTACAGCAGCACAATTTTTATGCGCCGCTACTATTTGCTTCCTTTTCTTCCCCTTCTTCCTTTTTTTCGTTTTGTTTTGCTGTCATTTTTAGCTACCGCGCGCGGCAGGCAGCGCAAAAATCTCGCCAATTCGATTTATTTGTCATAGAAGTCGCGCGCTGCTTCATTAACGGCGTTACAGCAAAGCATTTGCAGCTTCCAACATTTTTTATACGCTCAATCGCGTAAGCTTGTTGCATGCACCGTCGCATCATTTGTCGCGCTATAAATTTTTTGCACGTCCTTGCTTGAAGGACCAACACCAGCAATCCGCCGCGCCACGAATCTGGTATTTTGTGTAGACATTGCTGCCACATCCTTCACAGCCGCGCTATATCGCTTTGTGCCTTCAACCGGCAGCAGCAGCAGCGGCAGTGAAATTGAATTAAAATTTGCATTTTTCAAACGACGCGTCGTTGTGCGCTTCATTCTACTTGTCTACTACTAATTTTGTGCTTCTTATTTTCTTTTTCTTCTTTTTTGTCCTGCTCGAGCATAATTTTATCTTCACTCTTCATTTACATTTTGCGCTGCTTTGTCTGCTCGCTGTGCCGCTAAGTATTGCGCTTAGGTGTGCGCTGTGTATGTTTGTGCGGCTCTAATTGTCTGCCCGCTGCCGCTGTCGGTCAAGCGCAGGCGCTGACGAGCACGTCAAGTGACAGCGCACGAGAAAGGACATTATTAAAATTATCCTGGTAATTCGTTTAATAAAATGTTCGCATTAAAGCTGTCCACTAATTGACTTCTATACCTATCACATGGCCAACGGCGTGGAAATTCGCTTGATAGCCGCGCAAATTAAGTACATTTCATACGAATATAAAAATTATCAGCGCTTTCGTAGTAATTTCCTGACACTTCGTGTAACATTTTTTGTACTTAGTATAATAGAAATCTCAAAATACCCTAAAATGTAGCAAGAGTAACATGATATGCTCATTTTTTCTGTGCCAGCATCGGATGCGACAGAGTGGTGAGACTGGATTCTCTTTGGAAATGTAAGCTTTGATACTTTTTACTTCGGCAGCTCTTTGATTTTGTAAAGCGTTTTGAAGGATTCAGGTGGAATGAGTCTTGAGATGACAGAACTTCTTCTATCGCTTGCTATTTGGTGCTCACGCTATGAAACACTGCTGTGAGACGAGTCCATTTGAATTGCCTAAGGTTTGTTGAGCATTCTATAGCTTAGGATATAGCTTTGGATATTCTCTACATTCGTATTTAAACATTTTAACGGTATCTCTTTAACTTATTTCTTAATTCTTAGTAGCTTTAGATATCCTCTTCATTCTACAAGTAGAACTGGTTTCAGAAGTCGTCTAGGCTTCAACGAACCTCAGTTTCTACAAGTATAAAGTTTTTCACTTTTAATAATTTCCATTTTGCCTCACATTTTCTTCAACCAAATCTAAGGAATCTCGAAATTACACTACAATTGACTTACGATTGTGCCGATGAAATAACATTCTCCATTTCCTACACAGTGACAGGTTAAAATAAGAACCATAATTAGTTAACCTACCCATTTGGTACTAGTAACTCATACCGAAAATACCAGTTCTTCGGATAGGTCAATTGAAGCCGGCTCATAACTCCTTCGATCTTAGACTAGGTAGTCGGTAAAACAGATTTTCGAATAGTTAAATTAAAGCAAACTTATGATCTCTTCGGTGTGAGACGTAGGCGTAGACGGTACTAAAGATCGTCGGATAGGTAAATTAAAATATACTTACTTATACTTTTTGATGTAAGATGAGGTAGTCGATACAACAGTTTTCGGTATTATATTTGGTAGTCAGTAAAACAACCGCCTTAAACTCGATCTAAAGATCAGAACTTGTTATGATTACGTCGACTTGTTAAAGCTTGTAACCTTCATAGATGACTTAGAACTTGAGGCAGTATACCAACTCTGTCAGCGAAGAGATCTCGGCAATCGCAAGAGCAAAGAATGGGCTGATTTTCAGATATTTTCTAAAGTCCAGGTTGTACTTCTATCAAAGTCCGGTAACCGCAAAAGTTAGTGATGAACCGACTTGCACACACTGGTTGAAGACCAGGTTGTATTTACTTCGATCAACCCAAGGATTTTTATAACCAAAAGATCACGGCAACAATAAGAGCCAGAGATTAATCAATTTTCAAACGCTTCAAAAAACAAAAGATCTTGGAAACATCAAAGGATTAATATGTTTTTAGATACTTTTTGAATCCCAGGTGGTACTTCGATCATGCAAAGGTAACCCCAAGAGCCAGAAATGGACCGATTTTCCGATTTTTGCTGAAGGACAGATTGTACTTCGATCAAATGATAACGGTAACAGCAAAAGCCATGGTTGGACTGACTTTCACACACCGGTTGAAGACCAGGTTGTAACTCGATCATACAAAGAATATCGGAAACATCAAGGAATTGACATTTTTACATACTTTTTGAATTCCAGGTTATACTTCGTTTACACAAAGAATTTCGGTAACTACAAGAGCCACAGATGGACCGACTTTCACGCACTGGATGAAACCGACGTTCTACTTCCAGTGAGGACCAAAAATAGACCAACTTCCAGACACTTTTTGAAGTCTAGATTGCACTTCGGTCATACAAATGAACTCGTTTATGACAAGAGCCAGGGATGAACCGATTTTCAGATACTTATTAAAGTTAAGATTGTCCTTGGATTATATGAAGAAACTCGCTAATCGGAAGAGCCAGGAAAGGACCAATTTTCACACTTCGAAGTCCAGGTTGTACTTCGATCTTCTGAAGACTTGATGTGGGTGCACTATTTAGAAGACTAGCTTCACAGGCCGAAATAATGAGCTCTACACTCTGCTTAGCCTTACAATTACTCCAACTTTTAAGCAACAAAAGTTCAAAAAAGCTCTGTTCGGACTTAAAAACCAACTCGAGTAAGCAACCATTTTCAAAACCGTTTAAAAAAATGCGCCAGCAGTTGGTAAATTCAGTAAATTTTATGCCATCAAGTTATCAGTTCGTTTTTCTTGCAACAACTTTGCTGTTTTTGTTGCATTGTGAGTTTGCAGCAGCCAAACTTTGCTGCAATGATATGTTGTTGTTATTGTTTTTGCAAATATTATGCCACTGTTGCCACTGTTTTCATTTGACAAACAACATTTGCGACATTTGCCATTTCACGTTCCACGCACACACACAAGTGTTTGCATATGATTTTTGGCATAGTCACACACACACATACACACATTTATGCAAATACATGTCTGTATGTATATACAAGTACTCTTATGACTATAAGCACTCGTAAACAATAACAAAACGCCGATAAATAACAATCAACCGGCCAATGGAGTTAGTGATAACAACAAACAATGCACCGTTATATTACGCTGTGCATAAATTATCGACGAAATGACATGACAAAGTAGCGCTCGGTTAGGAATAACGCGCACACATTTCCATATGCAACATGCATGTATGTGATATGTGTGTTTTTATATATGCCACTCATATGTAAATGTGTTAGTGTGCTTTTGATGCCACGATTTATAGACTGAGGAGCGCCTGCGCTCGCGACTCGTGATTCAGCGGTTCAATCGCTCGATTATTATGCACGTCACAATAAAAAATAAAATAACAACAAAATATGCATACAAACAACAATATGTAGTGTAAAAACAAAAACAACAAAATTTATGCTAACTATATTTAAATGCAGCTTTGCCGCGCGACTACTATTATTATAGTGGGTTTTTGGTTTTTTGTTTTTGTTGTTGTACTTATACCCTGAATAAGGTATATTTAGTTTGCCAAGAAGCTTGTAATAGCCAGAAGGCAATATCAGAGCCCTAAAAAGTATATACTTATGAGTTATCAGTATCAGTTGAGTTGAGCTAAGAGTGCTATGCCGTCTGTCTATCCCCCAGTCCCTAAGTGTATATGCGAATTAACCGCTTAGTATTAAAGATATTCAGCTGAAATCTTGCACACATTCTTTTCTTCTCAAGCAGCTACTTATTTGTCGGAACCATCGATATCGGATCACCATAGCTTATAGCTGCCATACAAACTGAACGATCAAAATCATGTGCTTGTATGAGAAACTTTTTTATTTGACGAGTTATTTTCACGAAATCCGGCGAAAACTATTATTTAATACAGCAGTATAATCTCCGAAGAAATTGTTCAGATCGGATCACTATAGCATATAGCTGCCATACAAACTGAACGCTCAAAATCAAGTCTTTGTATGAGAAACTTTTTTATTTGAGGAGTAATCTAGATGAAATTCAGCGAGAAACGCTAATTCGAGACAGCAGTACAGTTTCTGAAAAAAATTTCTAGATCCGACTACTATAGCATATAGCTGCCATACAAACTGAACGATTGGAATCAAGGGCTTATATGGAAAACTTTTTTATTTGACAAGTTATTTTCACGAAATCTGGTATGGCTTATTTTTTTAAGTAGCGGTATAATCGCAAAGAAATTGTTCGGATCGGACTACTATAGCATATAGCTGCCATACAAGCTGATTGATGAAAACCAGTGCTTGTCTTTATTCGTAAAGGGTATTAGAGCTACGGTGCAACCGAAATTAACAGTGTTTCTCATTTGTTTGTTTTTTTTATAGTTAATTTTATTTTTGTTGTATGTATGTCTATATTTTTTTGTTGTGTTATTTCATCGTGCATTTTCGGTATTTTGTGATTTTTATCGGCGATTTTGATAGCTTAAAGTTAACAATTTTTTATTGCCACTCATCGGCGTGTTAATGATGTTTTTGTTGTTTGTGTTTTTTCTAAAATTTTCTGTTTCTTTTTGATTTATGCCGAAATTGATTTTTGTTCAACAAAAAATAACAAAAACTTTGCGCAGACAAATTATCACGTTGAACGCAAATTGCATATAAATCGGCAATATTAGCGTGGCGTTGGCTCATAAATCGCCTAAGCGCATTTCGAATTGAATTTAGTTAATAAAATTTTTGTATAAATGCCCGCAGCGTTTTAGCTGAAGTAATAAAAATATTTAGTTTCAGCTTGAATGCAAAAATGTTGGCTCTGCCAAAGCTTTGCAATGCATTTTAGGCTTTAAAAATATTAACTAAATTTCAAAAAAAAAATAATAATAATAAATATAAATAATTAAATTAGCAGAATTGCTGCCTAAGCTACAATAATTCAATAAAATTTATAAATAAAACGAAATAATGAAGCAGCGGCACAACAAAGACAACAAGCTGCTGCCGATAACCAGAGGCAACCCACACTCGTTGGCGCTCACACTAGACATATGTTTATACAGATGTATATGTTTGTATATACTCGTATGCATGTGTAACAATATACATACAAATGTATATATATGTATGTATGTACATATAGCAGTAAATTATTTTCCGCTGTCTGATAAAATATTTTTTTCTCTTTTTCCTCACTCAAAATCCGCCTAACGTTCACTTACCTTAATTTTTAACCACTTGAAAATATGTGGCTAGCTTCATGTGTGCGCCCAATTACTGCTCCAAATTTGTTAATAATAACGCTTGTTGGCTTTTATTGGCATTTTTTCGCAAACAAAAGTGCTCTTTCATTGTTAAAAGTGACATTTTTTATTTCGAAAATATTGCACTAATCGAAAAACTATTAGCGAGTGTGGGTCTTAAGGTGCATAGGCAAACATATCTACATATATAGTTATGTAGGCTATTGTGTATAAATGCGACTATTACCATTTATCATAGCTTGTCTTGGCTTTGTTCACCTATGTTGCTAAAGATCAAAGTAAATGGTACATAAGCCAGCTATTTTTTGGAAAATTTTTGAGTGACTCATATACTTACATACAAGATATGAATCATATTAATATTAAATTTCGGTGATATACTATACATACATAGAAATATGTACATACATTTCAAAACTCATATATTTTTTGCATTATTGTTAGAATATGGACCTAGTAATAGTGAAAGCTATTTATTCATTTAATTCATAAATCCCGAAATATTTCGAGATCCCGATTTTTAAATTTGTGTGGTAGCGAAAGTATGGGATTCATGCGACTTACAGCAGCGGTAAGAAATATTATAGATAAATCCCGAAATATTTCGGGATCCCGATTTAAAAATTGTTTGGTCTCGAAAGAATCGTGCCAAATTTGTATATATGTATATACCGATGCAGCTTCTTTAATTTTTTCTAGTTATTATAGCAAAAAAAGTCTCGAAATATTTCGGGATCCCGATTTTTAATTTTTTTTTTTGGTCCCGAAAGCACGGTATTAATGCTATTTGAAGTGTGTACACAAAATTTCTTTCATATATTAATGTTATAAAATCCCGAAATATTTCGTGATACCGATTTTATTAATTTTTTTTTTTTGGTCGCGAAAGCTTTGGTTCGTGCTATTTGAAGTGTTGTAATTAAACAATTTTATTTTAAGACATTGAGTAGGGTTTTTAACTTATTTCAAACAGTATTTTATAGCAACCTTTGATGAAGTCGGTACCACGGCCTGTATAAAGTGTAAACAAATAATAATTTAGTTAAATTTTTCCCGATAAACAAATTTCTTTCATTTATCCTATCATAAGAAATAATAAATCCTAAAATTTTTCGGGATCCCGATTTTTATTTTCGGGATTCACGCAGGACGTCGATATTAAATATTTGCAACTATAAATGAAAATTTACCAAATGTGTACAGATTTTTAAAAAATTTTCCCTGTTACCACCCCGGAGCACCATTGGCCAAATGCTGGGCGCCTGCAGTCCGACGCTCATGTGCCTCCTTTTAACTTAGACCAATCAATGCTATAATTTCTTATTAAACTATGTCGCCACTTTATGCATTTTTGCTCCATTCTCGCCATATTGGAAGAGTACTCATATAACTCTTAAAGCTCAGTATATATTTTTAAGTCCCTAAAACTTCAATTCTTATGTGTGTGTGTGTATCCAAAAATGTGGCCATGCCACCAAAAGTAATTCAGTTGTCATACCAGTCAGCTTCCATGTTGGTCACCACACCCTTGGATTAAAAAAGCAAAAACAGCAAAAACGACCAGAAAGTGACACTAAATGGTATGACATTTTTATCGTGCAACATTTTGCCGTCATAGCTATTTCCTCTTAAACCCAAAAAAACAAAAGCAAAAATCACACAAAACAACATTATCGCTGCGAGATTTGTCAATTTATCTAACAACGCGCCATTGTTTTAGCAGCTAAAAATAATGAATAGGAAGCCGAAAAATCGGCGCTGTATAAAATTTTAGTAGCGCGAGCATGTAGCAAGTGTGTGTATGTGTAGTGCAAAAGTGCAGCTCAACGAAATTGTAACGCTGACCGCTGTGAACCGAAACAAATTTTGTGGCGCTCAAAAGCACGCACACACAGACACATACATATCTACAAACAATAGCGCAGCGGCATGCGCGGAGCGGGGGAGCTTGTGGCAAGCGCTTTGGCTTGGCTGCATGTTTTGTTGTTGCGTGGACAAACGTTGTACAAGAAATGACAAATGATTTCAAATTTATTTGTTTACCATTTTTTCTATAAATTTTTGTTGCACGTTTGTTGCTGTTGTTGGTTTAATTTTTATTTTGTGATTTTTGGATTTTTGGCGGCGAGTGCAACTGGAATTGCATGAAATTTGTTGTTGTGCAGTGGTGTTTAGTGGCTGACAGTTAGCTTTGCCACCCACTGCTGGCATGCAGCACTGCACACATACAGTGACGCTTTTCTATGGAAATACTCGGAAATATGCACTTACATATGTTCGCGCGTGTATAATTCTTGAGCAATACTCGGGGGTCTTTTTAGTAATTTTCGTGGAGTGTTTTTTTTTACTTTTGTTATTGTTTTTATGTTTTTTTTTACAAAATTATTTTTAAAAGTTTTCTATTTTTTTTTTTTAATTTTAAAATTTTTTTAATATTTTTTCTTTATTTTTTCAATTTTTTTTATAATTTTTTTATTAAATTTTTTTATGTTTTTGTTTTTACAAAAATTTAATTTTTTTTTAATATTTTAAAACTTTTTTAAATACATTTTTCTTAATATTTTTTTTAATATTTTTTTTTTTATTTTTTTAATATCTTTTTATATTTATTAGATATTTTTCTGCATTTTTTTTTCCTTCTTATGTTTATTTTTGTGTTTGTTGTTTTTTTTATATTTTTTTTCAATCTTGTAGTATTTTTTTCTTTTAGTTTATTCCGTAACTCTTTTTTCCTATATTCTCCAAATATTGTCTGCTTCTCGCTGTTTGTTGCCTTGCGACTGCATAAAATTGTCGCCGCACAGCTGTTTCGTGTTGCATAGCATTTGCCCTACTCACGCTTTGAAAACACGCTTTATTGTTGTTTGTTTTTTCCAGTTATCTAACTAGCATTATTCTGGAAGTAGTGTAGTTTGTTGTTGCTGCCACTCAGCTCCCCAAAAAAGTAAAAACAACAAGACATATCGCATTGTTTGGCATCGATTGTTGATAAACTCAAACCAGCTTCCACACAGCACACATATGCATGCAACGCTGCACCCGCCTAGCGTCAGCTGCATACATTTTCTAGATACAGTTGTCATTTTGAGTGAAAGTATGCGCTTTGTAAGCGCTTTTTCGCTTTAATTTTCACTTGCTTCTTAACAAAAAGCTTTAATTTTCTCCGGCTTATCGGTAGCTGAGATTTATTTGTTAGTCAAACTGCTTTGTTATTTCAAGCGTTTTCGTAAGAAAAGTGATTTTTGACTTACACTTTGGCTTTTCAGCGACATTATAAGCGTTCAATTCGTTAGCAGCGCGCATTTCGTTTAAAATAATTGCATTCACAAGCAACGCAATCAATCATTTATGCATATTAATGCGAACCCCTTTCATTTGTGGATACCAATCTATACATATACATTTACATATATGTATGTATATATACATAGTTATATGTATGGATGCATGTACTTACATGTGTAAGTGGCAGGTGTGGAAGTGTGAAAGAGATTAATTTGCTGTTATTCAGCAGCTGGTACACTGAAATAAATATTCAACTTCATTTGAATATTACTCCAAGTGAAAGTAAATTATTTAATTATTGAATTATTATTTAAATAAGAAAAAAAAAAGTTGAAGTGAACTGCATAGTAGCTTGTAATACCATTCAAAGATGCATCTCTGTGCCATAAAAAAGTATATAAATAACTTATTTATGATTTTGAGCGGTTAGTTTGTACGACAGCTATGTGTAATAGTTGGCCGATTTGAACGATTTTTTCGGAGATTATGGACACGTCTTAGATAATAATCAGTGCTAAATTTCGTGAAGGTAGCTTGTCGAATAAAAAAGTTTTCCATACAAAGACTTGAGCTTGATCGTTCAGTCCTTCTTCGTATGGCAGTCCTTTTTGGTACTTCCTTCCACGTCGACTGCATGCCTCAGTTTCTCACTAAATTTTTGAGATAGCGCTCTGAAATTTTGCACACGTTCTATTCTCGCGAAGGTGCTGCTCAGTTGCTGCAACCGTCGATAAAGGGCTACTATAGCATATAGCTGCCATACAAACTGACCAGTTGAGCTTTAGTTCTTGTACAGAAAACTTCTTTATTTGACAAGGTACCTTCACGATATTTGGCACAGATTATTATCTACAACAACGACACAATCTCTGTAAAAATTGTTCAGATAGCACCATTATAGCATATAGCTGCCATACAAACTTACCGATGAAAATCAGAATAAACTGCTGTGAAGGCGACTAAAGCTCGCTGAAGCCGCAGTTAATGTTTTTCCTGTTTCTTGTTAATAAAAAAATACCACTTAAGCTTTTGCCTTTAAAGAAAGTTAAAGACTAATTGCATAACCTACAAAGTTGAGTGCTTTCACACACACACACACACACATACATCCTTGATATATGTATATGTATTTATACTTATGTCCAAAATTTAATTCACTTTAACTGTACACATGTACAACAACATACTGCATGCAAAATACTTCCACAAACATAATGCAACAGCACAACAACAAAGATAAAGCGCAAAAATTGGTCAACATGGAAACTACAGGATAAGAACGAAAGCGAGCAGAGAGAGGGAGAGCGTGTGATGGACAGAGAAACCGAAATTGAGCAGTGGGTGGTACGAAAAATTAATTACAAATTGTCAACAAAATTCACACATACAATGAGTGCATGCAATGCAACGACAACAAGAATGGCAGCAACAAAGCATGACGTCAGTGCATAAAATAAACGAGGCGCACACGGAGAACAATGGGCGAGGCGAAGGCGAAATGACCGACGACGAGCACAAACCCTACAAATTAACTTCGATTTAAGTGACAAACAGGAGATGACAAACAAACCAATACAAGTGCATAAAGGACATACATAGAGTGTGTGTGTGTGAATTCGTACATGCAACAGAACAGAAGCATAGCGCCACAACAAAAGGTAGCGCACGCTGTGTTGCCGCATATGAAGTGGCAGGCAACAGAGGACTCAAACACACACACACACGCACACATACATGCAAAGCGAGCCACTTGTGCATGCACTGCAGAAATAAATGTTAAGAAGGAAAAATTAAATTTCATATCGCTACCTTCAAGCCACAGGGACATTTGTACATAACCAAGGACAGACACACGCATACACACACACACTTATATGTTTAACTGTATGTATGTATGTATGTATGTATAGAGGTATGCAAGAAGATGTACGGCTACTTTGCTCGTGTAAAGATCACCGCTGGCGTTGTTCAATGCTCATGCAACTCGACTTGCTGCTGACTTTGTTGCTGCATTTGTTGCTGGCATGCAATAATAAATCGTCATGGCAGTGCGACAACAACAAGAACAAACTATTAGAGCGATAACTGTGCTAGGGGTACATATGTACATGTACATACTTGCAACACTGCGTCTCGGCTGCGGTCGAGCGGAAAGGCAGTAAGGCAGACGGCCGGGCAGACAGCAGCTAGAAAACACTTCACACAGCCGACCAATTGTATTTATGTGCCACAACGTGCAACTAGTGCGCCAGCATACTTCTTCACTTGTCTTTATTTTTCTTGTTGTTGTTGTTATTCTCACAACTAGCTTATTGCATGCAAAAATGTAAGCACTTTTTTAATTTTTCTTGCCTTCGTTTGCTGCTCATTTTTGTTATTCGTTGCTGCAACATCCTTGTCTTGTTGCGTGCCGCTGCGCTCACTCTCACTTGCTTGCCAATATAAAACACAGTTTTAATTTCGTAATTATTCGGACACGAGCATTCTCTAACGGCATTTGTTGAGGTGTGTTTGTGTGTGTGGAGTGGTATAAAGGGCATGGAAACCGCAAGCGGCATGCAACAGCTACAAATTAAAGTTGTGGCAAATATAAGTGTTGCAAAAAAACATACTTATTTGGAATTTCAAATACACAAACGTTGTGCGTAGGCAAATTTTCGGTGCAACATTGCACTAACAACAACAATAAACATATTTTTTTGCTTTAAAGCTTATTTATTGCGGGAATTCAACATGTTTGGCAAAAATATTGGCACTTCAAGGCAAATAGCAGACTTATTTTTTGTTGCTTGAAGGGTATATGTATTTTTGTTTAGGGTATGAAAAAAAATCATAAAGTGAATATGGCAAACGGGGAGACAGTTACTGTCAAAAAAGTCGGTTGGATATATTTTAGCTCACAGTTATCAACGATGAGGAGACATTGGACCGTACTAAGATGGTCCGCTCTGTACTTTTCTTAGCGTTTTAAAGCTTTTTGCGGTTGTTAACACACAACAACAAACAAAAAATTAAATTCAGTTGCACCGAAGCTCTAATACCCTTCACAAATACAAAAGTTTCCATAGTAGTATCTGCTTTTCAGCTGTTAGTTTGTATGACAGCTATATACTACAGTGGTCCGATCTTACTAATTTCTTCGGAGATTATACCGTTATCTTAGGTAATAATCTGTGCCAAATTTCATGAAAATAGCTCGTCAAATAAAAAATTTTTCCATACAAGGAGTACATTTTGAACGTTCAGTTTGTATGGCAGCTATATGCTATACTGGTCCGATTTGAACAATTTCTTCGTGTATTAAACCGTTGGCTGGGAAAATAATTCACGCGAAATTCTATGTAGATATCTCGTCAAGTGAGAAAGTTTTTAATATAAGGACTTAATTTTGAACGATCAGTTTATATGGCAGCTATACGCTATAGTGGTCTGATTTGGACAATTTATTCAGAAATTATACGACTGTCTTGGACAATAAACCATGTCAATTTTCGTGGAGATATCTTGCCAGGTAAAAAAGTTTGCCATACAAGATCTCTATTTTAATCGTCCAGTTTGTATGGTGGCTATACGATATAGTTTCTTCGGATATTGTACTATTAAACTAGACAATTGTTCATGCGAAATTCTGTGGAGATATCTCTTGAAATAAAAAAGTTTTCCTTACAAGGTCTTAATTTTAATCGTTCAGTTTGTATGACAGTTGTAGTCTATAGATGTCCAATATCGACGAATACGGAATGTGTACAAAATTTGAGCACAATGTCTATAAAATTGAGAGACTCGTTTTTGCATCGAAACTGAGAATTTCGCTTAAAAAATCACTGCTTGGCCTATCAGGAGTTCTAGCTCGTTTGCTTGAAACAGACTTACACTCACCAATAACACTACTGTTGCTCATGCGCTGTTACTCCCACCGCAAATATTTTTTCCAAACAAATTTTCCGTCCATCACTAATCTCATTCGTTTCGCCGTATTTTCCTACGCTACTTTCACCTGCCGCAACGCTTTCCCATCATATAAATGTCATGAATTGGCTTGCAACTTTTATAAAATCTGTCAACGCATATTTACAAAAAGCTCGCGTACAAGGCAGGGTTGCAATTGCATGACGGCATATGCAGATTTCACGCACACTACAACTGGTTTTTTGTTTTTGCAGCTGGTGTTCGTAAAGAAATAATGCAATAATCTGGTGTATGTCAGCGACTGCATCTAGCACCCTTTACATATTTTCGTTAATTCAAAAACTTTAAAATTTCTTATATTTTTGACAGGGATTTTCAGCTTATACTGTACTGTAAGGTACAGTAGCAATGTCTACCTTCTTGTTGCAGTGCGTTGAGTTACTGTCAGCTGCAGGTTACTTTGGTTACCTTCAAATTCAGCGTCGCGTGTCGCTAACTTTTGCTTGCAACTGTCTTGTGTTGCAAGGAAATTGAGTTGTCATAAATTTTTTGGGGAGCTTTTGGCGCCTGGCGGGGTGTGTAGTTCACTTTGAAGCAGAGTTATTTTTTTTTGTGATATGCAGCGCTTCTGATAATGAGTATATTATATTTTGGAGACTTACTTAATCATTTAAGTGGTGATTAAATTATAAAAATCATGAAATTCTGTGGTGTAGACGATTTTTGAAGAGTTGACACCTTTCGCTTACTTAAAAAGCGAGAGCAATAAAAGAATATATGCTCAAGGTCTTCAAATCATTCTAAACACGTCGTACAATTACGACTAATGTCGTGCTGGAATCTGTAAAGGTAACTTCTAAAGCACCCATATCCACTTACATAGGTGGCAAACCATGGGGACCTTGTGGTTCGTCTACCCACGAATCCAACATCAGTCTGTGTGTCCACCCTACTCTCTTTTTTTCTTTTGGCTCCTATAGACGGCTCTGATAACTTGTATTCCCGCTCGTATTTGTCATTTCTAGTACTTATGAGTAAGACTTCTGCCTTTTGCTCAGCCAGTTTTAAACTCATTGAGGAGCATTTGCTCCGGAGGTCATCTAGTCTTTTAGCCAATGCTCTCTTTAGCATCCCTTCCATAGAAGAGGGCCTAGAACCGAGCCTTGCGGTACGCCACTCGACGTAGTGTAACTTTTTGGTGCCTTCATCAGTATCGAATAATAGTCGCCTATTTTCAAAATAACTCATTGCATTCGGCGTTCGTTGCATTTCTTACTATCAATTATTTCTACGTTATTTAATTGTCATATGTTATACTGGCTGTCACAGCAAACGCACTGACTTGACATTCATAAACCCAAATATTATCTGTCATGGTATGGATGAGCTTTAAATTTTCTTCATATATGAATATTAATATATCACCCTCTCAGCTTCACTCACTGCTTTTGCATCACTATTTCCTTTCTGTCACCTGTCACGAGAAAAAAAGTGTTCCAAAAACTATTGTCTATTAAGAAAAGTCCATAAACTGCCTATTACCTAAAGGGCATAACTAACTAAACATAACATTTTCACTGCCTTAAGTCTTGAAAACAAGATACATAAAATGTTAAGAAATTCTAGGCAAGTCTATGCTTAATTTTAGGTAGATAAATCTGTCTATGTTAACTTTCCCCTAATTGCCGCGCTGAAAAGTTCACTGTAAACTTCCTTTTCCGCTTCATGTTACTATCAACAGAGCTATGCAATATAAGTGCCGTTATGCATATACAAATGTATACCAACTCAACGAAACATTGTTAAGCCCAGCATTTCTCCTGCTGTTAAAATTATTTGCTTCACAGGCGCTACTTGCATACAGTTTTCGTGCTAACAGCTCAAGTGTACGAAGGTATTTAACCTTTAAAAGTCAACAGGAAGTGAGATGTTAACACACGTTAAGTTAAATGTTGCATAAATACAGTAACATAACATATGCAGTGATGGCATAACATATCCTCATGCATATATGCACAAAAACATATAGATAAACTTAACGAAGATTTGCTGCGAAAGAGCGCGTCGACACTCTGCAATAAGCGAAGCAACGTTAAACACAGAGCGCTAACAACAGAGCGCGCTGTGAGAGCATTGCACATGAGCGCCACTGTTTATATGCCGAGCGCGAGCATATGTTTTTGTACCGGCACATGCGCGCTGCTGTTGACCACCCGCACAAGCTGCTGCGGCATGAATATTTCCTAGCAGCAGCGCTAACTGCTGCGTTGACTACTCGCTATTGCCAACTAGTCGCTGACGCTCCAATTGAGTAATTTGTGTTGCGACGCGTTGCTGGACATTTGCCATGCAGTTTCGTATGCAGATTAGCTGCACAAGTTTACATTTTTTTTGAGAGCCAATGAGAGCGTGCGCATACGCACTATTTGCGCTGCAAGCGGCAAGCAATAGCAGAGCATTGAGTTGGAAAACAATGAGCGCGCGTACGGCCAGTGCCGCCCTGGGGCCAAAAACCGTGTTAATGTGAACTGCCTGTAAGCTTTGCTGCACAAAACATTGAGCGCGCTGCACAAACATTGAGCGCGCACTTATTTCGCGGAGGGCAAGTTTACTAACAAACGCTGCGCTGCGTTACTTCAAGGAAGCGCGTATGCGTTGCAGTTGAGCGCTGCTAACAGCGTGCTGCAAAGTGTGGCATGCATACTCTTAAACACTTGCAGGCAGCGCGCTCTCCGACAGACAGCCTAGTGCGTCCAGCAAGCGCTGTGGCTGCCACTTCCGCTTGGCGAAACAGTCAACCTTTCGTTAAATCTGCACAAACACGCAAGCAAACACAGCGCCTGCTATGCGCTCTAATTGCGTGAGCGCGCTTTAATTCTCTCATATACAGCGCTCACCATGAAATCGTAACTTTGCGAGCGCGCTCTCGCTCAATTGTGTATAACAGGCTCGTTAGCGCGCTCTGCTGCCGCCGTCGCTGTACGCTTTGGCTCGCCTGCCTGCTGCTAGCTGGACTGGTTTGCTACTAGCGATACACACTCAAATTCAGTCTCTAAAGGTCGCTCGCTCTAATGAAATCGTTGGGAAATTACGTGCGGATACCGGACGGAATAAGCGCTTGTTGTATATATTCGCCGTGCAATATCGTTAGCTCGTGTGCTGCTGCTGCACACACGACGAAGAAAAAATAGAAATTTTTCATGATTTTCGAGCAAAAGCAGTCGATATATACGCGCGTGTGCTGAAGTGGAAGAAAATAAGAAATTCCAGCTAGAAAATATTTTGTTCAAACGAAGCAACGAAAATTGTGCAAAGAAGCCGAAAATAGAGTAGCAAATTGGCAATAAAATATAGTGTGCGCGTATAAGAGTTTGTGTGGCAAATCACTGAAATCGAATTTAGCTCTAACAAAAAAAATCAATGTGCAAACACTTGCAAACATAGTGAGTGCGCTGCGGGAAAATTGGAAAATTCTGTGTTGTGATTTTGAGAAAAAATTTGTTAGCGAATTCGGTAGCACAAATCGTGGCTGTGAGGCTGTGCAAGCGGCAAGCAGCAGGCACGTCAGCGTTTACTGCCGGCAGCAGAACTCGCTAAAGGATTTAAGAAAATACTCACGCTCGCAACTACACGCACACACATACACATAAACGAGCGTGTGTGTGTATGCAAACGAACGCGAAACTTTGTGATTTATCCCACCTACGCGCTGAGATTTGCAGATTTGTTTATTTGTTTATCAAATCGTCTAATGGGAGTGTTTAAGGCTCGCCGCTAAAAGCAAAGCGTTTTCTGCGCGCTGAATGGCAAATGGTTAGTTTTATTAAATTTTTGGTTAATACAAATTTTCTCAAGTGATTTTGAGGAGGCGTAAGTGTAGAAAAAATAAAAAAATATATATAAAAAGTCGTGCAACGCCCAAAAACAAGCAAAGTGTTTAGGTCATACTGAAGCATAGCGTAAGCGGATTGTAAATGAACACCAATTGGCATTTAATCACTCGATTCAATTGCACTTTGAGCAGATTTTCAACAAAGAAAGCTAAATTGAAAGGGCTTTAATGCTACAAGGACTTTAAGAGTTGCCCAAAAAATAAAAGGAAGTATTATATGGACTGAAGAAGAACCAAAGCAAATGGAAAGTAAAGAAAAACGCAGAGTAAATGGAAGGACAAAAAAAGTAAGGCAAATGGCAAGCAAAAAGAAAAAAATAACAAAAATTTGGCAAACCCTGCAACGAAATCAATAACAGCGAAGACCGTAAAGACCGTAAAATGAAAAGTCAAATACTTTAACTCAGCGCTTCACCCACAAGTAAACGCTTCGCTAGCGCAAAAGTTCTTCGAGCAAAAATTGCAATCGCTGAAGTAGAAATAAAACTTTGAGCCGCACGCAATTCAGACAAGCAAAACCCCCTAAAAAAAAAAGATGTGGCATTAAACGTTGGTCGGAAAAGCCTTTCGGCTGTGTGAAATTTATGAGCGAGGCGGTCAATGGGAAAAACGGATTTAATGCGTAAAGTAGCGAAAAAGACGCCAAAAGGCGGCAACTGCCCCAAAGCTGTTGTAAAAAATTGCAACAACAACATGCAAGCGCTTGCAGGCAAAAGAAATCAAAAATAGCAACAACAACATGCAAACGTTGGCAAGCAAATGAAATAAAATATAGGCAAACCCACAATATGTATATGCGGCAACTTGGCTAAAAGCGCTTTAAATAAATTTTATTGCCAGCCTTTTGGGGTATGCAAGCATCAGACTTGTGGCAGCCAAAAAGCGGAAGGCGCAGCTTATATGGAAAATAAAATGTTTAAAGCTGACTGATTTGTGGAATCTGGCCTAATTTTCTGTGAATAAAATAATGCAGGCTGACATATTGGGAAATAGAATAAAAATTTTATTAAAAATATGGAAAATTTGTATATCTAAAGGGATAAATGTATAATTTAATGCTATGAGTTAGAAAGCAAACGCCAAATATAGGAAAATATTTCAAAATAATTTGAAAAACAAAATAAAAAATAATAATAATTAAAAAAAAATAAAATAAAAAAACATAATAATTAAAAAAAAAAAATAATTACATAAAAAATAATAATAAAAATATAATAATTAAAAATAATGTTTCGAAAAAGGGCTTAAGTTTTAAGCTACAAAAAAATTAAATTTCAATGAACAAGAATAAAAACTGAACAATAATATTCATATAATTTTTTCTATATAATTTTTCTGAAAATATAAAAAAAAAATCCTGAAAATTTTATGTGGCTTTGAAAAATTAGAAAAAAACTGTGGTAACCTTTTTGTTGTTGAAAATTTGCAAAAATTGCAAATGAAAATGAAATTTAATTAATTTTTTAAAATATATTTATAACCAATAGAACCAAAACTAATTTTTTTTTTCAATATTAGTGGTTTCTATTTCATAGTTTTTCCTTCGTCTGTAAACTTATGAAAAGTGATGTTACGTTATTTTGCATTTTAAGTGACGATATATAATAAATATTAGAGCAGGTTGATTTTTTTTTATAAATTCTCGATGCAGTGAATGCTCTACGGAACATTTTGAACAACTTTGCCCAAAACACTATGGGTCTAAAACAAGTTTTAAGCATATTTAGGCGAAGAAAATGTTCTTTGCTTTAATTTGAAAGTCACCTAAGAGAATATGGGTCTAAAAACAGTTTCAACTACACGCTCGTTTTGAATTTCATTAGGATAACTCAAAAACTGTAGCACAAATTTTTAATGATCCCTAAAATAGCTTCCAGATTAATGTTTTCAGTAACAAAAAGAAAATAAAGTCATTCAAGAAAAGTTATGAAATAAAATATTTACATTTTTTTCAAATTGTAAAAAAGTCATTTTCGAAAATCAAAGTTTTATATTTACTTAAATAAAATTTTTTGGAAATTCAAAGTTATTTTGGACACAAAACAAGATTTCTATAGGCAAATATAAGTTTCACAATTAAATTTTCGAAAATCAAAATTTTCTTATCCAAACACTAATGGTTTTTCTTGGAAGTTCAAACTTAGTTTTGACAGAAAACAAGATTTTTTAAAGCAGAAATGCGTTTCACAAGTTCATTTTCGTAATTCGAAATTGTATGTTTACAAAGTGAGTACTTTTCGGAACTTCAAACTTGTTTTGGACAGAAAACAACATTTCTTGAAGCATATATACGTTCCTCCAGTTCATTTTTGAAAGCAAGATTTTTTAAAGCAGCTATGCCTTTCACAAGTTCAATTTCGAAAATCCAAATTGCATATTTATTTACAAATTGACCATTTTTCAGAAGTACAAACTTATTTAGGATAGGAAAATTGTTTCTTGAACCATATATATGTTTCACAAGTTCATTTTCGAATCAAAATTTTATATTTATTTCCAAAATTTATCACTTTTCGGAACTTCAGACTTATTTTTGACAGCAAACAAGACTTCTTGAAGCAATTACAAACTTTTTTCATTTTAAGAAAATTTCAAAATTAACCTAAAATTCATATTTCGAAGCCACATAAAATTTCAAACCTTGAAAAATTTTAACGATATTAATTTTTTGAGTGTGATTTTCGTTTACAGAGTAATTATTCAGAGCAATGTATCGAATTTGAAACGAATATAAAAATGCTAACAAATTAAACTTGATCTAACATAATACCAGTGAGTGATTTCTAAACTACCAAGCTATACGCCACCACACAATCAACGAAGAAAAGCTAAAATTTTTTAAAATTTTCAAGTGCTTAAAATCTGTGAAATACAGTGTTCAAATCAAAGTTATAACAAATAAAATTATCAGTTGAAGAAAAAACAGTGAAAAAGCAACAACGCAACAACGAAGTTAAGAAAATAAATTACCACAATGTGCAAACAAGAAAAATGTTAAAAGTCTGCGTTATTGCGCAAGCAAAAAAAATAACAACAAAACTTTACACCAAAAACTACAAACAAACCAATTAAGTCATACACCACACCACACACATACACTGACCACCCACCAACTCGCAGCGCTTACACCGTTGAACGGAAGCAACGGTTTCTTCTGCTATTTCTACTTCTTCGTCCCGCTGTTTACATAAAAAGCCATCAAAATTAAGTTCTCAAAGCAAAATCATCACGCATACCGTCACACCGAGAACATCTACGACGGTGGCACCGACACTGACGACGACGAATGCCCGTTGGAGTCCACCACGATGAATCCGTATGAATATGAAACGACACTGGACTGTCGCGATGTGGATACACGCGCCGGCGGTGGTGGTGGCGGCGGCCTCGGTGGCGGTGGTCTAAACGGTGGTACAGCTGTTGGTGGTATGATGAGTTTGCGTCACAATCCAACGTCGACACATTCACATCAAAATACGTTGCAACATCAGAATCAACAGAATTTACAATTGCAACAACAACAGCAACAACATCTGCAACAACAGCAATCACCATACGATTACGAGTATCAGCATTTGCCACATCGTGCTGGTGAATTGGCTGCAGCAGCGGCAGCGAACAATAGCGGTGCAGTGTCAACGGCACAGCGCAACACACACGGCAGACCAGGCAAGTAGCTGAAATTTTTTTTTTGGAAATATATTTTTTTTGGGCGAGAACGGTGTAAAATGTGCAAAGCTAGCGGTTCAGGCCTGTGACTTTGCAGTTGGTTGAGGTCCTTAGTGTCAGTTGACTACTTTTTTTGGCTGTCTAGTTTTTGCTGAGTATATAAAAACTAAAACTTACCGATCCAAAAGGAGTTAGAACGCTGAAATACCAGTTATTGACCGGTTAAGTTTCGGGTAAATTTTGGTTAATAACCGGGTTAATTTCGGTTAAAATCTGGGTTAGTTCCGGTTAACATCTGGGTTAATTCTGGTTAACATCTGGATTAATTTCAGATAAAATCTGGGTCAACTCCGGTTAAAATCCGGGTATATTTCGATTAAATTCTGTGTTAGTTCCGGTTAATATCTGGGTTAATTCCGGCCGTCGTGAAAATTATTTTGTTCCTCGTAAAAAATTTAATTCATACTTGCAACATATGCTGTTTTTTGCATAGTTTCGTATTGCTAAATTTTTTAGTGAAACATACTTTTAGGCGAAAATTGTATAGGACCGAAATTCTGTAGTATTTGCAAGCATTTTGATATTTTTGTGTTTAAATATCTTAAATAACGGCATATACTTTATATTATGAGCGTTTTTGCACACCTAACTGTTCCAAATCTTTAACTACAAGGAAGCTTTATATGAGTAGCAATCCCATTTTAACGCAATAATAGCTATTTTGTGTCTAATTTTGCCATCATCTTGAAGCAATTAAGTTTTAAATTTGAAATTTATTTTTTCTCTTCTTTTCCTCTCACTTTTCCTCACTACTTTCCACATTTTTTGTTTTGATTTTTTTAACACTCACTGTATGCTTCCATAAAGTCTGCAACTAGCAAGCGTATGTAGCTAAAGTGTCTAATAAAGTACGTCCTGTCAAATACACACACACACGTATACTGTTAAGCACAGGTAAAAGATGCCTGTCTGCAGTAGATACGCGCTCTAACATTTTCCATTCACAAAGGAGCAACTGCAGCACTAACTATATATATACATAAGTCTTTGTACCTATATATGCTATATATACTACCGTCTATGGTTTTAATCAGTGTTGATGTCGTTGATACCAACAACACTAACAATGTTTGGCTTTTACTATCGCCGCTGTTGTTACATAGTGTTGACCTCTTCACTTAATTGGCCTGTTGTGGCGGACACATGATTGCAACCACATAAATATGCACACACACTTACATACAAACATACATCTCGGTGCTGTTCACTGCACTGTGTCCTGCAATACTCCACTCTATTACCACTACATGCCGCCACTACTGTGTTGTACGTGTCCGCATGCCAACCTGTCTGCTTGTTCGTTCGGCACCTTTGTCGGACCCTCTCCATACATGCATTGTTGTCCTTTTTTGCGCAGTCTTCAATTCTTCAAGTGGCCTTTGTTGACGCTTTTGTTTCATTTATATTTATTTATTTGCACCTTTTTCGGTTTTTGCTCGTTTGCGTTCGCTTTTGTTTGCCATTTAAGCAGGTATTTGGTTGTGTTGCAGCAACAAATCAAAATTAATAATAGTAATATGTGATAATAAGGCACACTTGGCTTGGGTAGCATGGCAGTGAACTTAGCTATGAATGAAGCAGTTTAAACACTCGTAAATTTATGATTTTTGAAGCCTTTAAAAATTTAAGGACTTTACTAAAATTCAGCAAAAAAATAAAAAAAATGTTTGAAAAATATAATTGCCTTATATTTGCTTTAAAAAATTACATTTGAGTTCAAAATTTGTTATTCTGCGCATTTTTCCATTCAATTTGTATTTTCCTGCCACTTTTACTGTTACTGTTTAATATATTCGGTTGCCTTGAATTTAAATTTTTTGGCTTTCTGCTTTGTTTTTAACACAAAATATGGAAGCATGCATTTTTAAACATTTGACGAAATATGAAAAATATTTTGAAAATTTATAATAGTTTTCACATTTTGTTGAGTTATTTCATTGACATATTCATGCTGCATATGTTATATATGGTTCATTCATCTACATACATATGTTCGCATATACATACACAAATATGAATGTGTAGTTGTATTGATAAGTCAGGAAAGTTTTACTTTTAATTCTAATGAGTTTGTGCTAACGAATAACGGAGTTCTTAAAGCGTTTAAAAATTTAAAATCTAATTTTGAAATTTGGAAAATCCTTTATTTCGGCTTCTTTGAAGCGATTTATCAATTAAAAAATAATTATTAACAAGTATTTCCAAAAAATAATATTTTTAAGTTTTTTTGTGTTCAAAAAATATTTTTTTTTGAAAATTAAATTTATAAAAATTTTTTTGAAAATTAAGTTTTTAAATTTTTTTTTGAAAATTAAATTTTTAAATTTTTTTTTGAAAATGTGTCTTTATTTTCAAAATGTTTCTTAAATATTTAGCCTTACAAAATTTAATAATTTTTTGTTTTTTGAATATAAATTTTTTTTTTCAAAATTTTTTTCTGTTTTAAATATTTAGCCTTACAACAGTTCAGAATTTTTTCCTTAACTTTCGTAGAAAATTTTTTATAAGCCTTAAGAACATTTTTTTTATAAAATTATGTTATTTCACTCAGTTTTCCTCTCAAAATCTTCCAAACGTATGTTTTTTCCTTTCTATTTTTTTATCTCCGAAATGAAATGAATGAAGCTAGAGCATTCTCGCTCCCCTTCTATTTAATTTTTCCAACGCTTATCGCTATTAAATTTCATATTTCCACCTACAACAGCGCACACCACAGCTCTGTGCCACAATCAACTGCCTGTATTTGCCTGCGTTGCATGTTGTCATATGATACGCATAGCGACCGAATGCAATGTTGCATTACAAGCGAATGCATGAAAATATGAAAAAAGCAGCTGAAACAATATTTGCCAGCGCTGGCAGGCAGTGTGGCTCATATTCAAGCGTAACTCCAAAACAATGTACATGAAATTTGAGAAAAATTAGTTGTAATTAGAAAGCCGAAATTTTTTTAATGAATTATGGTTTGAAAATTTTTGGGAATGAGAAGAATATTAAGGGAGCAAAAATGCGGCAGAAAAAGGGGAAATAATAATTTTTGAATTAAATAAAGAAATGTCTCACAAAATGTGGAAATAATATTTTTAAAATTTTATCTCATAAATCACAATATTTTAGCATAAAAATAATATTTTTTAACTTTTTTTAAATATCTTAGTATTTTAGCATAAAATTCAATTGCAAAAAGTTCGGAACTATTTTTGCATTCATAATTTTTATGAAAAACCGCACGCTCATGCCATAAGTACATTAAATTTAAGTGTAAATCACACTAAATAATTTATTCATCAATAATACTCACTGCACACATATTCAATATTGTATGCCGCAACACCCCGCCGCTCTCTGCGCGCACGCAAACAACCCTCCGGCCGCAAATCCCAACATTTCGCACCCCTCTGCACTAACTAATGCCAGCCCAGTACCCGCTTTGCGCTTAATTAAAAAGTCATCAGACCGCTGACTCTTTCCTTGAAGATTTTGACTGCGCTAAAAAGCTGGATGTGGCGTGCGGAAAACGCGCCGAAAAATAGCCGAAAATCCGAGAATTTATGCTTATCTCACTTTTGTACAAATTTTGCGTTTTGCATAAATTAAAATACACAAAACGCGATACATATACACATGGATGTAGAATTTATCTTGCAGCAACCCTATGAATGCTAGAAAATGAATATGTTGCAAGCGCAAAACGCATGCCGCAACTCACCCCTGAGCGCGACTAGAAACAATGAAAGGCTAAAGGCATGATGAGTAGGAATGATGTACTACATGATGAGGATGATGATGATGAATATCAAATGATAATGATGTATTTGTGATGAATATGATGAGCTTGTGATGATAAAGATGGTTAGCTTGTAATGTTACTGAGCTTGGAATGATGATGAGCTTCTGATAATGTTAAGACTGAGTTTTTCTGCTCATAATGTTGCTGAGTATGATGAGCTTGCTAAGCTTACAATCAAAAATCGCTTCCAATTCAGTAAATCTCAAATGCACAAAAATGCTTGCGCTGCCCTTACGCAGCCAAGCGCCGGCTGGTGGGTGAAAAAATAGCAACTCCAAAAATAAATCCCAAAAAAATTTTATTTTTATTTTTTGCCTACACAATTAAGCCGCTCAAGGTCCAGCAAGCTTGCTGTTTGTAGGCTTGTATGAGCGTTTGTATGCATGTGTATGTGTGCATGAGTGTCTATTACTGAAGCTCGATTGAAAGAATTAGCCAGCTGAGCGCTTGATGATTGCCACCACGTTGAACTTTAGACACATAGCGGTATATACACACACCCATACATAAATTTTTTAGCGCTTGCCTGCCGAAATTTTCGCTAACAGCCGCTTTTTTGTTTTTGCTGACATTGTTTTCGTACTTTAAATTGTGATTTTTCCAGTTGGTTGCACCAAGCGCGGCGCGGAATTTTTGAAAAATACAAAAAAAATATATTAAATAGCAAAGGGGTTCTTAAAAATGGCAGCAGCCAGCAAACAATGCTGACTTTAGACTGCACAACACAACACAGGCGCATTATGTGACAGACACACACATATGTACACCGCGCGCCGCATCCTGCATGAGCGCGCGGCAGGACAATGAAATATGTCTGATGTGAAAGTGTTGCCACGGCAAAGGGGAGAATACGCCGAAAAGTCAAACATGCTATTATCTGCTTTATTAATAATGCCGCATACGAGCGCAGTTGCAGCTGCGTTGCTCGAGCGCGATGTGCAACATGCCGTAAGTAGGCTGTCGCTGCTAGCTGCGTGGCGTGAATGGCGGTAGCAAGGTAATAGCTGAAAATTAACAGCATTTCTCAGGCGTTGAGCCGCGCAGACAGTGACAAGGTTCAGGACGACGCTGTAAAGTAGTTGTTTTTAATGAGTACTGTTGCATATATAGTTACTTGCCACAATTTACGTTGTCGCCTTACGCGCGCACATCTTTTATGGTTTCTTTTTCTACGTCTTGTACTTCTTTTCATGCTTTCATATATATGCTCATTCATTTACCCTACCTTTCAACTTTTCCTCTCACACCGCCATATTTTAATGTCTGCCTCAGCCGCCGCAACTTCTTCTAGAAACCATCGCGTAAGACGCAAAATCCTGTAATACGTCTGCAATCGCCAGCGGCAAGTCGCTTACAACTCATTCCTCCGCGCGCATTGACAAATTTGTGCAAGCCGCCTCGCCGCGCAGTAGCTATGTGACAGCCACAGCCCCGCGCCACGCACAGCTCAGCTGTCTGCCGACGCGCATTTCCATTTGCCGTTTCGCCGAAAAATGAATATTCCATTCAACCTTCAGCGCGCTGCCGTGAATCGATGTCGCTGATGGAGCTGCTTAACTAAAGACTCTTTCCCTTTATCCTGTGCGCTCGTTTGCTTAAGCCTTGAGGACAAATTTTTCAATTGTAGGAAAAGACACCCATTCATTATGCCGGCGCTCTCTCTCTTTTTATATCTTTTTATAGAATTTTCGCGCACAAAATGAAATATAAATTCGCTGCGCGCAAATCTGCACAAAAAAGATTGCAATTAACCAATCCACACAAGCAGCTTCGTCTTTTGCGTTGCACGCGCCCGGCAGTCTTTTGTGATCTCGTTCGAATTGGCGTCTGAGAAAATGGAATTTAACCTGCTGTGCGCCTCGAGTAGTCACAGGACACAAGGCGGCTGTGTGTACAAGTAGTGCATGGCTTGAATGATGGGATTTTCCTGCGCAATCAACAACTCGTTTCCATTTTCCTTTACACATTTTCGCTACGTTTTTGACCTTTTTCCATTTTGTTGTACTTTTTTTCTTGCATTTTTTGAATTCCTCATTTTGTGTTTCTTATTATAAACACACTGTTTACATACCAATACACGGGCATACACACACACGAAGCGCACGTAATGCCTTGCAAGTGAAAGCAATCAGCTTTTTCTTTGACAGCCAAATTTGACAAGTCGGATTTTCGATATATATTGCCAACAAAAAGGACTTATGACAAGCCAACAGGCAACAAAAGCCTTTGGCAGTCTCAGCGTCAATCTGGCTACGAAGAAAATGCTCATTGTTACGGCTAAACTGATTAGTTTGAAGTGTGTCCCTTTTCTTACCTTCTTTTGGATTTTATTTTTGGAGATTTCCATTTTTTTCTTTCTTTTAATTTTTTTTTTTCTGAGTTGGTGATCGAACATCCCTTGCGCTCGGCTGTGCGGCTTCGCTACTGCCTACCTTTCATTTGCAGTTGTTGTTGATTTTCCACTGATTGCATTGTTAAAGGAAATTAGGTTAGATTACATGTATTGTGTAGGTACTTTGAAGGTCCAATGCCGTTGCCGCTGCCGCTGCTTACCTCTGCTTGCCTCTGCTTGCCTCTACTTGCCTTTAAAGATTCAAGTACAAGCTGGCCAACACACGAAAAAAGAGTTATTACGCTGATCTCATTGATATGTCATGGCATTTGAGTGAGTGAATCGACTTAAGCAGAACTTTTGAGCTCAGCTGTCAAAATATGCGCAAACAAATTGGAGCAAGCCGGCAATTCAGGTCAAAAACATTTTAAATTCCTTTAGTTAGCTGGTATTACGTAAACGTTTACCTTGTGTGTGGTTGTTGGGAGGAAATATTTTGATGAATTGTTGTGTTAAAGGTATATAATTTGTAGTTACAGGTTTTTATTTTGGTTTCACTTTGGTTTTGAGCGATTGTTTGAAGAGTTAAAGGATTATCACAGGTGGCTAATAAGAGTTATGAGATTATAAGAATATTAGTTATTATAAACTTTTTTCAAACTTAAGCTTGATGCTTTTACAAAAGATCTGTTCTATAAAGTTCCCAGAAACATTATTGGGAGGCTGAAAGTATTTGAAATGAGTATTTACCGCCTAGAAACACAATGTTATAATGAAGTCAGGCACTGGAAGAGAACAGAGAACAGACCAGTGTCGGAATAAGAATTTCTTTAAGATGTGTTTTTGACTTCAACATGGCTACAACAGACCTAAAGTCATGGTGCAATCCTCGTCTTTTTATCTTATCTTCAATATAATTTTGATGTTACTTCGTAAATTCTTACGAATTTTAATTGAAATATCCGATTTTTGGGAGGGGTTGTCATACAAAAGCAAACCCTTCTAACTCTGCTCGCGGATACGCTACTGCCACAGACCCAGCCAAAGTGCGGTTCGGTGTATTATAGAGTATTTTTTTATTAAATTAAACATCTTTTGTGTAATTTTCAACGGCAAAATCTCAAATATGGCACTTTACTGCTTACAGTAGTAAAAGCAATACTCATGTAAGCTCAAAATAATAATTTCCTGTATTTACTTATTTTTCAAAATATTTAGTTTTTTCTACTAGTGAAATAAATATAAAGTTAAAAATTTTTAAAAATGATATTTGATGAATTTTATTTGCAGTTTTCGAAACTTAAAAATTATTTGAAAACTCAAAACAGTTGTGAAAACTTAAATTATTGTTTTTTTAAATTAATTTAACTATTTTTACAAAACATAAAAAAAAATTTCAAAACTCAAAAAAGTTTTAAAACTTAAAAAAAGTTTCCAAAATTTAAAAATAGGTTTTCAAAATTTCATAAAATTTCAAATTAATTTTTTTAAATTAGTTTAAGTTTAGCAAAACTTAAAAATATTTTTGATAAAAAATTATTAAAAATGAGATTTGAGCAATTCAATTTTTTCGAAAATAATAAATACGTTTTTTATATTTAATTGTATACCCATTATCGAAAATCGGTATGTACAGCTGGCAACTTTTAATAAAAATACGCATTTACAATCTTACCTACATTTTCGAAAACTTTTTTAATAAATCTTATATAAGATATTTGAAAAAAACAATATTTTTGAAAATATTTATTTTCAAATTTTTGTTTTGAAATTTTTTTTGCAATATTTCCTTTTTTTGTTTTAAATATTTTTTTTTTAAATTTTTGCTTAAATTTTTTTGAAAAATTTTTTTTTTAATATTTAACTTGAAATTTTTGTTTAAATTTTTTTATTTTAAATTTTTTGGTGTTTTTTGGATTTTTTTTAACTTTTTATCTTGAAAACTTCTAGCTTGAAAATTTTTTTGTCTTTGTTTTAAATATGTTTTGAAAAATTTTGCTTTATTTTTTTTTTAACTTTTTTTTTGAAAATTTCTGTTTTGATTTTTTTTAAGTATTTATTTTAAAAGTTTTTTTTGAAAATTTCTAATTTGATTTTTTTTTGAAAATTTCTGTTTTGAAATTTTTTTTTGAAAATTTCTGTTTCGAAATTGTTCTTCTGAAAATTTTTATTTTTAAACTTTTGTTTGGCATATTTTTAATTTTTTTTTTCAAAATATTGGTTTCGAAAGTTTGTAGTTTGAAATTTGTGTTTGAATTCTATTTTAAATTTTCTCCTTCTGTCAGTTTAATTTCATTTTTTTAGATTAATACCGAAATGAAACACAAAAAAATATTTTTTTTTTATTTTTTTTTGGATATTTTTGGAATTTTTTGAAAATTTTAGTTTTGAAATTTTTTTCTGTAAATTTTTTCATTTTTAAATTTTTTGTTTGGAATTTTTGTTCGAAAATTTTAGTTGTGAAATTTTTTTCTGTAAATTTTTTCTTTTTTAAATTTTTTTTTGCATTTTTTTTTTTTTGAAAATTTGTAGTTTGAATTTCTTTGAATTTCTTTGAATTTTTTAATTTTTTTTCTCCTTCTGTAAATTTAATTTAAAGAATTTTGATTTATCTCTTTCTAAAAATTTCATTTATATTATTTTTCAAGTTTTCTTGATTTATATTTTTGGGAAACTTCTTTTTTTAATTTTCTTCTGTCTGTATTTGATATTCAAATCAAAATCGAGCAACCGAAAATCCTCAGCTAATAAATTAGCTTAAAATCAAGCCTCCAATACCACTATAAGAAATTAAACAGACATTGAAACACAAAAAAAGACGCTCACCCCCCAAAACGTGTAGCAACTCTAAGCAATTGAGGCGTGAAAAACAATGAAAATACGCAACTACAACTGTAAAGGCGAAATGAAAATAAAAAACGAAGTGGCGCGGCGAACAAAATCGAGCAGCTGAACTTGAAATGCGCACCAAAGACAAAACACACCAAGCTGACGTTGGAAAAAAGCAATAAATTCACAAACTCAATGCAATAAATTTGGCAAATACGCAACAACAACAACGCAAACAGCAAACAGATAGCTATACGCCGAAATAAAAGTAGTTATAAAGCGACAGGCACAAAAGGAAGAGCACAAGTAACACTTAACAAAAGCACGGCACACGATTAAACGAAAGCCAGGGTCGCAATGTGTCAAATCGAAAACGCCAAAAAAAGTAAAAATAAACATTACACAAACAGCAACAAAGCGAAACTTCCTCAATAACCGCCGCTCAAGCGTACAAAAGTCGAAATAAAATAATAAAAACAGAAATTAAACACACACATACACACATACCAACAAATTATAAAAACAATAACAAGCTTGCCACTTTACAAAGGCGCAGCAATGAAAATTTGTTGCCAAAAAAGCAAAAACAAAAAATATAAAAATCTCGTTACGCTCGTAAATTTCAGCCAAAAACTCAAAGCATACGAGTGTACAATATAAAAGCACTTTGAAAATAAAATAAGCGCACAAATTTACAACATAAAAAGCGAGGCGCCCCCAACGCCGCAGCGCCGCACCTGGAGCGCAACACTAAAGCCACAAGCCACACATTTGTTTGGCACTTTGGCGGCCAGCTAAATTAGACGGCAGCATGCGATTTTATTGTCGAAAAATGAGCAAAAAAACGCAACAACAAAGTAAAACAGGCAACTTGAAAAAGAAGAAGCAGAAGTGAGGTGGAGTACAAGCAGCAAAAAGAAACAATTTGTTGAAAGCAGCGCGGAGCGGAGCGCGTAAGGTAGCGCCAATCGCGTCATTTTGTGGCAATATGCAAATACAAAGCTCACACATACATATATACATGTGTATATATAAATACATACATGTGTGTGTACGCCTGGTTACCATACACTACACTCGCCATACAAAATATTGGCATGTGAGTCCATAAAAGTTTTGCGGTTGGCAGCCAAGCGAATATTACATCAATAAAAGTGAGCGCGCAGTAATAACAAAAAAGCAATTACAACAAAATGTGCGCGCAACATACATAAGTGGCAAGTACATACATATGTGTAAGTGAGGAAGCTGCCACAAAGCGGTGCGAAGAAATACAAGCGGCAAGTATGCGCTGAGGCTGCCACTTAACGGCGCGCACCTTAAAATATTTTGTAAATTTTGTAAAATCGCGTAGCATAATATTAAAAAGTTACATACGTACACTTGCAACACGCAATATACGCTTAACAACTGCGAGCTTACACACCACAGCCTTGCTGCAGCACACGCATTGCCCCAAATGACTACCGTTTGCTGTGCAATTGGCAAAAATAACGGCAATAAGCACAGCTGCGTCTCGCATTTGGCTAACTTACGCAGCAGCTGCCCTTGAGCAATGTGTTCGCGCCACTACAATGGCAGCAAGTAGGTGGGCGCGCTGAAAATTCGTACACTCACAGTAACTGTGCGCATTTGTGTGCTTGTGCTGTGCGATTTTTAATACGCAACGCCACTTCACACCTCATAAAAGTCAGGCGGAGTGGCAATTGCTTGCGCGCAACGCCGAGCATCCGCTTTGCGCGCATGTTGCCACCTGCGTTGGCCCACCTAGTCGCTTCCTGTGTGCGCGGTGTGTGTGTTTGTGGCAATATTTCGCCGCGCCATTTGCGTCACTTATATTAGCTGCTTTGTTTAGTTTATATATTTCATTTGATATTTGTTTATTTTCAGCGCTTTTATTTCAATTTGTATATCATTTTTGCATACCCCACGCCGCCGTCGGCTGTCTGTAGTTGCTGGCTGTAAAATTCATTTCACGGCGCGCATAATTCAATACAATATAAATTTTACATTTTACTTGCTTGCGCTCGAGCGCTTACTGCCAACGGACACACACACAATTACACGCAAGCACAGCCACACGCCAAGGTCACCTTCGCGCGCCCCTAAATTTCATGCGAACTCAGCGCCTTCAAACGCCGCCACAGCGCGTTCACCATTCGCAACACCACTTCGTCGCTGCCACACACCCCCCGCAAAAAGTATCCACGCACTCCATTTTTGGCGATTCGTTGTTTGCATATTGCGCGCGATTAGTTTACAACGCTAACGGCATTTGTTTTGTTATTTCAGCTTAATTTATGACCCATAATGCCAGCAATCGTTGCCACTTTTCGCTGCTGCCAGACCGCACTACTCAAAGCAATCATGCTGCACACATACACGCACCCCATCCAGGACAAGCACGCGCGTACATATAACTAACAACTTGCAACCAGCTGAAGCATTCCGCCGCGTTACTGTTGCAATTAAATCATGAAAAGTTTTACAAAAAATTTTCCAATTTCCACGCTTACTTTGCAAATTCATGCGCTTGTTATTGCTTGCCGCGCGTCTTCGCCGCGCCGCCGCTAAGTGCGCGCCCGCAAATTTTGTTGACTAACTTGGCTGCGAGCGTTGGCTAGCTGACTGCATGATTTTCCAAGCAACAACAGCAATAATTTCGCTAACAATAACAACAATTTTCTAAACTTTAATCGAAGCGAAGCGTTCATAAATAATTTCCGCCGCTATTTTTAGCGTATTCTCTATATCCCATTCAAATGTGTCTATGTGTGTGCGTGCGTGTGGGTTCTGTTTATTGCTTTTGCCTTGATTACCTTCTATGCATCAATGAAAGTGAGTCATTCATTACTTGCGCGCATTGTCTTGTTTTCTTTTTCCAATTTTTATTAAACAATCTTCATTGAATTGCGGCAAAACGCTTCGTGGAAGTGCGCATTACAAGTGGGTGAGCTCATTGTTGTGGCATGGATTAGATTGATTGCATGATCAATAGTTGTGGCTGGTATTCATCACTTGGCTATTTTAGAGGAGCTTAGTTTACTCTTTACTTATAAAATCTAATCTAAACGACTTATAAAAGCACTGCTTGTTTCCTTTTTTTGTAAAAAAAGTTGTTCAATATCTCTTTGTACTTAATTTCTTCACTTTGCTACTGATATTGAATCCAAATTCGTAACCGTGGCTATGAACCAGTATACTAATGCACCAAATCATCTGTTTTTCCTTGAAAACTTTTCTTCTTATCTTCGTAAATGGAAGTATAAGGCATTGTCAACTTGTCATGAAGAATTTCCAACCATTCGCTCCCTGTTTCACAAGTTCAGTTCACAGCCTGTTCATCTCTAGGCAAGTTGGAACCTCCAAAACTCCTAATTCTTAACCCAAGCTACTAACCAGTTCAGCTAATGTGCCAAATCATCTGTATTTCCTCGAAAACTCATCTTCTTATCTTCATAAATGGAAGTATTTAGTACTCTTAACTCGCTACATTATGGCGGTTATAACCTTTCGCTACCCGTTTCACAAGTTCAGTTTACAGAATATTCAGCTCTGGACAAATTGGCACCTTCAAAACTGATGCCTTCGCAGAAGTTATAGCTTTAAGCATACTTTCGTGGATATTTTAACCAAATATACTCGTATTAGTTCTAGTTTTCCTAAGGTTAGTTGAAAAAGATGTTAGTTACCTTATCTATGATTAAAAGATACCTAACTTCTCCACCAAATGCTACAAATTGACTTAACTTTGCTCGTCCTTTATATAAAGATACTCACCTCACCTCAGGGCTGATTTTGACAATTGTGTCATTGCTGACATATATCAATTGTATTGCTATACTTGCTCGAATATCAAATTGCTTTGAGGCAGGTTTCTTGCAACTTAATTTGCATAGTTGAGGCAGTACGAAAAGTGAAGTATTGAAATATCTATATTACTACTTAAAAGGTATGTGAGTAAAAGCACACATGTGCCACTGACATTTGTCAAATGTTTGCCATTTTTAGCCATGCCGCAGGTGTGAAAGAGAGAAAGTGTTAGAAGCCTTAAGCGCAAACAACTTACCTTAAAATTTTGCCAAGCAAAGATTTTTTTGCAAATTGCGAGTGTCAGGCTTGCTTGTCAACCCATGTCAATTAGATATGGTAGCCATATGTAGATATATATATATTTAGTTTTTTTCGTATATATAGACCTAGCGCCAACGGGTTAACTAGTGTACTACTCATTTGAGTTTTTCTTTCGCCTAGCAAATTTGTTACGCAACAGCTAAAGCTGTACAACAAAAATATATTTACGCCGCCAGCCAACCGTTTAAGCCTTTGCGCACGTGATTTGCATACGAAACGCGCCATAAAACGAAATTAAAATGCCATAAAGCAAACTAGAAAATTTATGCTTTTGCATTAAAAATATTTTTGCTATTGTTTATAGTCTTGAAGTCACTTTTTTCTTTTCTTTTTTTTGGCGAGCAAGAACTCTTCATTAGATAATCGCTATAATAAGTACACACTACAAAAGCAATACAAGGGTAACTCGGCGCTTAAATTTTTATAAATATTTTGAAGCAGACCAAATCGCAACTACTTGGCACCAACGAAAATACTTCAATTTTCCATTTTAATTGCTTTGGAAGCGCAATAAAATTACTGTTTGCTGCAAAGTGGCGACAAGTGCCTGCGTCTACACTCAGCTTGGCGTTGGCGAGCGCACAATGTGACCATTGGTCTTCTCAGCTCCCCAATACTGACACTTTTATCGCAGCATTTTCGTTTAAATTCCTGTCATCGCTCTTCGTCCCCCTTTGGCCACAACTTTCATAGCTCTTTTATTATAACTCGCATGCTTGTCAAATAAAAATAAAGTTTCTTATCAAAAAATTGAAGTGCTCACTGAGGAATGACGGAAGTAGGATAATACATAATACGTAGCACTCGTAAGCGTGTATAAATCTACACATTTGAGTGGTTTTCTAGAGGGTAAACTCGTAAAACAAAAATCTCTATGCGCGCCGTAGAGATAACATCCGTCAGTAGAGTTTAGAGTGCATAGTAAAAATGGCGACTACGAAAGATCAGCAAGTTGTGGCACAAACAAGTGCGGCGTGATGACAAATTTGTGTTTTGATTTTTATTGTTTAGTGTTAGTTTACGTAGAATGCACATAAAGCAGTGCAACAAATTGTGTACGGTGAAGTTAAGAGCGTGGTGGAGAGAGTGGTGTGAGCGCAAAGAAAACGGTCGTTTTCTGGGTATAGAAACCCCAAAGCTTTATCGCTGTTTTACGAGTCAACTTATTAGCTTTTGTTTTAGAAATCAGAATGCGTATGTGGGTGCAACTTTAAGCTTTTACAATTTGAGAGAAATTTATATATATTGCGCAGCAATTTCGATTGTGTAACTCACAACTGGTTTAAGAAATTTAACTTATATTTCGTAGCTTGAGGGGCAGTGCTTATTACGCGGTATTGAAGACTCAAAATGTTATTAAAATTAAAACATTAATACTTTTATGAGTATGTTAAACTAAAAAAAATCCAAAAAAATGCTTACTTTACTCCTACGACTAGATAAAAAGCTCTCAGTTTATATGCAAAAATATTTGAAAAATATTTAAAGAGACAAAATTTTGTGTTTTACCTTAAATTATAATCGTTACTACTTTCCACAAAACTTATGTGCTCTGTACGTCAGCAGAAGCAACAAAATTGGCAACAGCGTGCCTGAAATTTGGCAACATTGCAAAAATACGTCACCTTCTGCAGTTGTCATAAAATCGCTGCGATGCCCATGCAATGAGACACAAAATCACATTCGCTACTTCACTTTCTATACAAAGAATACGAAATTGCGACTTATTGCACAATGACAGCTGTCAAAAACGCACTACGCACACCATGAAAAAGTGCAAGCTACGCAGAAAACGAAAAAAGCCAACTAAATGAAAATCGACAGTAGTAAAAATTTACGCAAATCAAAGCTATGCTTGACATTTACTTTTATTTTCTTTATTTTTATATGTCAGTTTAGTTATAAAATTGTCGTAAATGAAAAAAGGTCACTTGTAATGTACAAAAATTGACAGTTGCGACACCCCAGGGTAGACAAAGTAAAAGACACACACGCGAAAAAGGGCGACTGTGCGCTCTTGTGAGACGTTCGCACAGCGGAAGTGCGGCATGTTGCACGTCAGTGCGCGCGGGAAAATGTCAAAAACACACGATAAACCAAAAATGGCACTCCACATATGAAGGTGACCCAAAGTGTGTACTTGCAACATAGTTATAAAAATAAAATTTATTATCAACGCCAAGTCCAATCAACCAGCAAATGCCATTAGCATTTGTTGCATAACCTGCCTTTATGTCAGCTAGTGCCACGAAATGCAGTCAATGCTTTAGTATTTTATAAGAAAACATGAAAAGAGCGCTAATCGACTATAAACTATGCGCCATTACAAACGCATACAATATAAAAATTACAATAAATTGTTGTTGTTCTCAGTAAAGCGCCTCAATACGCGTAGTAACCCCATAAAATACCTCAAATACAGTGTATTGACCTGACCTGCTCTAATTCCGTGTTTTCGAATCGCTGCCAACTCACTACGCGTTTCGAGCAAATACCCACGATTATTTGTATGTAGTGGTGAAGGCAGAATTCTTGGGAACTCACAAAAACATATTATAAAGAGATTAGGTAATACAGCATTTATCTACACCGTCTCCCCGTGAGCATATTGTAAGCATCCGTAAATGCATCCTCAACCTTTATTGCTTCGCTACACATTTCTCATACTCGCAGACAGTTTGTGCTCCGTTTTGTGGCATGCATGTTGTTGTGACATTAAATATGCGTCAACGCAGCTGATGGTGTCATTAATGTCATTTGTGTGCATTTATTGAGGTTATGTGTGTATGTGGATATGGCTGTTGTGGCAGTGTTGTTCATTGAGGCCGCTCACAGACGCGTTTCCTTTTCACTAAACAGCCTCCACAGCTTGTCAACTGTTGTTGTTGTTATTATTAGCTTCTTCCTATATTATTTAGCGTATTTTGTGTACCAAATTATCCATTAAGGCAGCATTACGTTTTGTGCCTTGCGCCTCATTGCTGTTGTCCGCCGCGTACCCGTATTGTTTCCAGCAAATTATGAAAGGCGCACAAAAAAATGGGTAAAGGAGTTGCCAGCCCACGTACAAAATCACCGAAACCTTTATATTAAATATGTGTGATTTATGGCCACCGATTATGTGTGTGTGTGTGTGTTTCTGTAGTGGAATTGGTAATTTCTTTATTATTATGCAGAAACATATGCCTTTGTGAGGTCCTTGTTGGGCATAATACGGCGTTGGACCCATTTACATTGGCCGGCATATTTTAAATTGTGTATTTGTGAACATATGTTGAACTTTTAATAAACGCGTTATGTGGCAATTTAGTTTTTAATAGCGTCGTTTAATACAAAATGGCAGTCGGACACCTTTTGTGTCCGAGAACCAGTGATAATTTAGGTTAGAAGTTAGAATGGACTGTATAAGCTTTTTGTTGGCCAAGTGTTTTATTGCTGAGGACTTTGTGTGGAAATAGAAGCTTTGTTTAGCTCTTTTAATTAGGTTTTCACTGTTAACTTATCCCAAAGTCGCCTAATTGTAGACTAAAGGTTGTAACACATTTTCGACTCCAGCCTGTATATACACGAGTTTAGTCTCTTAGTTTTCAAGGTATCGATCTGAAATTTGGAACACTTCTTTCTGCTTCCAAAAAGCTGCTTACTACTAAGAACCGCCGATATCGGACCACTATGGCATATAAGTAGCTGCCATACAAACTGAACGATATAAATCGGGTTCTTATATGGAAAACACTTTTTCTTGATAAGTTATCTTCACAAAATTTAGTATATATGGTTTTCAAATGCATCGCGATAATATATGTGGAAACTGTTCAGATCGGACAACTATAGCATATAGCTGTCATACAAACGAAAGTATACAAATCTTGTCCTTGTATAGAAAATGTGTCTATTTGATAAGATATTTCCCTGAAAATTCGCATTAATTATTATCTTAGACAGTGCTATAACATCCAAAGAAATTGTGCAGATCGGACAACTATAGCATATAGCTGCCATACAAACTGAACGATCAAAAACGAACTCTTGTATGGAAAACTTTTTTATTTTATGACTTAACTTCACCAAATTTAGTACAGATCATTGCTCAAACTAATTACACAATCTCCCAAGAAATGGTTTAGTTCGCTTTACTATATCATATAGCTGCCATACAAACTTATCGCCAAAAATCAAACTTTTGTATGGAAACCATTTAATTTGTGAAGACTTCAGTGCAACCGTAGTCAACATTTTTCTAGTTTTTATATTAATTTCCATTGTTTTCGCTTCCAACTGCGTTCTTGTACAAATTTTTCATTGATTGCCCGCTTTGATCCTTTTCTTCTCGCACCTACTCGTTAATTACTTTACATACCTTTTCTTGTTGAACTTGAACTTTGTGCATTTTTTCCCTCACTTCTGCCATACACATCGCATAATTAATGGCTTCTACTTCTGTTAAACAATATGCGCCTTCACTTACTACACCGTTATGCCTTCACAAGCAGTTCATTGCACTAAATGCTCATTAATAAATCAAAACCGAACCGCCACCGTTGAAAATTGCCGAACAAAAACGATTTACAAAAGGAGTATCATACAAAATAACTGTCGTAATTCAACAAGCTCATTAAAATTTTGTAGAAAAATAATGCAGAGATGAAAAAAATTACAAATTGTACATGAATTATTAATTAATTTTCAATCAGAAATTATTTTTTTTTAATTTTACACGCGTGCGCTGCTAATCAACGAGGAAAATTCATTAATTATTGATGAGTCGGTTTGTAGTGTACACATATGAGTAATAATTTAGAGGGAAATTCCATTGGTGTGAAATGAAAAAATGGAAAATTGTTAGATTTAAGTGAGTACATAGAGAAATTTACGCCTCAGTGTCTTTTCGCTAAAGGTTTGAAAATGCAGAAACATTGCTTTGAAGTAGGTACTGTGAGCACTAGTTTGTAACTAGTTGCTATCAAAAAAATAACGACACAAAAATTAGTTTTAGAATGTTTTTCAAATAATTGCGCAACTAGTCCGAAATATACTAGTTTGTAACTAGTTGTTTTAAAAATTCTTTAAATTATATTTTTCCTTTGCTTAAGCTTTTAACTATTTTTTCGACGAAATCTCCACTTTTTTAATACCCCAGCGCAGTGCTCACCTTGAAATAGAAAAATAAATAGAAAATTAGTTTCTTCTTCAGTTTCTTAGAAACAGCTTAGAGAAGTTCAAAGCCACGCACGCCGCAGCAGCTAATCAAAAGCAATGAGATTAGGTGCTCCACCGCGTAACTTATTCAAATACCCGCCACTACTTTTTCGGTTGCCCCGCAGCACCAACTGGTAGGGTAGGTCAAGCAACTGCAGCACATCAAAGCCAAGTTTCACACACACATACGCACGCCGAACAGCGTGATAAGCAAGGCAGCAAAGATAATGTAGCAACACTTGCTTTCCAAGCAGTCGAGTGAGCGTACGTTGAACCGCTGTTTAGCCGCAATGCAAGCGACTACCTGCTGTTTTTTGAGACCAAGCGCTCAATGCGTATTATAAGGGCGCAACAAGCATACATTTCAAGTGCTGCCTTTTCATTTAGCATACCGCACACACACACATGTGCACATATGCCAACTATTTATAATCCCTGGCACGTCTGTTTCCGCAGTTACCGCAAACAACCAACACCTGCGAGATTGCCTTTTGAGCAAAAGTAATAATAAATAAAAAATGCATAAAAAATACAAGCTGCAGCAACAACAACATTGACAACACAAACATATCCTGCAGTGATTTGAAGTGATAATATAAAGTAAGCAAAAACACGGAAATACGGTAGCCACTGTGCTGCCTACAAGCAGCACGACAAAGGACATGCCACACACCCACCAGAAACAACAACGTTTGTGTGTTGCATGCATGGGTGTTGTACAGCGCCTGCGGCTATGCATACGCTCAGCTACACTAATACCACAGCAGCGGGTGACTGGCTGCTGCGCTAAAGACAGGCTGTTACTGGAGTTGTGTTTGTACCCTTTCATTAGCAGCAACGGCAGCCGGCGTGGGTGGGCTTTTGCACACACATACACATGCCAACATTGCGTTATTTATGCATGTTGCGCTCTAAAAACACGTCATACGATATGTGTAGCGTAAAAAGTATTTACTCAATTTTAAGCTTGTATCACAGTGGTGGTGGTAATACGATGAGGTGACCAAAGGTACAACAAAAAAGTGCGAAAAAACTATTAATATTGAGCTCGGAGGAAAATTTAAGCGATAGTGTAATTTTTTTGCAACTAAAATGACATTGAGAATTTAAATTATTAAAAAAAATATTCAAATCCGTATAAAAAAATGTAAAACTTTAAAAAAATATATTCAAATATATATAAAATAATTGAATTGAAAAAAAAATAAAAAATAAAAATAATAAAAAAAAATATATTATTATAAAAAAATTAAAAAAAAATAAAAAATAAAAAAAATAAAAAAAAAAATAAAAAATAAAAAATACAAACAATATTAAAAAATGTATAAAAATATTTAAAATTTAAAAATTATCAAAAATTAAAAATAAGTTTTAAATAAAAAAAATTTTCTAATAAAATACATACTATATTTTTTGTTGAAAACTTTTTGAAAGCAAACTGATATTGTAAATTTCAAAAAATATATATATAAAAATTTATTTGATAAACAATATTTAATGTTGTTGTTATATTAAATTATACTGGCTGTAAAATTTTTTTTTTTTAACAAATTGATAACGCATATTCAAAAAAAATATTTAAAAATATTTGAAACAAAAAAATTAAAAAATATGTAAAATAAAAAAAATTCTATTGAAATAAATTAACGGTTGAAATTTCTTTGACAGCGAACTGATATCGAAAATTAAAAAAAAAAATGAAAAATAATTATGTAAAAATATTTGAAGACAGATATATTAAAAAAAAAACAAATATTTTGTATTAAATATACTCTTTTTTTAAAAAAATTAATATTAAAATTTAAAAATATAAAATTATAATATAAAAATATTTGAAATTAAAAATTATAAAAAATTTAAATAAAAAAATATATTTTCTATTATAATATATTCGATATAGAAATTTTTTCGGAAGTAATATAATAAAAAAAATAAAAGAATTAAAAAAAAATATATATGTATACAAATATTTAAAAAAATAATTTCAACAAAAAAAAATTTAAAGTAAAAAAAAAATATTTCTTATTAAAATATACTGGTAACGGAAATTTTTTTGGAAGCAAACTGAAATTGTGTATGAAAAAATTATTAAAAAATAAAAAAACACATTTAAATTAAAAAAAACTGTAAACAAAAAAAAATTTAAACAAAATGCAAATATTTAAAACTAAAAAAAATATATTTTGTTCTAAAAATATTATTTTAATTTAAAAAATATAAAAAATATTATCGTAAATTAGTGTTACTGCCACCTCTACGCTTATATCGCCTTGTCAAATAATTTTAAATTGTATTGTATTTAAAATTACAAAAAAAATATTTCGAGATAAAAAAATTATTTCAACTCAATGAAAATATATAAGATATTATGCTGAAAAACTGTTACCGCCCGCTTTGCGCTCATTCCGCCTTGTAAAATAACATTTTTGCAGTTATTTATTATCCTTCGCTTTTTTGACGCCATCAACTGCTGCGCTCACCCTACCCCCGACTAGCCTTAGTAAAACTGCGCACCAGCAAATGCATTAAAAAGCACATACTTGCTTTAATGTGCAAAAATTTCATCAAATAATTCGTTTGCCTTCACTTTTTTCATTTTTTGTTGCCGCCTTTACTTACACTCAGCTCTTACAGCTCTTTACCACTTAGTGCCTTTTTTGTTTGTGTTTGTTCTGGTTATTTTGCGTAAGGCCATCAAAATGAAATGGAATTTATGCACATCGTCTATCATAAAAACTTCCATTAACGCATTTGGCTACATTTGCACTCACACTTAAAAGACTCGTCCCATACGTATTTGTTTTTTATATACTATGATTATTCCGATTTTTTGGGTCAACCCACGCCGCCAACGTCCATACTCATACATATGTATGTGTTTATATGAATATCGTAAAATATTTTGTTTGGTTGCCTTGACACCTACACACAAACACACAAACCGAAATAGAAACAGCAAAAGGCGCTTGCAGGCACATCCTTGCCACACTCCACATACCCAACTCAGTGTGGCGCTTGCCCTGCTGCCCGACTGCTTTGCTGTTGCTTGGGTTTTTTTGTGTGTTGCCTGGCTTGTGCTGGCATTCCGTGTATAATATCAATTCTTATGTTATGATTGTTGAGTGTTGGCTCTTAGAAATTTATTCTGTATACCATATGTCCTTTTAATAGTTGGCATTTGATGCTGAAAGTGCCTTTTTAGTATGCACCCCTCAATTGACCAATAAGCTTTTACTTGCCACTACATAGCGGGCTAGGAGTGTGGAGATAGTATATACATAGATGCATATACATATGTATATATACATATACATATATTAGTAAACTGATTGCTGCCAGTCAACTGTCAACTGCCAACGATTGCAGCTTCCATTTTCGTTCAGCGTTTTTGTATAATTCGTGGCTCAGTCGACTTTTCGGGCATATACTATACACATAGCACTGTTTATATGTGCAACATAGATTTATATCGTGCCCCATATCTCGTATACATAAGTACATACCCCATATACATATCGTTGCTTATATTTGCACCTTAGTTTCATGTAACAAAAAGCTATATTTCCTCCAAAAACCAAACTTCTAAAACACTGTATGTATAGATTTCTCAAACCATTTTTCTCACCACATTTTTCTTATCACATTTCTACTCTTATTCCTTTTATCTGCCGTTTTGTGTCGCCAATTTACCTCTGCACCGCCAAATTTACCTCCTACATCCTTTAACCGCGTTTCCTTGCGCTCACGCTCTCACCCCCGTGCTCCTATCACCACATTTCTCTCACTGCTCTGCATTGTTGTTTCCGTGTGCCTCTCAAGCGCATCACTTTTTCCGCACCACATCCACATTCTCTGTGCTTTGCCGTTAGCTATTTACTGTTTTGGCGTTGCCAACCAGCTCCACAAACCTACATGCATGCATACGCTGCGTTGCCAGCAGCTCTTGTTATTATCTCGCCGAAATGTTGTTGTTGTGTGTTGTGACGCTTAATGTGGATTTGTTGCATAAACAGTTTTTATTTACTTTTTCAAGCTGTTAATCTGGCATTTGTGTTAATGCTTGTTAAGCGAAAATGTGCTGAAATTTTTGGCGTTCAACTTTTGGCAGAATGGTTGACGTTGGTGGTTAAGGGTCGCGCGAATTGAGATGTGCGCGCCCAGTTTTGTGTTTTATAAATATTTTTGGGGGATTTTGAATTTATGAAGCAGATATAGTAGTAAGCTCTTAAAGACGAGTAATTTTAACTTAAAAACTGCTACCTGCTGCGCTCTCAAGCTTTGCTGCCGTTGCTTACTCGATTTTCTCAGTTTCCAGCAGCCCCGTTTGACTGACTTCGCACGATTCTTGTCCTTAAAAACTTCAAATTTTATCTTTATGTACAATTTTCTTCAGTTTCAATCGGTAAAATGAAGTCGCGTTGTTTCTATATTCAGCTGCATGTCTAGAAAAGCTTTCAAAAAGCTTAAAGCTTACCTCTATATATAATTTCTTTATATTCAAGCAGTAAAAATTACTCGAGTTATTTTCACTGTCAGTTGCTTACTCTAAAAGGTTTTCAATGACTTTTGGCGCCATTTTTTTGAAATATGCACGTATATAAAAGCTTTTAAAAAGCTCAAATTTTACTGTTACATACAGTTTTTTCAGTTTCAATTTGTGAAATGAAATCGTCTTGTTTTCAAGATCAATTGCTTACTCTAAAAAGTTTTCAATGAACTCTAGAACCACTTTTTTCGAAATCTACTCATCTAGAAAGCTTTTAAAAAGCTTAAAGTATACTTCTATATACAATTTTCATCAGATTCAAGCAGTAAAATGCACTTGAGCCATTTTCAGTGTCCGTTATTTACTCTTAACAAGTTTAAACGACTTTCAGGCTAACCTTACTTTTAGAGGCCTTATTTTTATTCTTTATATGTAATTTATGCCTGCATAACAGTTATTTAATTATAGCTACTGCCATCAAGTTAATGAAATATTATCAAAAATTACCAAAAAGGCAAAATCTGTGATTTTCAGTCATTTTTGGCAATATTTCATTAACTTGACCTGTAGTTCTCAACAAGTTTATGTAATAAATTTGTATAACCAATTAAAGGCTGCAAACATATTAATGCTACATAACAGTTATTTGCATACCCTTTAAATTTTTTAGTAATTTTTGACAATATTTCATTTATTTCGCTACACCAACTTTAATTCTCAACAAGTTCGTATACTAATTTTATATAAGTAACATGCTATGTATTTTTATTTTGTCCATTGATAATAATTATTTGAGTATCCTTAGCACTTTTTATCATTTTAAACAATATTTCACTCATTTTACTGCGGAAACTGTAGTTCTCAACTAGTTTATATACTAATTTTTTATAAGCAATTTCTTGGTATAAAGAATAAATGCTAAGCCTTATGCTTTTAACAACAAAAAATTTTATTGTTGTTGTAAATATTTGCATACAAAATGCGATTCACTAATAAATTGTATATTTTTTAATTTCTTTCGCCATTTTGTTTGCCAAAAATTTCCGCCTAACGCAACTTTTCACACACAACTTCAACTGCCTCTTCCGCCTGTCTGCCACAACTCTTGCTACCAACATTTTCACTACATTTTTACGACGTACATTTTATCGTTCAATACGTGCTTGTTATATTTCTACATATTTTTTACTGTTGTTGACTAATTTTTACTGAACTTTGACACTGCAGACAATTAATCATTTGTTGCCGCAACATGCAAGCGACACTGACCGAAGTTCCGCTAAAATGAAAGCCAACACATATACATATATATATTTATGTTGCAGCATGTGCTGGCATGCACTATAAACGCTTTTTCACGCCACACATAATGCAAACGTGTGCGCGCTGGCAGAAACAAAGCCAAAACCGCCTGCGGAGGAACTCACTTTCGGAGAACAAACTATTGAACTGCTGACCTATATACGGCGAGCGGAAGTGAGCAAAAACCATAGCAGCGAATTCACAACAGTCAAAAATGCATACATGCTCGTGGCTAGTTGGCTTGTGTGGGTGTGTGTGTGTACATGCCACTAAAGTGGGTGGCAAGCTAGGCAAGACTCGTTGACCTCATAAATTTGTAAACGCGCGCGCGAAACAAAAGCGCTCATATGCGAGTGAATGGAAAACAAACACGAGCGTATTGTCGAAATGTGCTGTACTTAACAATGTTTGCATGTGTGGGTGTGTGTATATGTGAGTGTTGCATACCGGCAGGCGCTGCAGGCTGAACAATAAATAAATATTGTGCAAAAAAAAATTAAAAAATAAAACAAAAAAGGAGTGAAAATAAATAAAGGAAAAGCAATCTTGCAAAGTAAAATAACAAAGTGCTTGTTGTAAAATTGCTGTGTTTCACAAAATGTACCGTTGTACAGTTAAAGCGCAGCATAAATGGAGCACAAAAAGTAATATGCATTGTGAATTTATGCTTTTTAAATACATTTTGTGCCATTTTACAACACTTACGCCACACAATGGCAACACTGCCATGTTGCATGTGCCATATAGCCATATAGCGACTTGCAACGCATTGTTCGCTGGCAGCAAAAGCGCGCTAGCAACACTTTTGCTGCTTAAATGAAAGCCAAAACAGAACAAGAACAACACTTTTGCAGCCACAACAAATTGTTGGCGCTGTGTTGCAAGCACAACAACAACATTTACATGTTTTGGTATGTGTGGCATTAACTTTTGGCAAATGCCACACTTTCTGTTCACTAAATAGCAATAGATTTGGCATGCCGTTAAATGCGAAAGCGCTTAAAATAACATGCCGCATGCGTCTATGAGTTATGGCCTACAATGCGGCTGCTTTATGTGCCACAAAAAAAGCATGCGAATAGCCAACTTTTAGCTATAGCCACAAGCTAAGCGTCCACAACGCCAATCCATTCATAGCTGTAAATTATATGCATTCATTCGTTGGCGCATTTCCGTTACTGATAAAATTTTAATGCGACATTTTAAAATTCACCACCACCACACCGCCAGCGTTGCACTGCCAGGCATTGCACAAACAGTAAGCGCGCATTGTTGCTCGGCCGACATACATACATACATACATGCGTACATATTTCTTTAAGATGTACTAAGGCGAAAGAGGCAGCGTGCAATAAAACGTACATTACAGCTGATTACAGCTCAAATTGAAATTGATGTCGTGGCGCTGGTAGTGGTGTAGTTGCATATAAATCTCTTTGTTACATGCAGTTATGAGGTCTCGCGGCTAATGCAGCGCTGCAGTGTGGCACATATACATAGTTAGATGGCTGCTGTGAAAGTATTGGCTGGCGTTGCAAGGGTGTTGGGCGATAGCGCGCTATATTTTTAAATACACACATATACACATACATACATATATACACATAAATACTTCATCCACATTTTATAAGCGCTGCAATTTATACAAGTGTTCGTGTGTGTGTGTGTTTGCGGTTGAATGCGCTGCCTCTCTATCTAACTCTAATGGCGATTGCGCTGCAACATTCTTTTGTTGCTTCCTTTGCTACTATAATAAATGAGGTCATTCAATTATTCTGTATATGTACCGTTTGTCGGGTTATTCAATTCCGTTTAATTGAAGCTCTGGCTGTAGCTGAAGCTGAAGCTTAGCATGGCAATAGTTGATTATGGCACAATCTCTCATGTATAATTAGCTTTTCTATTGCTTGGCGATTAACGCTTCAGCAGTTGTTATGTAAAATTGTGTTATTGACTGGAAATTTTATATTAATCAATTATTATTTTCTTCTCTTTTCAGGTATGTAAAATGACAACTGTTATTTTTGTCATAACTAATCAATATAAGATGGTGAGTCTCTTATATAAAAAGTGCTTTAAAATAAAATTTTACAATGCGAGAGCTGCAATTTTAAGAAAGTACAAAGCCACGTGTTTGAAATCGAAAAAATTGCTGCTCGTAAAGTTAAGCTTCAATTTTTATAGCATAAAAGATCATAAAAGGAGCTGTATCGTGATTTTAAGTGGTTAGTTTGTATGGCAGCTATATGTTATAGTAGTCCGATCTGAAAAATATATTTGGAGATTGTAGCTTTGCCTTGAAAAATAATTTGTGCCACATTTTGTGCAGATATCTCATCAACAAAAAGAGTTCTTTATATAAGGACTTGATTTTAATCGTTCATTTTGTATGACAGCTAAATGCTATAGTTTTCCTATCTGAACGATATCTTCGGATATGATAGTATTGACTGAGACAATAATCTGTGCCAAATTTCGTCAAAATATTTTGACAAATACAATACTTTTCCATACAAGGTCTTGAATTTAATCGGTCGGCTTGTACGGCAGCTATATGTTAGAGCGATCCGATCTGAACGATTTATACGCAGATTGTAGCCCTGCTATCAGCATTAGTTTATACAAAATTTCATTAAGTTACCTTATCAAATAAAAAAGTTGTTCATACAAGAGCTTGGTTTTGATTGAACTATAATATTTGTATGGCAGCTATATGTTATAGTCAAGCGATATGAAAAATTTATACAGTGATTATAGCATATTCTTGGAAATAATAATCCACACTAAATTTGGTAAGATAACTCGTCAAGTAAAAAATTTTTCCCTACAAGCAAGCTAATCCAATCCGGCTTAACTCTAATTGAGAATTTGGATTCCTTATTCTAATTCTTCTAATTCTTAATTTTTTACTGAAAGCATATTGGCTTTAACCACGTAAGCGGTGTCTAAGCCAATAAAGAAGAAATAGTTTGGAATGAGTTGAAATTACTAAAGCTATTTGCTTTAAGCGATCCAGCTTAGGTCAAGAATTGAACTGAAACTTTTGGCTGAAATAGTTTTAGCTATATTACTTAACATTCAAAAATCTGGCAACAACACTTTGCGCTTCGCAGCTCATTTGATTTAAACAGCTGCCTTGCTGACGTTACATCAGTGACTGTTTCACGAGTTCACAATTTTTTTTATTTCGAACTGTTTCACTAGTTCACCATGTTTTTGTTTTGAACTGTTTCACAAGTTCACTATTTTTTTTGTTTCGAATAGGTGGTGCTGCTGACGTCACATTAGTCACTGTTTCACAAGTTCACTATTTTTTTCGAATATTTTTTTAGATAGTGCCATTAACAAACCATACGGTTAGTTAGGTTAGGTTAGGTTAGAACGTATAGTTTATCTAAAGTCGGTGAAATTCACTTGAACATATATTCATCCTTTGTGTTATCACCAAACAGCTAAAACATGGGTCCACAGGTTCCTATCAATCGGCGCAGCAAAGCAAACGTTTACACTCTTCGAAATTACTTCACTTCAGCTTTGCTAAAATGACGTCATATTAACTTATTTTCTATATTTAAAGTACTACATACTTTACTCTTTCAAATACCAGAAGCTATAACCGATATATCGGTTACTCCTCTCTACACTCAACTTGTTCGAAATACAGCAAATTCGTTGCTATAACTTAGTCTTCACCACAATATATATTTCGCATGTCCTTCCGCACTAAACTAAATCATGGCGGCTAAGCAACCGTAACCGAAAATTTAGTGAGCGAAATGAGCATATATAAGCATCTCACTACGGCGTAGAGCCACACAACTAATACACTAGAAAAATGTGCGTACGTGTTTCACACTTTAAATATTAAGCCCACGTAGTGCCGCAGTGGCATAAGACACTTCGCACGCTTTACAAAAAGTAATCTCGCAGCTAACGGTATGCTGTGGCAGGCAAGTGCAGGACGTTGAAAGGTAGGATATTCGAACCCACTGACCAAGGTTTAATAGATACTACCGCAACAACACAAAAAAAAATCCGAAAAAAAGTTATAACGGGATATAATAAAGTAGAGTAGTGGAAAAGCAAACGAAAAAAGGACTTTTGCTGCTGGCGCAAACTTTTCACATTCTTTAACAAAGTGTGTAAATTTGTGAAACCGAACTTTTGCCGCGCGCGCCACAGCAGCAAGCACATGTCACACTACTACATCGAGAGTTGGGCGTAAAAGTTTGCGAAAAATCAATACGTTTTCTATAAATTTTTCATAAGAATTGTTATTTATGTTGTAGGCGTTGAAGAAACTTTGGTCTATTTTATGCTACGAGTGCTGCTGCTGCAATGTGTGTGTGCTTGCAACACTGCTTGGCAGTCCCAACTGGACGGTTGGAGGTTTTTTTGATTAAAACAAGCACGAATAGTGACAAAAATTTATGTTTTTTGTTGCAAGAAAACTGCAGTAAAACGTAGCCACTCATAATATTGAGTTAGAAATGGTCATACTTTCATTAGGACGTGCCACCAAGTCAGCAGCGCGCTGGCTGGTGTCCACGTCACGTGCTAAAGCCATTGCAAAAGCCATGCGGCAGTGCGCTGTGTCGCCCAAATGGCAGGTCTATAGCGTGTGGCAAGCAGTGCAGCAGTTGTAGTGGCAATAATGTGCCAAGTTGCTGTAACGGCTACTACTGCTGTCACTATTACGGTGCATATTTGTTATTTTTCTTGTTTCTGGCAATTTTTTCTTTGTGGCAAGTTAAGGCGCATATTTTTTGTTATTTCACTTGCTTTTTGGCTGTTTTTGTTGTTGTGGCAAGTTAAGGCGCCTATTTGTTGTTATTTTTCTTGGTTTTTGGCTGGTTTTGTTGTTGTGGCAAGTATAGTTATGCAAGTGTGCGTGCGTATGTGCTATTAGCAATGTTGAAAGTACATATCACCAAGTTAAGGCGCATATTTGTTGTTTTTTTTTCTTATTTTTCTGGGTTTTTGGCTGTTTTTGTTATTGTGGCAAGTTGGGTTAAGTATGTGTGCGTGCGTGTGTGCTATTAGCAATGTTGCAAGCACACAGCGCCAAGTTAAATTTCGTATTTGTTGTTATTTTTTTGAGTTTTTGGCTATCTTTTGTTTTTGTGGCAAATGTAAGCATGTTGCAAGCACACAGCGCCAAGTTAATGTTGTGCCACACTGCAATCTTTGGCAACTAAATGTGCCAAAAGCAAATATAATGAAAAGAAAAAGCAATAAAAACAAATAAAAATAATAAAAATAACAAAAATAACAAAAACAAATTAAAATTAAAAAAAAATAAAAAAATAATAAAAAAATGAAAATGCAAAAACAAAAAAATATATATTAAAGCTTGCAAAACTAAACCAAAGCCAGCATAAAAATTAAGTGCCCGCTCACAATGACACTTTAACGCACGCAGCTAACAACGGCTCTCTATACACGTTTGTGCCACACAATCCAGCACGCATGTGCTTGCGTCTGTATCATGTTGCAACAATTGCGCGTGCAAATTACCCAGTTGTGACGCTTCTCTGAAAAGCCTGTCCTTTTGTGTGTATGTTTGGCTTTTTTGTATGTGTATGTGTGTGCCTCTGTGCGCTTACGGTAATAAATGGGCGCAGACTGCATTGCGTTGCCAGTGTTTTACTACACTTCTTAGTTTTTATTGCCACTACACACTACTCGCTGGCAATTACGGTAGTTTGGCGCATACGGCGTGACACAAAAGCGTAGATTTATCTTGCAACGTTCTTTTTTTTGCCTTTGAAATTTGGCAAATGCGACTATTTGCTGCCAGCGCCTTGCGCTTTCTTCATAAACTTCTTGCCGCGCGGTTGCTTTGACTTTACATGCCGCGCGCCTTGGCATTTCTTACATTTCTCCTTGCCATTTCTTTATATAACAGCGCCAGTTTCTTTTATTACTTCTCGACACATTGCCACATTTGTGCAACGCATGCCGCTTGGCCCCACGCTCAGCGTGCGCTTGCAATTTTTGCCATTTTTAAGTTAAGTGTCGCGCTGCTTAGATTTCTCTAATACCTAGCGCGCACAATGCCGCGACGTGACTTACATTTGGCAAGCAAACGCGCGCGTTTTTTCACATTTTGACAAATTGCTTAAAAGTGTGCCAGCGCGCCTTGCTCAGCACAATGTTTCGGCATTTGCCAGTTGCCATTTGCCAGTTGCTTGTTGTCTAATGATAAATCGCGCGCTGCTGCCACGTAGCTAACCGTGCTTGGCGTCGCAAATGCACCACTTTCAGCGCTTATTAGAAATGCTCCAAAAATATTAAGTTCAAAAACAGATTTGGAAAGTAAATTCAACAAAGCACGGCAGGCATTACTTTAAATCAGCTGCTAACTCACCTGCAACAATGCCAAAAATGCCCGAAAAATGCCTACATACAACAGCCATCCATCTTGCTGTCACAAGCAAACTGTTTGCAACAGTTTTCGCATACTTTGCGCCAGCCGCTTGGCAGCTCAATCATGCAACGCGTCGTAATGAAATAAACTTATAACATTGATTGCATATTTCTGGGCGCACACACACACCTTGTAGTCTTTATTTATTTATTTATACTTAAGCCATTTCTATATATATTTTTTATGTCTGTCCGCGCGCGCGCCTTACAAACATTGACCCCGACATGGCCATGCATAATTTAATAATCCTTCAAATAGCATTAAGTCGTAAGAATATGATAAATCTTGTTGCAAAGTAGCAGCATACTTAACACATTCTTAAAGGGTTGCATGTCCGTCCATTTCCCCATGAGGGGTTGCCCATTTTTTCACGTGCTTATTTGTGTTGCAACACCTATCTGTGCGCTCGTTATTTATTATGCACAAGCGACCCGAAATAACTGAAAGTAATAAAATATTAATGAAATTCCAGCAACACCTTTTTCAAAAGAGCACCCAACAATGTGTGTGTGTGCGTGTGTGTTTCGCGCATTCCTAACACAAACTTTCATAATTTCCGACAACTTTTCTTCAATTCACTTGTTTTATGGCAGAGCCGAAGTTAACGTGCTTACTTTTGTAGGCGTCCTAAGGAAAAAGGTACGCAGCACATAGCTAAGTGAGTAGGGATGCTTCTTTCTTGTTTGCCATTGCGCTTACTTTCCGTTTGCCGTTTTCCGCAGCCAACACGCGCCCCAACACGTTCACTTTTCTGTCTGCGAGCTGCGGCGCCCCTTCTAGATGTGCTTCAACGACAGGCGCTGGTAGACGAAATCGCCTTCATTGCTTAACACCTGCAATTGCTTGTTCAGTGGATTTCGTAATTTCAACGTGCCGCTTGCCGCTGACAGCGCGACGGCGTTCATTTCTCACAAGTAACTAAGGCGCTTTGCTGCCTGGCAAGTATATGTATATGTTTGTCTACAATTTACAGCATGCCAATGAAACAAAGTCCTCGCGCGGCTGTCAGCTAGGCGCGCGTTTAAGTGGCATTTCTTACCAGGATTTCGCAGTAAATGCTTGCTTGACAGGTCTGCAGCCAGCAGTAGCGTAGTCTTCAGCCAGCAGTGGCGCAGATTCGTCTTGCTTGTTTTCTTGCCTTTCTTGTACTGCGCGCCGCTGTTTGTATATGTGTGCCTCGCTTCTGTGAAATTCCGTATCTCACCTTTATATATTCATTCATTCATTTGCCGCCTGCTCTTACTGCCTCAAAGCTTGTCGTCTGCATACTTCGTCATAATTTTGCTTGCAAGTCATCATGCGCCTCACCGTCTCACAGCGCAGCATCTTAACCTTGCGCTCTTACGCAAATACCAACTAATTTTGCGGCATTTTCGGCAGGTGCAGGCATTTAAAGAATTCTCACTTGTGCCACCAGCCTGCGCGCTCGCTGCTGCTGCGGCTTGCCTGTGCAAATATTTCAAGCTAACACGTGTGAAACGAAATAATTCGCAAATACCGTATTCTGTAAGAGCGTAGTTGGGGAGTTTTTTGTCACACGAGCTTCGTACCAGCACTTGATCAGCAGTGATATTTGAGAGTAACTAGTCACTCATCGGCCTCAAATTCGGCGATCACCTCTTCGTTGGACGAAAATTTCCAGCGAACATTCTTTTGAAATCTGAGAACAGGAAATAGTTACTGGAGACCAGATCGGATGACTCTCGATGGAACTTCGGACTGAAATGATGGAGCCACGTTTAATCCATTGTCACATTACGCTTTAGCATCTCAAACACTGCTCCGAATCATCAACTCGTAGTTGCTTATGGTCAAACGTAGGTTCGGGCGCCACCCACTTTGCTTATACCGTTCTCATGCCCAAAAATTCGTGAATGATATGACATAAACACTCAGTTGATATCTTTAGAGCGTCTGCTTTCACGAACAACTTCACTTTGCGGTCGTCCAAAATTATTTAGTGGACTTTTTTTGAGGTTTTCCTTGGTAACATCGTCTTTTGGGCGTCCACAGCGTTCAACGTTTTCGATGCTCATTTCACCATGTCTAGACTTAGCATAGCAATCCTTTGTGCTTAATTTTCCGGTAGCAGTGTCCGGAAATTCGTGATCAAGCTATTTTCTTGCTTCAACAGTATTTTTGCCTTCAAAAGTTGTCAACACGCCGGATTCCTTTTTATCCATTTTTTTCACAATTATAAAAGTTGTTTCACTCGAAATGATATAATTCACAAACTAATGATCCAACAGCTCTAAAATTTATAAAAAAAGCCTTTTAAAGGTTAGGACTAACTAATAAGGTAACCTATATGGTTGTAATTACAGTAGCGCCATCTATGTCTCAGTCTAAGTCTTTGCAATTGACCTTTTATCCCCACTTTTCGGTATACCAAGCCGTCTCGTTTGTTCTTTGACTTTTCCTCTCTTTTTTCCTGTGGTCCTCAATAATTTCTCAAAAAAAAATGTCTTCTAAAGCCAGTGATCGAAACTGATCTCACCTGGCATCACCTAGCATCAATAATAGACTTTCCACATGCCGTCTCAACTCAAGTTTTATTGCGCGCTGTGTCGCTATGCAGCTTCATTGACTCTCGAAACTTTTCTACTTTACAACTTTTTCTACTTCATTTCGCAATGTACTCGTATATTTTTACAACCATTGCCGCCGGCATTATTTCTATATTTTCTTCTACTTTTTATAATAAAAAAAAGAAAATGCTCGCATACTTCTGCCATTTGTTTAACTTTACCTTGAAAGCCACAAGTCTTCGTCATAACTTCGCGCATAACTCACAGCCTTTTGCCGACTTTACAACTTGTCGAGTCATTTCGAGTGCGTACTTTGTGGTTATGCATATACTAGGAATATATATATTTATATTTATACACATACATACATACACCTAGTGGGTGTCACGAGTTGTGGCAGCGTTGAAGTGTGCGTGTGGCAATGTTTATGTGCAAACTTCCAGACATCTTGACTGGCATAGAATTCATAATTTCTTGGCTGTCATAAAATATATGTTTGTGTGTATGTATGTATATGTTTTCTCTGTGTGTCTGTGTGTGCGTTTAGCTTTCTATTTTCTTAATTTTTGTGCCTTGAAATGCCAACGCTGCCGCCGCTCTACTTCAATCTGCGTCGTCTATTGCCTGCCATTAAGTTGGCGCTCATTAAATGTCGAGACAGCCTTGCCACCTAGCATCGATAGCGGCTCAATACTCAATTTTTTTAATATTTGTTTTTATTTTTGCTTTGCTTTGCACTTTTTTACATCTTTTTCTGCACGCTTTGCTTGCAACACGTTATTTATGCTGCATTTCATGTGCCGTTACTGCCGTTTTGTTGTAATTTAACAGTAGACTTGTCGTTTTGATTGCCTTACACTTTTAACGGGTTGCGCTGTATGAGCCAAGCTGCGACTACATGTTTGACGCGACGAGCTTGCCGCACATACTTCCCGTTCTTACTTGCCACTTTGCCTATCTCTCTATATCTTTCTCTCTCTCTCTCCCTCTCTCTATGTGTGTGTGCCTCGTTTATTTTAATACCGCTGCATTATGAAATCCTTGCCTTCAACGCCTCGTGCAAAATGGGTGTGTGAATTTACAGTTATGTTGCAGTCTTAGCTCTATTTTCCTCTTTTCATTCAGTTCGCCGTGCTTTTCCAACGCTTTTTTTGCACTCCACTTCTAACCATCGTTGCGGTTGTTACTCTGGTAGACTTTTTATTACCTTTGGGGTTATAAAATGAAATGAAATTGAAAGTGTTGTCTTGAATTTTATGGGAAATTTTCTAGTACAGACTGTTCGTGGTTAAGCGTGGCGTTGCTAGCTTGCCGTGAGGCATATAAACATACATACATACATGTGTAATATATATGTGTGTGCGTTTTAGCTCCTTTAAATGCCTTCAAAGCTGCATGGAAATGTGGGTTATATTATGAAATTCAATTTAATATTTAAAAATTATTGAAATTGCTTTGCCGCAGGTCATACTAATGCCTCGACTTAGGGATGGGTTGATTTATGTTGATATGGAAATTAAAGGCATGTGTGGGTGAGCGCGTGTGGCAGCTGAGGCACTTTGTCAGCATATTATTCCAGCAAAGAATGCAGCTTAGGTGTGGTTCGCAGAGTTATGGCAACTTTAATTCAACTTTAATGCGTGTGTAGAGACGTTTTAGAGTTGATCTACGACATTGAGTTAGCAAAAAGTAAGGTTAGTTGCATGTATAGGGTGCGAAATGGCACAAAATGTTTTACAAAATTATTTTGACTATGGGAAAACTAAGAAAATATATCATCTCCAGGCTCAATTTTATTTAGAAATGCGTGCCGTAAACTAGAAGTGCATTAGCTCTAAGAAAAACTCAAAAATATTATATATAAAACGCTGGAGCTCCATACTCTTTGTAGACTTCTTGTAAAAATACCTTTTCAACTTTAAAAATCTTCAAATATTACAGCAAAATCACCGTTTTAACAAACGAATTTTGACTCACTTTCATTCAATATATTTTAAAATTTATATAAACCGTTTGAGAATTAATGATAAGCGAACGAAAAGTCCTAACTTCATTATTTGAGTGCAGGCACATTTGATAAATGTATTATTATGTCATTACTCATCAATAATCTTAAAAACAAATAATAAAAATGCGTGCCATATATTTTAAAATTTATATAAACCGTTTGAGAATTATAGATTAGTGAACAAAAAGTGCTTGTTTAATGGTTTGAGCGCTGGTACATTTCATAAAAATATTATTATGTCAATTTCACCAATAATCTTTATGCAAAATAATAAAAATTTAGATATTTCAGTTATACAGACACCAAATAACGGTAAAAGTGCGCACAAATACATATTTTGCATACCGAAAATGCATTTCGCAAAACCATAGAATGTCACTCACATAAAAACAAACAAAAACAACACGCGCCTGAACAATAAAATCCCCAAAATGAAATAAAACCAAAACCAACAACAACAAACGAATCGATATTGTTCTCATATAAGCGAAAAAAAGATTTCTGTTAAAAGCATATGAGCCAGAAAATCATCGCAGAACTTGCCCCACAAACACACACACACACCAGCCAGCGGGCGTTTGTTTGTTTGACAAACTTGTGAAATTGGCAATTGGCAACACTCCATGCAGCGCTACGTGTGGCAACGTTTGCAAACGTGTAAACGACATATTTTTGCAATGACGCTATGCAGCAATTTTCACAATTCACAGCTTTTTTCGGCCAGTGACTAGCATTTTTTACTATCTGCCACACATACCAGTACAAATATGTATGGATATGTGTGTGTGTGTCACACACTCCCTCCTTTGCCGCATTTGACTTGAAGTTGGCACTGCGCTTTGCAATAACAATTGCCGGAGCCAAAAAATAAATTGAAACGGTAAAATAAACACAAAATAGAATTTTAGAATAACAGTTGCCGTTGGTACTTGGCAAGCAGTGCAAAAACAATAAAAAACATGAAAGTAATAACAATGCAAGGGCACGTAGACGCGTGGAAAAAATCGAAAATAAATTTATATTAATAAAAAAATTAAAAATAATAAAAAAGGTAGAAAAATATTTAAAAATAAGATAAAATGTATAATTAAAAAAAAAATTAATAATCTAATATAAAAATATATAAAACAATAAAAAAATGATTAAGAAATTAAAAAAAATCGTAAGAAATATAAAAAATGAGAGATTACAATTTTTTTTTTTTGTTTTCTGGTTAAAAAATCCTAAAAGCAAATATTTAAAAAAAATATAAAACTTGAAAAAAACCAAAAAAATATATAAAAAAATATAATAAATATAAAAAATAAGAAAAACAATAACAAATTAAAAATAATTATTAAAATTATAAAATTGTATAAAATTTAATATATAAAAAAGTAAAAAAAAGCAAGTATAAAATATAAAATTTAAGAAAAAAGTGAAAAGTAAAAATAAAAACATAAAAATGTTCTCTTGTTTAAAAAAACTAAAAAAAATATTTTAAAATAAAAAAATAAAATATAAAACCTAAAAAAATCACACAAAAAAAAAATTAAAAATTAAATAAAAAATATTTAAAAATAAAAAAAAAATATTTAAAAAATGTTACAAAAAAATTTTAAACATACCAGAAAGTATAAAAGTAATATTTAAAGGAAAAAAATCAAAACATAAAATAAAAGAAAAAAAATGTATATAACTTATTCTATTTTGCGTCTGCAATACCGTCTGATATTTGTATGAAGTTCCATTCGTAGCTCAAATATAGCAAATTTTTCAAAATTTTGCAAATTTTTTCCTTTTAATTTTATTTAAAATCCACAAAAATTCATAATTCATTAGTAGCTCTTTCCTACTTCTAATTTTGACCTTCACTTCAGAGCCACTAAACCACATTTAGCAAACACGCCACATGCAATGCACTTGCAACGTTATCAGCGTATTGTTAACTGGGTTCTCTTTTTTGACAGCTTCTCCCCGCCTTCCACCAATTTTTTGCACTTACTCCCTTTCCGATAACATCTACTAGTGCCAATAGTACGTGTGGATATGCACGCACGCCTGTCTAAATAAACACGTTGCGCAAATCAAATAGAAATTGAAAATTTTTCTTTTGCCAGCGGGCAAAAGTGGCCGAGCAAACATAAACAAACCAAGTTTTCGTGCACTTGTCTCGCTGAAGAGGCAAATAAAAGTAAATGAAAACTTTTTGTGCATCACCAGCGCGCCACTCATGTCCTACACACACATTCAGCGTTTATGTGGCAGCAAAAAAAAATCGAGAAAAAATGAAATTCTCATTACGTTTTCGCTTATAACTGACAAATGAAATGAAAACAAACGCAATTGAGAACTGCACAAATGTCAGCAAATCATCTACTACTTGGCAACCATTTATTTTTGTGTCAACAATTGGCTGCTGCTCTCAAGCTTTTTTCATAAATGCTCAAATACTCAAGTATTTGCCTGCTTTGTGGCAGCTTGCAGTGGCAAATAATAAAATATCAAATAGTTTGCACACTACTCAGTTGATTTGGCTTAATATGGACACACACACAGACAAGTATATGCTATGTTGCATGTAGCTGTGGTGAAGTGCAGCAAGTTTGCACGAGAGCTTGCCACTTTTTATGCCCCAAACAGGGTATATGGAGTTTGCAACAAAGTTTCTAGCATTCGGAAGAAAAAATCGGAGCCCTAAAAAGCATATTTATATATGATAGCTGATAGCTGCCACACAAACTGAAAGATCGGAATCAAGTGGTTGTATGGAAAAATATTTAATTTGTTGAGATATCTTCATGAAATTTGTTACAGAGTTTTTCCTCAGGCAGCCATACAATATTCGAAGAAATTTTTCAGATCAGACCACTATAGCATATAGTTGCCATACAAGCTGAACTATCAAAATCATGTCCTTGTATGGAAACATTTTTTATTTTATAAGGTATCATTCTGAAATTTAGCATGGATTACTTTGTAAAACAACGGTTTAATCTCTGAAGAATTTGCTTAGATCGGATCACTATAACATATAGTTGCCATACAAACTGACCGCTCCAATTCAAGTCCTTGTATGGACAACTTTTTTAGTTGACGAGATATTTTTACGAAATTTAGCACAGATTATTTCCTTCGGAAATGGTACAATCTCCGAAGAAATTGTTCAGATCGAATGAATATAACATATAGCTGCCATACAAACTGACCGCCGAAAATCAAGTCTTTGTATGGAAACCATTTTATTTCTAAAGATTGGTATAGCTTCCTTGCAAGCAAAGTTAACTGTATTCTTGTATAAATATATACAAACCTTTTTCTTGCTTTTCCTCAACATTCTTTGTTTTACGACATTGCTTGCAGCCTTGTGTGCAACGAAATCTTGAAAAAAAATCCTAAAATAGAAAAGTATATAATTTCTTGTGCAAATAACGCTGCAATACACTTGAGCAATGTCAACTAGCCACAGTACCATTGCCACCACTGCATGCACCACGAGTGCCACAATAATTTTCTAATGAGTAGCTGTGGCGTTGCATGCAACTAATACTGCACATTAACTACTTTCTTTTTCAAGTGTAATATAAAACTTTTGTTTTCGTCCATAACTAAAAGTATTTCGCTTATTTGCGCCACAAACACGTTCGTGTTCATTTAGTCTTCAGTTGCAAAGTACACATGCAAGCACACACACGCCGCCTTAGCGCCACTACTTTTATGTGCTGCACTTAGTACTCACGCAGCTGCCGGCAACGCGCTTTCGGTTATTACTTGCGTCTTGCGTCGCGCTAAGTTTTATGCGCCGCTGCTTGCTGTACGCAATTTGCGCGCACGTCGCGCCTTACTGCGCGCTCACTCCGCCACTTCCGGCCCGCTTTTCTAGCTTCGACATAATTTTTATTGAATCAACTTTTTGGCTGCGACCATAAGGCGCGCGTACGCTCAGTGGCAGCAGCACTGCAATGTACTGTTATTTTTGTGTATTCGCCTTTTGGCTTACTTCCACGCTTGTATTTTATTGACTTGCCATAACGCGAAACACGGTAGCCAGGATAAATTGCGCTGCGTCGCGCTAACAATAAAGCTTCCACAACGTTTTGACCAGCGGCGCCCGCCAGCTGCTTGTGCGCCACACTGTAGTTGGCTGTCCAGCCCAGTTGCGTGTTGTCAGCATAAAAATTAAGTTTAGGTTATTACATTTCTTGTATATACATATGTATATTTGCACATGCTGCACCTCCTGCCACAGAACGCTTCTTTCTTCGTTTTTACTACATTTCTTTTCGACGTATATTAATAGATGTGAAAACGCTGTGGCAGCAGGAAACAAATTTGCTATTTGGTGCTGCTTACTGTTTCTCCTTCGTGTACGGTGCCTGCCTCAAGTTTGTGGATTATTGATTTTACTGAACAATTCAACATTAATTGAAATTGTTGTGCTGGAAAATTGAGCTTTAAATGATTTTGAATGGTCAGTTTGTATGACTACTATATGCTATATTGTTTCGATCTAAACAATTTCTTGAGAAAATATGCCTTTGGCATAGATAATGATCCATGTCAAATTTCTTGAAGATAGCTCTTCAAATGCAAAAGTTTTCCATACAAGCATTTGATTCGAATAGTTCAGTTTGTATGGTGGCTATATGCTATAGTGATCTAATTTGAACAATTTTTTCAGAGAATACAGCTTTGTCATAGACAATAAGACTTGCCGAATCTTGTGAAGATATCTCCTCAAATGCAAAAGTTTCCCATACAAGCACTTGATTCCAATCGTTCAGTTTTTATGACAGCTATACGTTATAGTAATCCGATATCAACGATTTTTACAAATGAGCAGCTTTTTGGTGAGGAAAGTATGTGTGCAAAATTTGAGAATGACAGCTCCAAAACTGTGGAACAAGTTCTTAGTATATACAACTATTCAATAACTCTTGAGGTGGATTGATGGATGTTTGCAGCTTTGTTAGGTAAAAATTCGGGAATATTTCGTAACTGTTGTGCGAAGAAGTTTCTCTAAGTAATCTTAAATTACTTTAATATTTTTTTACCATATAAAATTTTATGTTTCTGCAACATGTTGCTACAGTGTAGAATAGTTTTGTTACCAATTATTCCTTACTTTCTAATAATTAACGACTTTTAGGTACATTGAGCCGGGATTCTTTCTTTTTATTTAATTTTATTTCTGTTCCTACATATATGATAGACCTTCAGGCTGCTTTTGTCGCTCCAATCACTTAAAGTATTCGAGTAGAACTGCACAAAATGCTGCATGAATATTAAATAACGTGGCTTCACTTTTAACCGCTATTTTTCTATTGTTTTTTTTGCGGCTGCACTCGCACTCCCGACATACAGTTCAACCACACTCCTTCTTAATATCATCACCTAAAATACCGAATATTGTAACATCACTTTTCATAAGCTTAGAGGCGAAGGAAAATGTTGTGATAGAAAGCACTCATATTGAAACAAAATATTAGTATTGGTTATAAAGTGGTTACATATTGGTTATAAAATAGTTATATATAGGTTACATATTGGTTATATATTGGTTACATATCGGTTATATCTGACAGCGAAAGCTGAAAATTTGATGTCACATATACATATGTCATATGTTGTAGTGAAGTGTACGACGATATTGGCCAACTGCTTTGCGTGAGCGCCACTTGCTTGCTGCGCTACCGGCGTCAGCTGACCGTTACGCTGTCGCATGTTACATAATAACTCAATATAATTACCCAATAGCAATTTCAGTGCACTCAATTACTCATACCGTTGCTAACGGTACACAAAAAAAAACAAAAAAAGTCTCATTAACTTCCACAAATACTATTATTTCTTATGGCTGCCACTTATTGCCCCTCAAAAACCATAAAAATTAATTTCCAATAAATAATCATAAGAACAGCGAAATTCCAAGCAAAGCAAGCACCACAAGCGAGCCACTTAATAGCAAATTGCTTTTTCGCAAGCCACTCCTTTGCTGCCGTACGCGCGCACACAAGCAGAGACACGCGTGCTTTCGCGCTCACTCTCACTACAAAGTTGCTCAAAGTATATTTGCGACAATTGACAAGCAAATTACATTTATGTCAACTGAAGCGCAATCACAATGCGAATTAAAACAATACATTTTTATGAAAATCGCTATGGTGCGCTGCTGTTTGCGCATGTGATTACATGAAAATGCCACACAGTTGAAGCAGCGGCAGCAATGAACTGATGAGTAAGGCGGAAAAATGCGAGTAAACCAAATATACGCAAAAAGCGTCTAATCCAATTTCAATGGCAAATAAACTGTCAGACTGCTTAACAAAATAATAAATGGTACTTTATGAAAATATTATGATTTTGACATGTTAAACAAAACGAATCACAGCAAGCGAACTCAGCAAATACTTACACAAGCGCGCAGTGGGGTGAGCGAAGGAGCTGGTAGGCGCGCGGAATGATGTGGAACTGGAGGCAAACAGGCGCCTACACACAAGCAAGCAGTGCAAATAAGCGCCGGTAATGCTGAGCATACAGACACACACGCACACATGCACAGCTAATCCGCAATACACTTAACACATCCGCTGACGACGCGCTCGTGCGCCTTGGCGTAGGCAATGGCAAGTCAGTCGCTGAAATTACTTGCTCAAACATTATCCTTTGCTTTTAGCGACGACAGCGTGTAAACAAATATTTTCATTGTCAAGCGCGCGCGCTTTGAAACGTGCTTGAGCGGGTTGGCGGCGCAGCCTACGCAAGTGTGCGCGTAAGACACTGAAAAATATTTTTTTGTAAATAAAAGAAATGTAAATTTATTTGCATTTAGTTACATAAATGCTACTACTAACATATTTATATACATTTTTTATATAACGCAAGTGGGGTGTGGCTGTGTTTGTGTTGCGCTTAGGCGGCAAAGTTTCTCTAGCAAGTAGGGCGTGTATGTTGAATGTCAACGTGCGTGTAAATTTAGAAGAATATGTGCGCCCATCAAAACAAAACGACAAATGTTTTGAAAAACCGAAACTGTAGCAAAACAATGGCGGCAACAAGGCAACAACAAGCCATGGCATACAGAAAAAAGCACGGAAAATGTCTTGCAACACACGTTTTCACATATTTCCATACAGATACCAACATAAGTGGCATAAAATTAGATTTTTGTACACATAGCGCGCTGAGGACCTCCCCGAGCGCCAGCGACAAAGTCAAGCAAGTCGCAAGCAAGTACACACATCTACATATATATGTATACACAAGGTTATTAATAAACACTTACTTAGCTATATAGACACGTATACGCACGCACACTTGAACTTTAAGTCACATAAATAAAATCAAAGTGCGGCCACAACGTTGTCAGCGCCAGCGAGAGCAACACCAACAGCAACAATGGCAGGCAAACTTACGACAACATTGTTTCTGAAAGCGCTACGCCGCGCTGTCTGTAACTGCCTGTGACTAGCGCGCTCTTGCTGTTGTTGCTTTGGCGTTACCTTCAACAATCAGCTGAGCAAAATATGGCTGCACTGGCCGTTCATGCAACAGCGTTTGGGCGTGTGTGTGTCATTAATTTTCTGTGCAAGCCTATACGAAAAATGCTTACGATAACGCCTACTTCGGAAAGAAAACTTGTACGAGAGTGTTTCCCCACCTTAGCGATGAGTTATGTGTCTGCGTTGTGTATGTATGCGTGCATATGGTGAGCACGCTACGCCCACGTTGCAGCAACATTGCGTTGTTGCAGCAGTTTAGGATGTGTGAGCATAAAATTAGCAGCGTATGGGCATATATTATGTGGTTTTTGAGGAAGTTGGACTGCAATTTTTAATAGAAACACTAAATAAATTCGGAATCGAGAGCGAATCGGGCTAAAAACAAGAAAATATTAACTATGGTACATTTTCTATAGTTTAAAGTGAACAGTGTGTATGACAGCTATATGATATAGTGGACCGATTTGCACTATTTCTTCAGAGATTGTAGCATTGTCTCACATAATAAACCGTGCCTCATTTTATAAAGATATCTCATCAAACAAAAAAGTTTTCCATATAAGGGCTGGATTTTGTGCGATCAGTTTGTATGACAGCTATATGATATAGTTGTCCGATCTAAGCAATTTCTTTAGAGATTATAGCAATGCCTTGAAGAATAATATATACAAAATTTTGTGAAGGTATCTTGCCGAATAAAAAAGTTGTTTATACAAGAACCTAATTTTAATCAGTCAGTTTGTATGGCAGCTATGTGTTATAGTAGTTCGATATGAACTATTTCTTGGTAGATTATATTGCTACTTTAGGTAATTATTCTCGCCAAATTTCGGACTGATATCTCTTTAAATAAACAAGTTTTCCTTACAACGACTTGAGTTCTTTCGGCCAGTTTGTATGACAGCTATGTGATATAGTTGTCCGATCTAAAAAATTTCTTTAGAGATTATAGCAATGCTTAATGTAATAATTTATGCGAAATTTCGTAAAGATAGTTCCTTAAATAAAAAAGTTTCTCATACAAAGACTTGAGTTGCAGTGGTCAGTTTGTATGACAGCTATATGTTATAGTCGTCGGATATCGTCGATACCATGAAATAAGTAGCCTCTTTTAGAGTAAAGAACGTGTACAAAATTTCAGCTTGATATCACAAAAGCTGTGGGAATTCGTCATGTATACACCAACGCAGATGGCTCAATAGACTAATGTCGTCTAATTACTCCATAAATCAATCTTTTTCTAACACATTTCATACAATAATAAACAATTAAACTCGAAAATGATATATTGTCAATATTGCTACAACATAATCTTAACTACCAAATCAGTGTTTAATAGCTTAGACTCCACTACAAAGCACACCTTAACGCCACAATATGAATAAATATGAAAAAATATAAAAATTTCATTAGCAAACGCCAACAAAGTGCCGCAAGCCCACACAAAAAGCCGACACTAACCAATATAAACATGCGTGTAAACAAATAAATTCAACCGTGGCACGATAATTTGCCAGATAAACAACGCAAATGCATACATACAAACATGTACTTGTAGCTACATAACGCTTAATTGAGGCATCAGCGCGGCATATGCATTCATATAGTTGTATGTGTGTTTTCCCCTTATTGTCAATTGACATAAAATTCATTAACAATATTGACAATTACAAGCTACAAGTAAACATGCGTGAGCACATATGCAAATAGCGGTCAGTAAATATGTAAATATGTGCGTTGGTAAATATGAATTCGGCAAATAAGCGTGTGAAGGCGCCTTATCACAGTTTCTGCTAATAAAGGGTGCCGATTGCTTGGTAAATATGTAGATAAGCAGGTGTTTATTTAAATACAAGAGTGCCGTAGTAGATATTTGGTGGCTAGAATACTAGATTGAAACTAAAAATTATTTTTATTATATTTCAGTCAGCTTTTAGGCGCTTTATGCTACTAATATCTATGCAACATACACGTACGCACCAAAATAGCGTTAATTTCCGGTAGTTTTCTAATGCGTGTTAGCATAATATGTATGCATTTTGAGCGTGCTAAGACACCTTGAGCTAAACTGGCGCGCTGAATGAAGTTCTTGTGCCAAAATGGCGGCCTAAGTGAAAGTTCTGATTGACATACTTTCTCACTAACAACCAGATATTAGCAAATAGTACGGCATTAAGCAAAAAAGAGTGCACTTAAATGTGCTATACACACACACAGACACATGCGCGTACAACTTTTTTTCTTAATACACTCACATACTTGCCACAACAACTTTTTTTCAAGACACTCACATACATACTTGCCTGAAGACGCTGCGTGCCGCGCCATTTACTTGCAACTCAACACAAAAATAAGCGTTTTTTCTGCGGTCGCCACAAACACTGCCACCACATAGCAGCACTTTCCATTAGCCAACACACACTGTCATTGCGATAATTTGCAACTTGTGGCAGTGAGGCAGAAAATTTTACTTTGTCACGAAACTGAGGCGCCCATAACGAAGGGACCGAGCAAACGTGGGCACGCAAAGCGGCGCTCAAACAGCGACAACATTATTACAAAGCAAGTATGAAAGCTGTATGTGTCTGTGTATGTGTGTGTAGACCAAGCAGCAGCAACGCTTGCCGCGCATGGTAGTTAGGCCGCATTCCAGGGTCGTGTGTTGGCGCATTAAATGCCTGCTGCAAGCCGCCCATTTCGGCAGCAAACTGTTGCCATTTCCTTAGACGCCACATTTTTGTTGTACAAGCTGCTTGTACAAGTGCCACAGCGTGGTGTTTTTTTTTAGCTTTTTTCTACTTTTTTTTGTCGTTTTTTTTGTAATTTTTTTTCTTTTCGTGTTTTTTTTATTTTTTTTTCTTCTTGTTTTCTCTTTTTTCCTCACTTCTTGCTTGTAGGCTGCAACATTACAAGTCTTTTGCGCTTAAGTGTTGCATGTTGCAGCAACAGTGCGCCAGTAAGTCAAGCAATTTTAGTGGCATGCCACATTCAAGTCTCCATGTATGTATGTGTGTTGCAAGTACAGCGCGCAAATAACGCCTATTAATAGTGCCTCAGCAGTGAGTGTAATGGCAACACAGTAGCGGTGGCAAGTGCTATTCAAGCGCTAGCAATTTCACTAGCACAAATAGCGCTGTCATGCATTGCTGCAACACACACACATACATACAAACACACAAGCCACCAACAACACCGCTGCTGCCGCTGTTGACCACCCACGAAAGGCAACATTTACCGCAATCTTCATCAAGCACTCCCGCATACACTCAAAGAGCATACACACACATACAAACATGTATGTATGTATGTGCATCTGTGTGGCAGCCACTCATCTTCACCCAGTTTTCATTTCGTTTACGTTATTTGCCAACTTCTTGACTTCCGTAAGTCTATTGCAATTTTGATTTCTATGCCACAAACTTGACAACAACAACAACAACAACAACAGCTAAGTGCCTACTCGACTTATATACGTACACATGTAACTGTATTACATTTTGTATACAGCCGTTTATAGCTACTCGTAGTTGTGGCAAGTCTAACGTTTCTCCGTAACTTGCTGCCTACCATTACCCTGTACTTGTAACGGTACATAGCATGTCATTTCAGCCCGTCGAAAAGTGTCTGTTGGTAAGGCTTTTTTGATTTTTATGCCGTCAACAATTTGCAGACAATTTTCACGAAACAACTGCTTGTTGCAACATGCCGCCGCCACTGCCAACACCGTGTTCCAAAGGTAAATCGTGGCAAGCTAAGTAAATGTAGTAAGAGTGCCTCGTTGTTGCTGCTTGTTTTGCACTTTTGGCTGTCTTATCTTGTTGTGGCATGCCTCATTTTTTGTTACGAGGCTACTTTTTGGCATGTTGCATGCAGGCTTGTTACAGTTTGCAACGTTTTGGAGGCTTGTTTGGTGGTGGCATGTTGGATTGTGAGTTTATCAAGTTTTATTGGAGAGGGGGGTATTTATAGCTAATATTTGCCCTTGAGTCTACTTATTTAATGGAAAGAAATTTAAATATTTTTGTTTATTACTTGTATGTATCTTCGTTATTGATTTGCTTGACGCCCTTGAATTTCAAATTACTGCTAAAAAGTATAGTAGAAATATACAAGTTTCTTTAAATTTCCTTCATAAATTCTCCTTCTCCGACGCTGAGGTCAATATTGTACCGAAAAATGGTTTCCATCAATATCGGGTATATTCCTTACCTTATTTTCTAACTTCTACTCTTGCACCAGTCTCCTTTCTTAATTATAGTCAGTATATCAAAGGTGTAAACTCTCTTTTTTTCTAACCTTTTCACAGGTTACTCCCTGCTACTCGCTAACCCATATTTTTTCTATAAGTTGACCTTTCCTTATCGCCTATACTTTGACTTTTTTCCAGCCTTTCATTCTCAATTTCAACTTTTCAAAATTTACCGTTAAACAACTATAATCGTTTTCGACTCTAACGGCATTTTTAGTACTCAAAATATTTGTCATAAGAAAGCCATAAAAATAAGCACAGCGCACGACCTCATAAACTCAGGTCTGCTTCAGCTTTCTCTTCGCTCTTCTGCTGTCAACCGTACGTTCTGCCACTTGAGTGTCCTAATTCACAATTGTCAAGGCGTTGACTTGCATGTCAATGCAGTGTAATTATTTTATGCCGATTTGTGCTCAATACCGTTTGTGTTATTCTTGGAAAACCTTCTTGTAATATTTATTATTAAATTGTAGCTCGAGTTCTTGGAAATACCAACAAGCGACCAGTTAAAGTTTAAGTTATTTTCGTTGTAAAAATATTTTTTTGCTTTAACGAGTTCGCAGAAGCTTTTAAGGGGCTGCTTTGAAAAAAAAAATGCATTCTAGTTCTGCTGCCGAGAGCTTAATGTGAAATTAAAATTCCCGAAGTGAGTCAAAAATATCGCAAATAAACGAAAATTGTGACTTACTTGGAAGTAAAGACAATACACGAATGTTTTGTAAGAAACTGAGAGTAATATTAAATAAGGTATTGATGTGATTTCAGTGAAAGCTTACTTAAAGTTTACAATGAAAGCTTAATCACCTGTGCTTTCAAGGAAAGCTTTCATAAAGGTAATTTCAAAGAAAGCTTACATAAAGCTAATAGTGAAAGCTTGCCTACATACTGAAATTAGAGTATTTTTAAACTATGTGGTTTCAGTGAAAGCTTAATTTAAAAAAATTTGCAGTGAAAACTTATCCAAATATTGAACTTATTTAAAAAAAATGTGCTTTGGGTGAAAGCTAGCATATTTTCGAAACGTGAAAGTTTGATTAAAATTAGCTTTAAGAGCTTACATAAGGCTTACAGCAAAAGCTTGATTAAAATTGACAGCGAAAGCTTGAAAAATGTGCTTTCATTGAAAGCTTAATGAAAGTTGGCAGTGAAAGTTTATCCACCTAATATTTAAATTAAGCAAATATAACAATTTTTCTTTTAATCTAATAAAGCTTTCAATGCCTAGCTCTAGATTCCACCACTCAAAATTATTTTAAATTGTATTTTTAATTTTACTCACAAAAAATATTTTTATTTTATGCCAAGTGCTTTCACTTTTCTTCAGCTTTCTTTACTTTGCGTTACACAAATAAAGCTCCAAAGCAAAAGAAAAATTTAAGAAAATATTGCAATGTCATAAATGACATAAGTCAAACACAAATTACACGTCTAATTATGCTCGCCTAAGTGCTAAGCTTGTGTAAACAAACTTTTTGATTGCTTATGTAAAAGCGTTGCCACACAAAAGAACGGCCGCAGGTGAGCGCAGAATAAATAAAAATATTAAAAGTATAAAAAAAGAATCATTATATTGTCAAAATATTGACATTGCATGGCAGAGAAAGAAAAAACAAGCTGCCGCGCGCCAGAAAATGAGGAAACTTGTACAAATTCATTAAAGCAAACTTGCAGTGGCTTATGGCTTATGCTTTTAAGATGTTGAGCAAACTTTAGCGGAAACAGCAGCGCGCTGACTGCCTTCATCTCTTTTGCGCACACACACTTTTGAGCTTGCGCGCGCTCCGTCTATGTCTCTTTCTATTTCTCTCTCGCTCTATCATACTCATTCTAATGCAAGCGGTGAAGTCAAACATTGAAGATTACTTCGATTTGAAAGCCATTGCTGCTGACTTTACATTTGTTAAGCAACGATTTAAGTAGTCAAGCAGCGCATACCTGGCAGGCAACCTGTTTTACTTGCCGTTTCATTTCCTTTTCTGCCGTGCAATGCCAAATTGTCAAAAGGAAATGTTTACACTGGGCGCTGGGTAATAACGCCGCAAGAGCGGTTAAAGCACAGGAGCGCCGGCAGTGGCGGCGACAAATAAATTGACACAATATGAATTGCCAAGCCATTTGATTTGGCTTAAATGCCGACTCCGCAGACTCGCAGACAGACAGCACGGTACCGTATGAAAGCAAGTGAAAAAGTTGTTGAGGCGACACGTAGCATTGTCACAGGCAAGAAGGTAGCAGGAAACAAGGCAGTGACAGGCAAGAAGGTAGCAAGCAGCAAGTGGGTGGCAGGAGAGCGCGCGCGCAAGGTGAGCCGAGGCGCTGCGCCTCGTCGTTGGCGGCCTGGTAAGCGCAAGAAAAACAAACGCAAAGCAAAGTAAAGTAAAGCTTAATAATGTAAATTTTGCTCTAAGCCATTTTCGAAGACTAATGGTGCGTTCTCGACCCGCGCGCTGTGGCGCGGTGGGTGTGGGGAAAGTAAACAATAGCGGCAGAGTATGCTATAAAAACAATCGAAACAAACAATTTTATAAATATTAATATAACGGCGTGGAGACTGTATAGACGCTTTACCGCTGACTGGCAATGCTGTGGCAATAAGAAAATGTCTTCACAAACACACAAAATACATGCACACATACAATTGTGTGGCATTGTCTGTATGCGTACGCGTGAGTGGTATTATTAGTTGGCCGAGCTTAGGCAAAAAGGGCGGCATTAGCGCAAATTGATATTGGGGTGAGAGGAAAGCACCCGCAATAAAATACGGAGCACGGCTGCCACAAAAGGCGCTAGCAGGAAGGCTAACAAAAAGATAGCGAGAGGAAGCCTGCCAGAAAGATAGCGTGAGTTTGAGCCCCATATAGATATACAAAATAAAAATGTGCGCATTGAAAAAGGCTGACGAAAAGCGTGTTGAAAGGAAAACAAACAATAGCCAATATGGCGGCATCCGCTCTACTTTGGCCATTTTCGCTTGTCTGCTATGCACACGCAGGCTCCACAACAGACAAGCAGGCGCGGCGCATTGCTTGGCAAAGGAAGCGCAGGTAAATGTAAAGCGCCTGAGCGCCTCAATGAAAGACACAGACGTTGGAAGAGAGCTTGGGTATACGACAGCGATAGCTAAAAATAAAATGCAAACGCAGCGCATGAAATAAGATTGAGGATTGAAAATGTTGCAAATACTAATGTTAAATGGCCGACGACAGCTTTGCACAGGCCGCGTTGTGGGCGTCCATTATGCACTTGTGCAAACAACTTGAAATACGCAGAGCCAAAAACAAATATATGCGTGGAAATATGCTGACGCGCTGCTCGGCGCTTGGCAGGCAATAAGCGCGATTTTTCACTGGCGGTTACAAGAATGCGGCACACATATATATATCACCAGCGATATAGTTTTTGCATAAACGTTTTTTATCTCTACGCTCCACTCCAAACTCCAACACTCATTCTACTTTTACTACTACTTCGCCTGTCTGCCAGCTAACACTTCATTTCCTTCTGTGGCTCATATTATTATTGTTGTTGTTATTGGCGACACCTCATTTCCCTGCTGAGCTATTTTTATTTGTTGCAATTTACGCTGAAAAAGTAATAATAGCGCTGGAAAAAATAAAACAATAAAATAAAATAAATTGTCGTGGTAGCATAATTTCAGGCGCGCACGCATGAGACCTTTGCTAGTCACTGCTAGACGCTGAGAATTGCTGCACGTAAATAAATATGCGCGTAAAGTGCTCCTTTGGGGCTGACAGCCAGACAGCACGGTTGCTGTGGACTGAGCGACAAGGGGGTGGTTAATTTTGAAAACTCAAAAATAAAAATATTTGTAAAATGAGGCGCGTCTGTGACAAGGATTGGCTGGTTAAAGGAAAAGAGTTCTTTTCATAAGCTGAAGAGGGTATATTCAATTTGAGATGAAGTTTGTAATATGCAGAAGGAAATGTCTGAGACCCTATAAGGTAGATCTATATATAAATGAGCAGCATGCTGAGTCAATTTAGCGAGCTGAGTCTACTGAGCCGTGTTCAACTCTCCGTATCCTTGTCTGTATGTCCCTTAGTTTTTGAGTTATCGCTCTGAAACTTTGCATACGTCCTTTTATATCTAAAAAGCAGCTCGCCTGTTGAAAACATCATTATCGGACGATTATAGCATATAGCTGTCATACAAACAGCACTATCGAAATCGAGTGCTTGTATGGAAATTTTTTTTATTTCACACAGAATCGTTACGAAATTCGACATAAATTTGTATTTGAAGTATTTCTACAATATATGTAGAAATTGTTCAGATCGGACCACTATAGCTTATAGCTGCCATACAAACTGACCCATCAAAATAGTATTCTTGTAAGAAAAACTTTTTTATTTGATAAGGTAACGCCACGAAATTTGCTACAGATTACAAACTAAGGCATTGCTACAATGGCTGAAGATTTTGTTCATATCGGATAACTATAACATATAGCTGCCATTCAAAATGACCGAAAAAATCAATATAAAGGTCTTTTTATACCCTTTATGTTGTAACAAAAGCACTTGTGAAGGGTATTATAGCTGCGGTGCAACCGAAGTTAACGTTATTATTGGTTTTCAATTCAATTTTGTATATTTTTGTATACTTGGTTCACTCAAGACTCTATTTTACGTTATTTGCCGTATAACTTGCGGCGCGTATATGGCTATGAGAGTCAGTTACTCTCGAAAAGCACTGTATGAAACCTTATTTTGCAATGTCTTACCTTTTACACTACCTTTTATTCAAAATAAATGCCTAATTTCACTGAAAAATAGCTATTTTTGAACTAAATTGACACCAGCGCCATCTTGCGGAATATATATTTTTTTATTTTCTTTCGAATTGTTACAAAAAAGTATGCTTAAATATTTATTTTCTATGCTTTCATTTCTATTTATTGCTATTTTTAACCTCCCTTTTTGAAACACCCATTTCATCCCCACTTCATCCCAATTGTCTCTTACTAGCACCACCAGGCATTCCTGCTCTCCTTCGCTTCATGCAACCGTCATTTACACAAGGTTTGCTAGAGGTTTGCTGGCATTTGTCTTTGGATTTACATATTTAGGCTGCGTTAAAGTGCCAGCTTTGAGCGGTTATGCCTTTATATTTATATATATTTTTTCTTTCTGTTGCCACAGCAGAAGATTTCACACCTTGCGCGCCGTTGCAGACAAACAAATCAAGCAAAATCCTACACAATGAGTTTGTCAAGGCATTAACGTGTCTTTACATGGGCTGCCTGCCGTTGTGCCAACAATTGCGCGATTGCGTGTAGCAGCCAAAAGGGGTAGCAGCTACAACCCGCGCTATAATTTTTACTTTCCTTACAAGCGTGTATATTTGCATATGCATGGCTGTGCAGCCACTCCCCCGCTGCCACACGCGCCGATGGGGTTATTTCGTTTGTCAAACACGTTCAATAAAGATTTTCGCTTATAAATTGCTTTGCATTCAAGCGTTTTAAAGCCCTTGCCACACGCAAAAAACATATACATACATATACACAAAAACAATAAAAAACATAACAACAACTGCATGCCGTCTGAGACGTGTGCAAATTTGTGTTGTGTGTCGTGGATTGCAGTGGTAGCACTTTAGCTGCGGCGCGGCGCGGCGGCAAACGCTCCAACGTCCGTTGACGTGGCAATCAAGGATTCACTGGCTTTTGGGGTTGTTGCGTGTCGCCTCTATGACTGCCGCTGCTTGATTCCCCTGATGCTATCGGCAAATAAGTTGTTACCGCTGATGAGACGTTGCCAAACGGAAAGACGCTTGAAAGTATATGCAAACACGCGCGGGTGGGGGGATGCTTGCCGGATAATGATGATGCCACAGAAAGCTGCTGATTTACTCACACCGCCATAGACTTGTGTGTGTGCACACATACATATATACGACATCTGTGTATGGCATAAGTGCTGTGCTGGCGTCCCGCCTGCTGTTGTTGGCGCTGCTAATGTGTTTGTTGTGCTTATATCCTCATATATACATATGTGTGTGTGTGTGTTTGTGCGAGTATCCTGCATGCTCAGCGCTTGTTTGGTAAGAATTTAAATTTTCGGCTCAACTCAAGCGCTCTTCTTGTTGTTGTTTACTTTGCTTTTGCCTCAGCTTCCATTTTTATTCATTTTCCTTGCCACATACCTTATGTAAGTGTAAGTGTGCCGCTGTGTATGGGCACTCTTGTGTGGCAAGCTCTTCAAGTATTGGCATTTTGATGAGCTGCTGCTGCCGCTGCTGCATTTGCCATTCATTTGACTTTTAAGTGTCTCCGTTATTAGACTTTATCTTTATTGCTAAGCTAAGCTGACATGCACGCCGTGTGGTTGCTGTTGTTGCCGCTCGTTTGCTTTTATCAAAACCTTCAAATCTGCGTAACGCAATTTTTACGTTCATTCCCCACTCCCTCCTCCACCATCCGGTGGTGTCACTTGCGCGCTTTTACTCCGAACGGAGTGAATTTTAATTTAGTTGCCAAAGTTTGGCATTAAAATACAATTTCCGCGCGGTCGAGAGGGTGGCTGCCATGTATGCGATTGTGTGTGTTTGCTTGTGGTACTTACCCAGTGAGGCATATAAGGCCTGTCAAATTGTTGTTTGTCGCGTCAAAGAGTTATTTGATTAATGGCCAGAAATCTGTGTCTCACTTAAGTATGCAAAAGAGTTGCTGTGGTGAAGTGTGGGTAAATAGTGGTGGCTAAGTGTGCTTGTGCTGCGGAAGTGTATCAAGCGGTTACTAGCGTGGTGTGATAGTATATTTCATTATTGTCAGCAATTGCTTTCTTTTCACACGCAGCAAAAGATAAAAGCTTTAGTGATTTAGAAGTTTTGGCGTAACTTTATTAGCTCTTAGAATCTTTCTCTGAATCACTTTATCTATGAATCTTCTCAGAAGTGCCAAAAAGAGACGGAGTATTCTAGAGTTAACATTAGTGGCGTAACGGTATAACGCGATCATAGCTTAAATTAAATAGTGTAAATAAGTACTTGCAAAATACTATTTTCTAGAAAGAAGAAATTAAAATAAAATCGATTGTTGTACTTAAAATATATTGTTGTACAAAAATATAATTAATTTGGTTTCAGATTTGCGACTAAATGACTTAACTAATATTTTGATATATAGACCACTGACTTAAAAACCTACATTTGATATATAAAAACACTTAACACTTTATATATGCTAAACAAGTTAAATTTTCGATTAATTCTTATTTAGTTAAGTCGAAGATTAGTCGGCTTAAATTATATACTAATTTCCATTTTATAATTAATGACGTAAAACTGCAAATAAACACTTTACCTCGATTAAAAAAAAGAAATTAAGCATGAAAGCGTTACAATTGATCAATGATTTATATTTAGTTAAGTCCAATATTAGTCGCATTAGGTTGTACTATGTCCAAGCATTAACACATTTGAAAATTAAAGACTTAAAAACTCCAATAAATATTATACATTGATAAAAAGATGGAAATTCAGCTGAAAAGCTGCATGATTAATCGATGAACTTTATTTAGTTAAGTCAAAGATTAATCAGATTAGTTTATAATATGCTCAAGCATCCCAAAAAATACTAGAAATCGATGGAAAACAGTTTGAATTTCTAAAAATCTTTACGATTAATCGATTATTTTTTATTTAGTTAAGTCGTATATAGATTTAAGGTCAGTCAGATTTAATTTCGATTATTCGCTCAATTTTCATTTAACTAAATATAAGATTAGTCACATTTAATTTAGATTAATTACTCAGTTTCGATTAATCGTTGATATTTTTGTTAAATTGAGAAAAAAATTTAAATGATTTAAAAATTTCAAATAAAATTGACTTTTTTAAATTTCGAAAGTAAATTAAAATAGCAAATATATTAAAAAAATATTATTATAACCAAACAAAGCGATGTCGGATTAATTTATATATTAATTTCAATTAATCGATAACTTTTCGTTTAATTAGATTTAAGATTAAGATTAAGATTAGTCGGACTTAATTGAGATTATATACTCAAATTTGCTATTTTTCATAAACTAATTAATCCATAATTTTTCATATGATTAGTTTTAAAATTTGTCGGACTTAACTGTGACTAATTACTAAGTTTTGATTAATAAACAACTTTTCAACTAAAGAAATAGAAAATTAAAGATTTTCCCGTTAGAAATTTTATATAACATTCTTTCAACTAATTTATTTTACTTTTTCTCTTTGCAGGTATGTGAATACTAAACTCTCTAATTTAAAATATTCCAAGTAAAATTCGTCTTAATTAAATTTTTGAAATGGTAAGTGATTAAAATCGCAATTAGCAATGAAAATAAACCTCCAGCTGAGAATTAAGTAGAAATAAAATCAACTAATTCTTGGCTTAAATAAACACTTAAGACAGGCGATTAGTCAGGCCTCAATATATATGTACATATATGTATATATATATACACATACATATACATACATATATAGTATACATATACATACACACATATTTGGTATACATAAGTATGTATGTATATACACAGCGCGCTTTAAGCCATCCAAACTGACAGCAATGAAGACGCAACGCTTTGTGTCATTGCCACGCCGGCGGGCATAGGTTTAAAGAATTTCTATGTTTGTCTAATTTAAGAATTAAACTGAGCTGTAACGCTTTAGCAAGCAATAAATCATGGCGTGCTTAAGCGCTGGAGGGAATAAATGCTGTGAATAAAGAGCAACAGAGCTGGGAAAGAGCTTGAATTGCCAATAATTGGTGAATGTAGGCGGACATTTCAAATCGACATTTTAGTACAAAATGTTTGATGGCAAAACTTATAGAAAAACGAGCAAAAACCATTAATTTTTTGATAATATTTTTTTTTATTTTTTTTTATAATTAAAAGAAATTTTTAATAATTTTTTTAAATTATTTTTTTTATATATATTTTTTTAAATATTTTTTTATATATTTTTTATATATTTTTTTATTATTTTTTAATAATTTTTTTCTTTGATAATAATATTTCTAATTTTTTATTTTTTTTTTTAAATTATATTTTTTGTTTTCTTTGAACCCCCATTGTCCAATGCGCTCAATCGTTTCTGTTACCTTTTCTATATTCAAACATTGCTACACACCCACCCGACTTCACGTATGCTTGTAGCAACCACCATAAGCTTACTTGCCAGAACACACAGATTTGTTTCCACATACATATGTGTGTATGTATGTATTTGCCCCTAAAGCCCCTTTAGAATGAAGAACTCACAGCTGTTTCGCGCTGCCAAAGATTTCGTAGAAGATTTCGCTAGAAAATCCAACATTGCAGCAATCAAAAGCTGCCTCACAGCAAGCATTAGCCGCCACAAATGAAGATGCCAGCTACAACAGCGCGCATCCACACACCCGCAAGCACTCATGCACACACTACACACAAACACTCAAAGACACATACACGCGCTCATGCAAAGTCACTTGCCGCCACGCCACATCATATTTGAAGCGTCTGACTGCCGCTGCGGCGTTGGCTGTCACCGCTGATGATGCCCATGATGTGCTGATGAGCGCCGAACCCAACAGCAATGGCTACAATAATAGCAACAACAATGACAGCTATCAACGGCCAGCAATTGTAGTAATCAGCGGCTAAAGTAAATCGCATAAATGCTTAGTATTAAGTGTAGCTGGCAGGGCTATATGTCTTTATTTGCCATATATGCGCGCCAACACATTTGTATGTGTGTTTGTTGCGCACTTGCTCGCGTTGTTAAGTTAATTTCATACTTATAAGTAAGCTGTTTGTAGGCGCAAATGTCTGAAAATACATATGCACATACAAACAGGCACACATAAACGCATACACATGCGTGCGCTTGGCGCAAACACTCGCAATAATTAATCATTTGGCATCACGCATTTGGCCAGCCGCGCGCTTCGCTGGCGTTCGTTGATATTTGCACGCAATCATGCAGTTCTCTTTTTAATTTGTATAAACAATTATGTGTTGTTCACATATACACGTATGAGTATGTGTGTGTGCAGCATGCGCGCACTTTTTCTTGTATATTTACACGCCGCACTTATTGAAGTGTGAAAACGCCTGTTAAAGTGCCGCAGGCCCGCAACAAAACAAAACTACCAAACCGCAAAATTAACAAAACACCATTTTTGTTCGCCTAAAAAGCAACAACAAAAATGTGTGTATGTGAAAAAAATTAGTAGCGAAAAAGCTTTGTATAAATAAACAAATCTGTGTAAATTGCGGCGGCGAAACATGTGTCTTACAATAACAATGCCATACTTGTACAAAAATAACAGGAAATTAAAACCAAAAGCATAAAAATGGGAGGTTTATTTTATTTTGAAAGTTATACATACACATACATAAGTGGATATGTATGTATGTGCTCTACTTTTGTTAGTAATATGTTTGAAAGATATTTACAAATTTTCTCAAGTCAAAACTTTTTTCTTTAAAAATTTGAATTTCTCAAAAAATTAAGTTTTCAGAACAAAAAAATTTTGATTTTGAAATTTTAATTAAAAAAAAAACTTAAAAATTTGGCTTTCGAAAACTAACATTTTTTTGAAAACATACATATTATGTTTTCAAATAATTTTCTGAGAAATTAAAATTTTTAAATTCTTTATATAAAAATTGTTTTTTACATTGTCTGAGTGTTACGAAAAAAATATTCTTAATTAGAAAAAAAAATATTTTACATAAATAAAATTATTTTTACTTAGAAAAAAAAATATTTTAATTATTTTTAGTTAAAAAACTATTTTTTGCATAAGTAATTTTTATAAAAAAAGTTGTTTCATATTTTATTAAAAAAAAATTCTGCGAAAGATAATTAAAAAAAAAAATTGAAAATTTAAAAAAAAAACTCTTTAAAAATTCACCAAAAAGTTTTTTTCGACTAAAAAGTCTAAAATTTTTAAATTTAATTTTATTATAATTTTTTAATTAAAACGCACTAAAATATTAAGAAGAAATATTCCTTCAATAAAAGTTTTAGAATAGAAATGTAATATTTTTTAAACCTATTAAAGTTGCAGAAATCAGATTAATAAATGAATTTTTAAAAACATTAAACTTTTTTAGATAAAATAAAAATTTAATTTAAATTTTTTAAAAATTTAAAAAAAATTACAAAACTAACAATTTTTTAATTAAAAAATGTTTAAATTGAAATTTGTGAAGAATAATTTTTTAATTTGAAAATTTTTAAAAATAATTTTTTATATTGAAAATTTTGAAAAATTATTTTTTTAAACAAGAAAATTGAAAGAAAAAATTTCGAAACCAAAAATTTGTAAAAATTTAGGTTTTTCTAAAAAGAAAGCAGACAAAAATCGAATGTGTTTTCAAATAAAAATTTGGAAAAATAATATTTTGGAAATTTATATAACTTGTAGAAACAAAAAAACCATTTTGGCAAGAAATAATATTTTTAAATAATTGGTTAACCTGCAAAAATATTATCAGAAAAATTTTTATGCACAAGGCTTCAGTCAAGCATGAGCAACAAAGCCAACACAATTAACGCTAAAGTACACTAAAGACAAAAACATCATCAATTTTGCACAAATAAATCATCTTTGCTGAAAAGATCATTGAAAAGTGCTCCAAAGACAGCGAGCGGCATACACTGAAGACCACCCACTTACGTAAGCGCGCTGACCGGCCAAACGCATCAGTAGCAATAGTCAATAATTGCCAAACGCATAAATGGTTTTAATTGTTTTTATTGCAATGCTACTGTGAGCGCATACATGCAACGATTATGAGCGGCGTTGCACGCGCGACGGCTGCTAATTGCACTCGTTGCCGAGCTTTATAAGCGCTTATAAATACTTTATTGCATCGAAGCGTTTTTCAAAAGTGAAAATGTTCAATGAAAATAAGCAAGCAGCGCGCATATGTTGCTTCACAGGCAAAAATAGATGCTTCCTTCCACTATAAAAAAGGCAAAAAATGCGTCAGCGTTCAGTGTGTCTTCACACTTTACCAATTCGAACGCGCAACGGTTTATTTATTTGACGCCCGCGCGCAATCAACAATTGCCACTCGGTGCTCAGCGCGTTTGTTTATGAAATTTTTATGATTTGTATTTCATATTCCTTTTTTATTTCTCTTGCGCTGCCCACCACTTAACCAGCTGTGATTTAATGCAATTTGCTTGCTTGTTTTATGAAATTATGAAAGCGGCTCCTCAAAGTGGTAGCGCAACGCTTTCTATATGTACAGAAGTATGTATGTATAGTTGCGTGTGTAGCATCAGCAATGTATAGCATCTCAAGACATCTGAAATACATTTTTGTCACCCTCATCACGAACACTATGACGCATAAATACTAAAATTCTACGGCAGCTCTTACGCCTCTCAATGGCTGACTACTCAACACTTTGATTTTTGGCCTTTGATATTTGCCGCTCATAATTCTTTGGTTTGCTTAAGCGCTTGAGACATTATTATTATCTCTTTCGAAATTCTAAAGTCGAAAATGTGTGCGCACATTCGTCATTGTTGTGTCTTCATTCAGTTTTAAATTTTTATTTTTATTTTTTTATATATTTGTATAATTTTTGTCACTGTTTGTCAATTTTTTTCTGTACTTTTTTCTTGATATTTTTTGTTTACACTTTTTGTCACGATTTTTAAGACTTTTTGATTTTCAGTTCTTCATTTTGTGTCTTAATTTAATTTTAATTTCTTCTTTTTTAATTCTTTCCCTTTTTCACTTTTTTCCACGATTTTTCAAACTTTGTAGATCTTTCATTTTTCGTTATTTTTTATTGATGGTTTTTCTTTTTGTTTTTTAATTTTTTTATATGTTTTTGTTTACGTTTTTGCCTTGATTCCTCCATACATTTGGCACGTTTCCTCCGCACATTTTCACGCCTTGTGCGATTTAACACACTTCACGGCGCTTTGCTTAAATTTATTTAACTAATTCTTTGGCGCTTGCCCTCACTTTGCTTTTTATAAATTTCTTGCTTATGTTTTTTTAATTGGATTTGATTGATCTTTCTGTGCTTTTTACACTTCTGACTTGTTTTAATTTCAAATATTCTTTGTTTATATGTTGAAAGGAGTATTTTTGGCAAATTTTCTAAAAATTGACGTCATGTTTTTTATATGTCTTATTGTTTTTACTAAGAACTAGAGCTTTTTGTTTATGAAAATATTACGAAAAATTTTTTAAAAGAAAATTGAAATGCAGATTTTGGCTTATAGTTAAGTTAGATTAGGTTATGTTAGTCTGGTAGGGCAATAAGCCACGCATAGACCAGTTTTGGTCCTTTGCGACACCACATAGAAATCAGTTTCTAGGTCCATTAGGAGTAGTCATCCTTTAACATTCCTGTGCTTGATCCGAATTTTAATAGACTCCGCGGCCTCACTATCGGGACTTCCTACAGTCATACCGTGGGTCATACTTACAGCGCAGCATAGCTTGTCTCAATGCGATACAAGTGCACAAGAGATGCTCTATTGAATCATCCAGTAACTTTGTGTACTTTTGATCTACCGTTTTGCACTTGAATTTTGCAGTTTTGCAACCAGGTAACCCGTTCCCTGGGATTTTGATTTTATTTACCTTGCTTCTGTCCAGTTCGTCGTATAGACAATGCATGGCTTTTCCAATGTTGATCACGTTTTTGGGTGTTAGTTTTACTCGATTCTTGGCAAACTCGTCCACTATTTCATTGTCCTCGATATCTTTGTGACCTCTCACCCAGTAGAAGTGTAGTTGCCTGCTTCTGGCAGCACTTTCCACTGCTGTCCTAATTTCCAAGACGCTTCTGGCCGATTACGAGGTTACCGCGTTACGAGGTTACTGTCTTGATTTCTACTTGGCTGTCTTCGTAGATGTTGAGTCTGGTGTTGCCTGCAGGTGCGTTAGAGGCCAGCTTCTCTGTTTTCGTAATAGAAAAACCTCAGCTTGAAATATACTGCAGTGGTTCGGCAAACTTAGTTGGCTGCCTTATGCCTAACTCCGGACAGTATTTTCCCTCCCCAACACCATTGTCTATTTTTTAGCCATCCGCATAAATATTTAGAGTGCTGCGCGTAGCTAACATACCTTTACGCCTGCCATCTTGAGTTAGTACATTAAATCCGCTTCCAGTTACCACTAGCTATATTTACAATTATTCATATAAACTGTTTGAGAATTAGTAGCTGCGAGCGAATGAACTGCTAACCTTGCTAACGCACTTCTCACTGCAATGACAAACACACTTGGAATTTATACTCTCGCTCTAAGACACTCACTGCTGCTCACACATAAATAAAGCGCTGAGTGTTGCAACGAATGTTGTATGGCATAAGTAGTTATCACCATGAGTGACGCTTATGACTAGAGTGATTGAGCGGCTATTTTTTAATACCGCTCGCATAAGAAAAAAAAGAGTTATTAAGCGGTTGGAGAATCGAAAAAATGTATACGAAGAAACCTTAATGTTTTCTCACATCAATATACAGATTGTTTATGGCTTTCTTACCTTAAAAGAGCGTCAATTAGCACATCAATAAAACATCAATCAACTCCGCATAAGGCGTTACGATCTTGAATACCGCAGTAATGTGGCGGTAAAAAGCTGATGACTGCTTTTTTTTACTATTTGAGCAGCGGCAAGATGAATACACCACGTTACAAAGTCTCATTTGTTGCAAGAAATGCTAAAGCAAAGCGGGGAACAATATTTTTTTGTACCACAAAAGTGCAATTGAAAGCAAAAGCGATTTTTGCCAGGCAACTGCAAACAAAAACTAAAAGATTAACGCAAATTAAAAGCTAAAATTAAATTTAAAACAATGCGCAATGACAAAAAGTGGGCATAAATTTTATAAAATACCTACAAATTGCTGGCATAAGAAATTATTTACAGAAATCAATGAACGCCAAAGCGCAAGGCACGCAACCGCGGCGGTCAAGCTATGGCTGCCGCGTGCAGTGAGACGACAGTGGCAAGCGACGACGCGTCAACCAATAAACCGCAACAGAAAATTAACAACAACAACACGATTGTTGATTACTAGCAGCAAAACAGAGTAAAAGAAAAATAATATAATTGAAAAGCAACACAAAAAAGCAACAAAATTTTACTTCATAAGAATCTACACTGTCAGGCGGCTAACTCGTCATTGCGGCTGTCCAGCACAATTGTGCAGCGCGCTGCACGAAGAAGAAAAGGAATGCACTAAAAAGCGCAGAGAATAAAATAGCTTACCAACAACAATGGCGCGGCGCAATCGAAGCGCGATCGGTGTCGTTGGCCGGCCTGCGATCGATGGCTGGCCATTTGAATCGATCGCTCCGATGATGCCTGCCAATAAGCTGCCAGCAGCAACCAGATACGGCGCTGTGCTTTGTTGCGCCACTACTACAGCCAAGTAGCATTTACTGTGTGTATTGTTATTGCCATTTCGATTTGTTTCCCTTTGCGCTATTGCGTACCGATTGGCCGGTCCAACGGCTGTGCCGCATTCTCTGCACTTATTATTACTATTATTTTACTTGTTGTTTGCTATTAAATTGTAAAAAAGCGGCGCGCTGATGGACAGACCTGTACTTGGTGGCACAGCGCGCAGCAGCAACAACAAAAACAATAACAAAAGTAACAATAACAACAATAAAAGCAACAATAACCACAGCCGCAGCAAGTTGCTAACATTTCAAAGCGTTCTTTTGCTGTCATTGCCTTGCCCTGCGCTTACCAATTGCACACCGCGATCGTGCAACAATTTCGCTAGCAACGCCGGTAGAGACCAGCACAGCGGCAGGGGTAGCAACTGTAGCCTACGTAATTTTTAAAATTGCAAAAAAATTTCATTTCATTGGGATTTTGCTGTTGGGCGCGGTGTTTTTGTTATTATGCCTGCAACATTTTGTAACTTGCTATTTTTTTACACTCCTTTCATTAATTTTGCTTCATTTGTGTTGTCTTTTATATATAGCCTCTTTGCTTCATTGACCTCAACGCGGCCGCAATCGGCGTAGTCTCCGCTCGCTACACCGTTTCGATCAGCACGCATTGATTGTTTTTGTTTTTTGTTGCTATTGTTCGCTTATTGATTTGTTTTGTTGTTTTTGCGCTGCGCAATTATTTGTCGTTGCCTTTGTTTGGCTCATTCTTCGCATTGCACTTGCTGTCTGCGCGCTTGCGCATGTGTGTGCCTGCACTTGAACTCTCGCTTATGCCTTGCAATGACTTGTCGATCTCTGCTGGACACGCTTTGTTGCATGCAACCGCTTTCCCAAGCATTTAGTAGACGGTATTGTGTAAGTTTACAACCTTTGCGGTTGCTGCTAATCAATTTTTCATTTTTTTCCATTTTTTTCTCAAGTTCTTTAATTTTCATTTTCAATCCAGTTCGTTTGCTTATGAAAGATTTGTAATCGAACTCTGATTGATTGTGATTATTTCTTTTCAGTGGAACATACATAAATATGTACATATTTTTGCTTACATAGAATGTCTATTAAGTGAGTATTTGGTCCAGATTTGCCCAAAAATATTTCAAGCCTTTTATATCGTCAAAAAACCCAGCAATACACTTTTCTGAGCGTGCAAAAGGCAGTCATAAAGAAAGAGCGGAAAATCCTCTTTATTCCATCATCTTTCTATTGAACCATAGTCTCAAGTTTCAAGAAATTGTCATGAATTTCTGCAAAAAAAAGACTCTATAAGAGAATTCAAGCAGTATCTACTTTCCTACTATTTATACAGGAATCCCCAAATCGTTATTCTCAGCAACTTATTTACTTTTAAGTATTTGAAAATTATTAAAGTCTCTCTTGTCTAAGAAGAGTCCTCAGTAACATATTCTCTTTTAAGTAGTTCAGGGTGCTCTCTCGTCTAAAAAGTATCCTCAACCTCTTTTCTTTTGAGTAGTCGTTAGTTTTTACTTTCTATTTAGGAATCCCCTAAAATTATCCTCAGGAACTAATTTTCGTTTGAGTATTTGCAAATCATTAAGGCCTCTCTCGCCTACGAAGTGTCATAAGTAGATTATTTTTTTTTTTTTGAGTAGTTGAATGTACTCTCTTACCTCAAAAGTATCCTTAGCAACCTGTTTTCTCTACAGTAGTTGAAAAAGTATTAAATTTATTGTATTTTCTTGCCTTAGAAATATGCTCCGTAACCTTTTTTTTGAGTGGTTGAAAAAGCATTAAAGTTAGGTGCTCTCTTCCCTAAAATGCTCTCATATCCTCAGTCAACTCCTTTTTTCTGAGTAATCTGTAAACCATTAAAGTTGGTGTGCTCTCTTTTACACATACACATTTAAAGAGTAATTTTGACTGACACATGCCATTTACATGCTCTGAGCGCTGTTACAGCAATTGAAAGAGAGCAAAAGCCACTGACCAATGGCAATACAGATACCCTCTTTACGCGATAATCCACGAAATTCTTTAGCTATTTATAAAAAACTTGTGAAACAGTGTAGAAATAAACTGGCTTATTCATTTTTAATCAAAAAAACTTAAATATAACCAATTATTCTGTTATTTCTTCAAAGATTGCAACAATTGAAAAAATAACTAAAAATACTTAATCACCAAAAAATTTAAAAATTTCAGAAGAATAAGCTCATTTAAAGATTCCAAAATAAAAAAAAAATAATTAAAAACTAACAGCATACGTTAGGTCATTGCCCCAATTATACCATTATACCACAACGTTGGTCTCACTCAGCGCTCACTCAAATCTAATTTGTTTTATTTGAAAATTTTATGCAACTTCTCTTGGCAACTTCATAGCGGCAATATATTACACAGCGTATGCAATTGCTTTTGTTGTTATTGTTTTAGTTTTCTTATGCCCATATGCGGTCAATCTAATGTCAGAGCCATCCACTCGCACGCACACACACACACCAGCGCACAGCCGCTATTGCCCATTTCCTTTTGCCATTAAATGCCGCGTATCACAACAAAACAACAATAACAGCACAATCAATAGCAATAACAACAATTCGCAACAATTTTTAGCGCATCTCCCAATGCAACGGCTGCCACTTACTACACTCCTTCCTTCTCCCCCTGACATCCCGTGCCCAGTTGCAGCTTCATTGGCGAAATAGTTGCAGCTGCATATGCGTGCCACGGCGCATTCATTGCTGGTGGAAAACATAACATAAAAGGCCATCAGTGCGATCGCTGTGCATAAATGGATAAGTAGACTCATTACAACAACAAGAATAGCAGCAAAACTAGTCGGCAATGCAACAAACAATATTGGCTGCTTTGTTTATGTGATGACGATTTGTTGTAATTGTTTTGTGGCATTCGTTGCAATTGTTATTATAGCAGTTGTTGTTGTTGTTGTTGATGGTGTTGTTGCTGTAAGCCGCATAGCAATTGCCTTCTTGAGCGCCCAATATATTCTCATGTATTTATGTCGCCGCCGCCATATAAGGCGATTGCGCGCCGGATACGCATTCGTGCATTTGATTAGCCTTTGACCAAAAACAACGGCAAACGATGTCGTTACATGCCCAACTGCAGTGATAATAAAATGAAAAGGAAAAATAGACAAATGGACAAACAAAAATAAAAAAAAGACAAACTCACAAAATATGCGCATACTCGCACAACAATAAGAATGTAAATTGCCTAACGTAGTCATTTAAATCCGAACGGTGCGCACAAATAAGCCGAACACAAAGCCGAATTCAAAGCGAATTCATAGAGAAAATCGTTTGCCATAGATTTGTAAGCCCAGTAGCTTGCAACATTGCCTCATTTGTAGCAATACTCGCACAAAAACATTGGCTCTACGAGCAATCTCCTTTTCTTTCCGAGCTTCATGCTTTTTGTGCTTCTTTTTTTCAAGCTTTAAGACTTTCCTAATTTTTATAGCAAATGGAATTTGTCTCTCTGCCTTTCGTGTATGATAATGCCTTTGTTTGCTGCCTTTGCCCAAATACTGCAAATTTTTCTTGAGACAAAAATTTTTCCAGCAATAAGTTAAAATGCCTAGCCTAAATGAGCTGAAAGCCTAAGCACTTAGTATTTGTTAAATACAGTCCCGATTTGCTTTGCTTGTAGGCACTCCTTTCTTGCCACACTGAATGCGGCTTACGAATCAGCTTACATAATTTCGAGTACTTATCAGCGACCTTTTTTGGTACGTCGGCAAATTTTTGGTAACCAAACTGCAACTTTAATGAGAATTCATGTTCAAAGCGTAATAAAAATTAGCTGGATAGAAAAAAAGTTCATTAACCACATGTTTTCATACGATATACATACATAGTGAGCTTTCATATAATTTCAATGAAAGTTTTCGCGCTTTTATAGTACGCTTTCATAAAACTTCAATGAAAGCTTTCGTACTTTTCACAGCTTAAGTGAAAGCTCTCACATTTCTTGTAAATAATTTCAAAAGCTTTCATATTTCTTAAAAAAAACTTTCATAGACACAAAAGCTCTGTTTTTGTTAGAATAATTTCTTTTAATTGTAATCAGGACACCCGTTTTCAAAAGCTTTCATTTTTCTAATCGCTTTCGAACATATGAAAGCTCGTTTAGTGTTACTATTATTTTCTTTTGACCGAAAATGGCTATTAAAAATAAATAGTTTGCCGGAAGCCTTCGCAAAATCTAAAAAAAAATACATTGTACACTGTTTTCAGAAGCTTTCATATTTCATAAATAGTTTTCATGACCATGAAGTGTAACTATTATTTTTTCATATTGACAGTCATAGCGAAGTGATGTACATCAATGAATTAGCGTTATCAAAGTGCTTTCATTGATGATGATTCCTTTTAAGCAGATCGCTAGAGAAATATTTGAATAGAAGGTTATGAAAATAAGCATTACTGTACATTTTTTAATTCTTAATGCCTTTTCTTAAAAAAAATGAAAGCTCATTAGCCGCCGGTAAATATAAAAGCTGACTATAAGTCAAACTTAAATATTCGCAATTTGCATTTTTATTATTTATTTTAAATGCACTTTGAGCTTAACAGTTTTTAGAAGCTTTCATATTTCTTAAAAAGCTTTCATGGCTGTGCATTTTTTATTGAAATATATGTAATTATTTTAAACACACTTTGATAAAAAAAGTTTTCAGAAGCTTTCATACTCCTCAAAAAGCTTTCATAGACATGAAAGCGCTGTTACGCTGTTAATATCACTATTGTCTTCTTTTAATCGAGATGCTGACTAAAAACAAATACCGGGAATTCATAGCTAGTCGTAAGCTAGCACAAAGAGCTTTCACATCAAAGCATTATTGTTATCCAATAGCTTTCATCGATATAATGTTAACTTTCATATCACTGAGAGCTCGTTTTAAGCACTTCACCAAAGAAATATTAAAAAACAATAACCATTTCAGCATATTTTTTTGTGCTTAGTAATTTCGGTGAAATAATGAAAGCTCATCAGCCGCCATTAAATACAAAAGCTAACTATAAACTTGCATATGCGCAATATGCAGTTTTTTATAGAAAAATATATAATTATTTTAAAGATTAAAATCGCTGATACGTGAAGCCGACACGCTTCGCTGGCATTTAAAAGTTTGACTTAATAATCTGACATTTTTTCTTCAAAAAGCAATAACAAAAACACATAACTGCATACAAGTACATCACATTTATATCACAAATTTTCATCAAACTTGATTGCATTTTTTTCCAGGCCTTCGTTAGCGTTGACATATTTTTAATATAAAATTTTATTGATCGATTTATTGCTATCTTAGTGACTTTAAAATTAATCAAAATAAAATGTTATAAAATAAAAATTATTTGTATTGAACAAATTTAAATAAAGCGCTGCTATTTTATTGGCCACAAAAAGCAAAGTGCCAGCCGCAGAATTTTTTTATTTAGATTTAAATATGAGCGTCAAAGCTTATTTTAATATTTAATTTAATTTAAAAAGTGTGCACACATTTTTTTTCTTAAAAAAATCATAAGCTCATATTTTAATATATTTCAATATACTACAAAGTTAATTTTTTCTGGAACAATTTGCTTTTACTATTTATTTGTGGATATTTTTTAGAAATATTTGTGTGCTGTAAATTTTTATGTGGTAAATTTCTGTTATTTGCTGAATTTCTTATTTGTTAAATTTTTTATTGCCACACGCTGAGCTTTTTATTGCACACAATCATTATGGCAGCCAGCTAGAACGCTACCGGCGCATTTTTTGTGCATTTGTGTGTTTATGAAAGAACATTTGCTGCCAACTCGAGTTGGAAAAAATCGCAGTCGCATTTATATTTATTTATGCAGCTGCACTTTATTCTTATTTGCCTATTGAAAAATTTACATAGCGCTTGTTTTTATTAGAATAGATTCTTTTCACAGCGTGATTTGCAAGTGCATTTTGTTGTTGCTGTTGTAATGGCATTTTGTGACATTTTTCTGTCATTCTATTAAGCATTGTTAATTGGAAAACATAACTTTATTAAAAATAATTTCATTACACTGTTATTTTAAAGTGATCGCATATATGTATTTGTATATGTAAGTGAGTAAGCGAAAAATTGAGAGGGTCAGCCTTTGCCCTAGTATATTTTATATTGGAATATATTTAAAAGTAATTATAGTTTTTGCCAGAAAGCAAAATATTGATGAAAGGTAGCAGGATATATATATTTTTTATATTTTAATGTTAAAAATTCTGTTAAAAATATTATTTTTTTATTTTTTTTTTATTTTATTTTTAATAAATATTTTAATTTATTTTATTCTTAATGGCAAAAAATATATTTTTATTTTCCATATTTTTTAATGCTAAAATATTTATTTTTTTTTATAAATAGTTTATGCCAAACAATATTTTTATTTTTTTTTATATTTAAGCCTAAAAATTTTATTTTTTTAATTTTTTTAATGCTAAAAATATATTTATTTCTTATAATTTTTTTTTTGCTAATATATATTTTTTCTTTAATTTTTTTGTATTTAATATATAAAATATAATTTTTTTTATTATTATTATTGAGACTAAAAAAATATATTTTTATTTTATTTTTTTAATTTTTTAATGCTAAAAAATATAATTTTTTATTATATTTTTCCTAAAAAAATTTTGTTTGATCCTAAAACATATAATTTTATTTTTTTTCTTAATTTTCTATGTACAAAATATATATTAAATATGTTTTTATTTTTATGCTAAAAAATATATTTTATTTTTCTTATTTTTTATTTTATTTTTTTTTATGTTGAATATATATATTTGTTTTATAATTTTTATTTAAAAAAATTTTTTAATGCAAAAAAATATAATTTTTTTTTATTTTTTTAAGCCTAAAACAATATATTTATTTTTCATACTCTTTAATACTTCAAACATTTAAATATTTTTTTTGCTAAAAAATATTTTTTGATCCTAAAACATATATATTTTTTTTTATTTTAAAAAATTAATTTTATATTTTTCATTTTCTATATAAATATATACATATATTTTTTTTATTTTTATGCTAAAAAATATATTTTATTTTTCTTATTATTTTTTTTCGTACTAAAATATATATTTTTTATTTTTTTTTATGTTAAAATATATATTTTTTTTGTTATTGTTTTATTTAAAAAAATTAATTTTTATTTTTTTTTTTAATTTTTTTATATTAATATATATAAGTTTTCTTTATTTTTATGCTAAAAACTATATTTTAATTTTTTTATACTTTTTAATTCTATATTTTTTTTTTGTGATAAAATTATATTTTCAACACTAAGAAATAATAATTGATAAATTTCTAATTTATATAACTCAGAAAATATTTTTGACCCACACAAACAAAAATATTTGTACCAAAAAAGAGTCCAGTCCGGGTCAAATTTGATCATACAACTATTTGCAAATCTCATATAAACCTAAAGAACCAGGTAGAGAGCGCAATTTATTGAACAAATTTATGATCCATGGACTCAAGCGTCGCTCAAAACAAAAAACGCGTCAAGCTTCAATATCTCTTATCTTAAACTAGATATAAATTGAAGTTTGATTAGAAATACGAAAAGACTTTTTCGACTACCAAATATTATAAGATTAAATCACATTGAGCTCATTAGATAAAACTGAAATCCACATTGAAGAAGGAATGTAACCCATAAATATGTGCTGTTATTAAACCCACCAAAATTCATCACTGATGCGTTAAAGATTCATCATGAGGCACAGGCCTTGGGATCAATACTAACATTTATCCCAATCAATCACCTCTCAATACAACTTTCAGTTTTAACGGTCGTTGCTCAATCTAAACTTTTTCTTTGGAGTTTGCAGGGACGCTTTAGATAATAATCTGTACCAAATTTCAAGAAGTTATCTCACAACTTAATATACTCTCTGGAGGGCATAGAAATTCCTACCAGTACTCTAGCACACCTCATAACCGGAACCACCTACCACATTTCCAATTATCGCACGATCTTGTGGCGCAGCTCGACTGCTTTGTGTCTCATTAAGCGTAGCTGTGCCAATATTTGCTGTGCTGTCAATATGTAAGAGAGCGCAGTGAGACAACACACACACGGCGGCGGCTCTAACGTCATGTGAAGAAGCCGCTGCGCCACTGACAATTGCTCAAACTGTCAAATGCAAACGCAACTGACAGCTAATCAGCAGTAAACGTCATTTAGCAAATGGTAAATGCACTTAAGCAAATAATATGCGCCAAGCGACCAACCGACGACAAAGCGCAAAGCACCGAAGCAGCGTAAGCGGTGAGAACGAGCGCCCGGATGAGTGCACCTTTGCCGGAGCAAGCAAGTCGGCCATCAACCAGCAGCAGCAGCAGCAAGAGCAGCACAATGAATGCAGCAAATAGACGCCTGTCAATGTTTTGACCAAATAAACGAGCCAACAAAAGCAACAAACACAGGCGCGCGCAATGCCACAGGAACCCGCACATGAGAAGTGGCAGTGACAGAAGCGCAAATAGACGGACAGTTTCGTAAGCAAAATACAGCGAGGGTAGAATTAAACAATAACAACAGCAACACAACAAATGTGTGTGGAAAAAGACAAGCAGCTGCGCTTGCAAGCGGACGTCGGCAGCAGCGCCGGCTAACCGGCATGGTTTACAATTACCTTCGTATGTGTATGTGTTGCATGCGCTGCTGACGCGTGTCCATTGCCGGTCAATAAACATGAAAATGAATGATGGACATTACGAGCAACATCATTAGCCAAAAATAGCGAAGTCAAGCGGCCAGAAAAGTGGCAGACGCGCAAGCGCTACGGCCGCAACAATGCCCGTGCGAGTAAGTGGCAGCGCTCTCAAGATACTGGTTCGCCGCGCTGAGACACAGCAATAATGTGGCCCGCTACCATGCCGCATTGACGCATTGACAGTGACTAAGTGGCGGTGCAGCGTTGGCAAGCAAAAACAGCCGCGCAAGAAACGGCGAATGGAAGAGCATAAACAGACGTACTTAAATTGTGTATTTTGGGGCAAGTTGGGTGCACAGCCACACAGCGCTTACTACAGCGTACTAGTAGCAGCCTTATACACCTTTATACACATATATAACTTAACAGCCAAATTATATATGCGCATGATAAGGAGCAACTAGTCAGCAGCCGTTGGCTGGCAGATGAGTTGAAAGTCGTCGGCAAAACGCGCTTGCTTAGCTGTGGCTTGTTGTGTGTACGTCGCTTGTTATGCTGGCTAATAGTAGGTTAAAGTCATGCCACAAGCATGTTGCATGCCACATTTGTACTTTAAAATAGATACTACGTCTTGCAACCAACCACATAACATAGAAGTGGATCGGTTGTACAAGTCTACGAAGGATTTATGCTTTCACTAGCAGTAAATGTTGCATGTTGCAACTTATGCCGTCTGAAATTAATGTGGGCTTAGCCGCAGTAGCTAAAACTTTTGCGTTGCAAACTAATTTGTAGTAGCCTGGCTGTGGTGGCAGTATTTTTTGCAGTATTTTGGTAAACTTACGAAAGCGCCTAAGGAGTTTGGCAGTTAAGTGACGCAGTGGAAGTGCCCAGAAATAGCCTAAGGTGGTCTGCAAAGTATTTTTTAGAGTAAGATATCGTAAGATGAAAAGAAAGTTACAGCGATCTTTCTCGACCAAGCTATGAAGTAGTGAATACGCTAAATTTTTTCTTCACTTTTCAAGTAATTCATGGCCACGTAAGCTTTCACTGTCTTTAAGCGCTATAGAACTAGAAAACACTCCACATATTTTGCTGGAAAAGTTGGTAATCTTTACTCATTAAACTTACATTTCCAGTTATATCTTTATACACCGCTTAAATTTTTCTAAAAGCTTTGCCTTAAGCTTTTTAAAGCTCTTTTTTGGCCATTTGTAATATTTTACTGTAAAAATTAATAACTTTTACTCATTTAATTTGCAATTTCAGTTATATATTTATATACTGCTTACACTTTTCTGAAAGCTTTAACTAAAGCTTTTCTGAAGGCTTTGTAGTTTTTCATAAACTTAAACTTGCTTAATTATCTGCATATACAAAATAAAAATAAATTCAAGGAAGCTTAGTTATTGTTAGCTTTCATAAATCTTTGCAGCTTTAACGTGTTCTGTGGAGCTTTCACAAATTTTTTTTTGATAAAGCTTGCATTTTTGCTAAAAGTATTATTTTTACAAAAAACCTGTTAAGCTGTTATCATGCTGCCAAAACGCTTGAAAGCTTTCATCTAAAAATTTGCGCGCTTTGAAACGTCGTTTAAAATTTTTAAAGCTTTATAATTTTCATAAGCTTACGATACGTCAATTGTCTACATACCGCCTTAGAGCTTGCGTCTAAAAATTTGGCAGCTTTTTCGTTTAAGATTTTTAAAAACTTTATACTTTTTCGAAGTCTTATAATTTCCAACCATCTGCCCAGCGCATACAAATCAAAAAAAAATTCATTGGGGTTTAGTTAACACGAGCTTTCGAAATCTGTGTAGCTTTCACTCGTTTTCGGAGCTTTAAGTAATGTTCTTTCTTACTTTTTAATGATAATGCTTGAACTTGTGCTAAAGGTATTATTTTTATACATAAACTCCGAAAAGCTTTCATCTAAACATTTGCGAGCTTTCAAAATTCGTTTAAAATTGTTCAAATTTTTTAAATCATTCTAATTTGTTTACTTTTAAACAGAACTAAATTCATAAAAGCTAAATTATTCAGCGCTTTCGTAAAGTTTTAGAGCTTTCATGCGTTCTTTGGAGCTTTCATCTTTTTTTTTTACTTTTGAATCATAATGCATGAACTTATGCTACAAGTATTATTTTTTTACAGTAATACCGCTAAGCTTTCATCCAAAATACCTTAAAGCTTGCGGCTAAACCCTTACAAGCTTTGAAAATTCGTCTAAGAATTCCATTTTGAACTTTTGCGCTGCATTGCAAGCTAACCATGAGCAAATTTACGACCACGAAATTCGCAAAGTTTCTTAATTAATTTTCAGCACTTAACGGTTATAGAATTTACTGCAAAACCATAACTTTTAAACACCCAAAAAAGGACTGCAAGTATATCGCTTATGTTTTTCTGCCATAAATCAGCACTAAAGCTTGAGCCAAAATATAAATATGTCCTTATTTACGAGCATAATAAATACCGTTGCTAACATAACTGCTAAACATATGCTAACAACTACTTGGCGCATAGCGCAAACAACAACTATGCGCAAGTTTAGCCATAGCAAAAGCATAAGTGTTTGTACCTAAATGGAAAATCGTAAAAAAAACTTTGCTTTAACTGCAGAAAAATGAAAAATTGCTTGTAGTAAATTTGCAGTGTTTGAGTTAATGGCAAGTGCAGCAGTGAACGCTGAGCGCGCCGTTGACTAGTGGTGGTGTGGTGATAGTGGTGAGGAGGAGGCGCTGGTGCTGTTGGCTGGTCCTGCCCACAAGCAAATAAAACTAATGTGACTTATGCCGCACGTTGCTGTTGTTTTTATAATTGTAAATGCTGTTGCTGTTGATGATGATGATGCTTGACCTCTTGGCATGACCTCTCGTGGCATGTAAGCATACAACATGCTCAACAACAGCAAAAGAACAGTAAAGCGTCAGAAGAGGTACTGAGAAAATGTTGTGGCTTAAATATATGTGAACGCTCATGAAGCAATAGATTTTATTAGGCTTTGTTTACCGTTATTTTTTTTTATTTTTCTACAAACATTTTTTATTATTTTTATTGCTTCCACCTAACAGTATATCAAAATGTTTTCGTGCGCCGCCTCTGCGCCGCTTTCTAAACTGTATGCACTGCATATAGCTGCGGTCACAGACGCCAATGTCCAATGTCCAACCATGTGATTAAAGCGCCGCGTTGCGCTATGCGGGTAGCGTTGCATTGGCTCACGGTCAGCTAGTGCGCTGACGAGGCGGCGGCGTTATCGTTGCATATTTCACACACATTTTTAATTTTACCCCAACTGATCCACCAATTTTACGGTCAACTCATATGCATGGTTGTATTTCACAAGCTCATTGTTTGGCGTCACTAATGCCCCAACGCACAGCGCCTACATAGACGAGCGCATCAACAACATTTTCCATAGTAATTGCATTTTGCGTGGCCGCATCTCGATTAGCGGATGAACTTGCTGGCTTAGGTTGCATGCCGCAGCGTGGCGGGCGTGCGTGCAGGCTGAGCGCATCCATTTTTGCCTAACATGCAGTTGCAACATACACAATACACATATACATATGTATGTATGTGTATGTGGCTGCGTGTTCGGCCGTGTTGCTGGTAGTAAAATAATAAATTAAACAACACTTGGCGCGGCGAGGCGCGTTGCGTCAAAACGCATTTTTCGTATTAATGAAAATGGCTGCGAGCAAAAGGCTTGCGGGCGTTGCAAGCCAGTCAAGCGTTGTGTGGGAAAATGTTGCGCACACATACGCGCGCGCATAATTTCATGTTGCAATGTTGTGTTTGCTCGTTGCCGGCAGGCTTCTAAGATTTGTGCGCCAAGTTTGTTTAGCGTGTGAAACATTTTTCCAATAATTTGTGCGAAAATAAGGAAAGCCTAGCAAATGTGAAAATAAGGAAAGCCTAGCAAATGTTAGTCCGTTGCAGATTTTGCGCAAAACTAACCAATGAACTGGTGAAATTTATGCAGAAAGCTTTCATTTGCTAACTCGAGCTTCTTTAAAGTATAAAATAAATTAATTGAGCGATTTTTAAATGTTTATCGTAAATGTGAACTTTCACAAAGTTTTCGAAGCTTTCATATATTTGATAGAGCTTTCTTAGTTATTTTTTTTTGTTTTGGTTTTAAGATTTCTGTTGGATTAAACAAAGTAGTGATGAAGTTCATGCAAAGTGAAAGCATCAAATTTCATTATCAGCTTTCATTATACCACTCAAGCTTTCACAACGCTCAACCAAAAGTTTTTTTTCAATTGAATGTTAAATAAGTACATAATTTGGTTATGAGCTTTTATAAAACTTTCAAAGCTTTCTTCGTTTTCCAATTTTCTGGGAACTCATGCATATATAGAGCTTTCACCACTATTGTTTTTAAGACATTCAAATGATTTCTGTTAAAAAAAAGACCAGTAGTGGTGGAAAACATGCATATTGAAAGCAACAAATTTCATTATGAGCTTTCAATATACGACTCAAGCTTTCATAACACTTAAATAACATTTTTTTTTTCAATAAACCAAATAGTGAAGAAATTTATAGGAATTTAAGGCATTAAATTTATTTATGAGCTTTCATTATGTTCCAAGCTTTCATAAAGTTTAAAATTAATAATTTTTTTTCAATTCTATGCTTCTTAAGAAATTTTTTTAATACATATTTTTCATTCATACGCTTATTAAGCGTTTAATTGACCGGCGAGCTTTCACAAAAGCTTCAAAGCTTTCATAAATTTGACAGAGCTTTCATCTTTTTCTATTTTTGTGTAAACTTTCTATTGAATTCTCATGACATAGACATAAGAAAATGCATATTTTTTTATGCAAGCAAAAATTTCTACATTCACTTCTACTTTCCTTACAAAAACTCTCACTTTCCAGCGCATAAGCTTACATCAATTTGGTCCAGCACACATTTGTATCTCTTATGTGCAAGCGTTGCACATAAATTATGCAGGAATTTCATATTTTGTAATACAAAATGTTCCGTATGCACCGCAACCAAATATGGTCAAGTGGAAAATGAAAGTAGTGCGCCAGAATGAGCTTACAAACGCACAGCTCAGCAAAAGCGCATGGTAAATGCGAGCGCACAACCCATATTTTGCGCTAATATGTGCGCGTATAAGGTAAGCCAGCTGACAGCTGTCAACGTCAAGCATGACAGTTGCATATGTCAACGCCAAAAAAGCCACTTGCCATGTTACACTTGCAACATAAACAAAAGCAAAAATAAAAATTGCAGCTATGAAGTAACCGCGAGCGCGCGCATAACTGTTGCACCAACTGCAAACGGTATTTACGTAAAATTATGCGCAGTGCAAGCAATTTTAATGCAGCGGTGAAGCACAGGTGACAGCGCCAATTAGAGTTGCATTTGGGGAAAATTAAATTGACAGCGCCGTTTCTTTGCCATACAATTTATTAATGTTTTGTGGCAAGGTGTGCGCTTCATTTGGCGAATTTTGCAATTTTCGCTTTGCACTTTTTAACCCCAAATATTTGCTTTGCCGCTTTGTAGCATTTTGTTTTGCATTTATCGCGCCAACATATCTACTCAACTGCTACACAAAGGTTAACTACCGCTATTTGGCGCATTGTTTTCTCATTGTTATGCCAATATTTGGCATTTATTACATTTGAGCCATATTTTATTGGCAGCCATGTGAATATATTTGGCCGCTGAGTTTTTTTCTCTTCATATTTCTTTCACAAAAGGTGTGTCCGACTGCAAACACTCCCTCGCGTCAGTGTAGACGAACGGCATATGAGCATTTATTTATGCGCTCGCTGGGTTAGCATCTGCCATCTGTCATTTTTGACAGTTGACATTTCACCGCGCAATGACAGCGTGTGGCAAATGTGTGGGACTGTTTTTTGTTTTAACAATTTTCGTTAAAACCTTTGCGCCCACAATTTGTTAAGCAATTTTGTTGCTGAATTTTATTTTGTACATTTTTTTACTAGCAATTATTTCTGGGAGCGCGAAATTCACTATTTTTCCATACTTGCGCGCGCGTTCACCAATCGCGGTTATGCAAATTTTAAATTTAATTAAAAGCTTTAGTGTGCAAATTGCAGTAAAAAATATACTTTTTCGCTGAAATTCGAAAGAAAAAATGTACGTGGTGAAAATAATTAATATTTTTGACCGAAAATGGCAGCAAACAATAAAAAGTTTGCGGCCAACACTTGTGCCGTCGTTAAAAAGGATTGAAAATCGGTAAATCCATTTTCAACACAAAACATAAACGCTGCAAAATGAACATATATTCCCGGTTAAAAGTGTCAGAACTGACAGCGGTGCAGTGATTGATCACCGCTTAGCGCAGGCAATTGGCTGTTGGCAGGCAGCATTTGCTGTTAAAAGGAAGCGCACCGAAATGAGCAACAACGATGGATCATCAGCCAGCATGTTTACAAGAAAAGAATATTTAAACAGTGGTGGATTATAATAAAACAAAAAATATAAAAGAAAAATAAATTTTAACACACATATGTATGTACGCTCATGAAAGTATATGTGGCAAAGTAATCAATACTTGAGTACAAAGGAAGCTATAGCTCATCACGCCAGTAATACAACCCTGGTGTTCGATTAAAGCGTGAACAGCGCATAACTGCAGCAGCAATTGAAACACAGATTTACCGCAAGAGAAATATTATGTTCGATTGCAGCGTAACTATAATACCCTGCACAAAAAAAATATTACTTACAAGATCGGCAGATTTGTATGGCAGCTATATGCTACAGTAAACCGATCTGAATAATTTCTTCGCAGATTATGCCACTGCTTCGGAAAATACCGCATGCCAAATTTGTTGAAGATACCTCTTCAAATGAAAAAGTTTCCCATACAAGCCCTTAATTCCAATCATGCAACTTGTATGGCAGCTATATGCTATAGTGATCCGATCTGAACAATTTCTTCGGAGATTGCACTATTGCTTTACATAATGATCCATGCCAAATTTCTTGAAGATATCTCTTTAACTGTAAAAGTTTTCCATACAAGCTTTTGATTCCGATCATGCAACTTGTATGGCGGCTATATGCTATAGTGATCCGATATCGCCGATTCCGACAAATGAGCAACTTTTTGCTGAGAAAAGGACGCGTGCAAAATTTCAGATGGATATCTCCGAAAATTAGCGTATTTACTGACAGAAGGTCTCAGTTAAATCGGCTCAGGGTATAAAAACCAAAAGCAATATTTGCTTGTGCCACTTCTTGTTCCTTCAATTACTTTGGAAAAGAACATCTATTACGCTTGAATGTTAATATTGTAGAGATAAAAAAATAAACATAAAACGACAAAAAATGCAGCGGTAAAAATTATAGTCATCTGCAAGTGGTTACCTACTTGAGTCTATATATATGTAAATGCTGTGAAAAACTGCTGCTTGTTTTTATGCCACAAATGAAGGGGTAACAAATTTCTCCCCGATACGCGATAGAAATTACACAATGATCGATGACCGTGACGCTGTGAATTAAAACGATAAAGCGAGAGAACAAAAAACGGATAAAGAAATTATACTGCCACAAGCTGTAAAGCTGCGAGGCAGCAACATGCATTTTGATGACTTGGCGACTAGCGAATGACGAATTATGCGATAGGTGCTATATATAAATGTACATATGTACGTTGGTAAGCGGCAAAATTAAAGTTGATTAAAATTAAACGGTGGTAAATGAGCTGGCAATTGTGATAAACGAATGTGTTACGACCAAAGGACAGCAGGTTCAGAGTGAGAAGCGATAAAAGCAGCGTATTTGGGTCGGGTATGATGTGATAGCTTGCGAAAAAATCGTTGGAGAACTCTCTGGGTTATAATAAACTGAAGTACTATCGATAAAGCTATCGATAACACACTTATAATACTCGTTATCGATAAAAATCGATTAAAGGTCTTTGAAATTATCGAAAATGCACTTTGAAAAATTAGTAATCGAGTATGATGTAGAGGTTTGGAATAAAATCGATAGAAAAATCTCTAGCTCGAAGTTGAATTGTAAGACATTGAAATATTATCGATAAAATGATCGCTAACATACTTTTAATAATTATTATCGATAAATGTGATAACAATAACTGAACTTAAGATCACAAAAGTGGCAAACGGTAACATTCACGTCTTCAAAAACGTCTAAAAAAACAATTTTTAGATTTGTTTTGGACATGAGAAACTGAAATAATATCCATAAATTTATAAATAACAGTCTTTAAATAATAGTTATCGATAAAAATCGATTAATATATAATAATATATTATAACTAAACGGGTATAAATAGAGGGTTTTTGGAAGAAATCGATAGAACAAGCTAAAGCTCCAGCTAAAATTATAAAACACTGAAATATTATCGATAAAGTTATCGATAACACACTTTTACTAATTATTATCGATAAAAGTCGATAACAATAAGTAAGCCTAAGTTCAAATAGACGCCGCCTAGGTTTCAGGTGCTTTATTGAATTTGTGGAACACATCTTTATGAAACTGAATTCTCTTAACTGAATGCAAACGGAGACAAGTGCAACACTTTGTTGAACTTGTGGCGCATATCTTTCAAAAGTTTCAATTCGTAATTGAAAGTAAAGCAATCATTATTGTTACAGTTTATTCAAACAAACGGCTTAGAGATAATAATATAAGTAATAGATAACCCGTAATAACTACGGATACCAAACCAGTAAAAATTTGTGGTACGCAATATAAAGAGAACGTGCCTGCTGGCAATGACTAAGCAAACAAATCAATTTTTTGAGCGACAGCATTCGCTCAAGCCGCTGCGCCGCTGAAAAAAAAACTGAAAAAGCAACCACTTACAACATGACGTTGCAATATGCCACAAAAGCCGAACTATTCATGTGCAACAGCGTGATTATTGAGAAAATACAAAAATGCATAACAGATGTAAATATAAATGACTACAGCTGACTAAGTGTGTTATGTGGGGCACAAATGCGCGTTGGTGCCACAGGAGAGTAATAATGATAAAGGTTGATCAAAAAAAAAGCGAATCGTTGGCGTGCGTGTGCGTTCGTGATGAATCACTTGCATTTTGTCACGCACCAAAATGCGCCAATGCACACCGTTGCACATATTAAGCCATAGTATGCATGTAATTTGGGGTAACTTGCAACATATGCAAATGTAACAGCAACGCGGCTGTCAGACACAAAAACACACCTTCAACTATGCAAGTTGGCAATATAATGTGTGCCAGCTATGCTTAGCCTTGAAATAAATACGGCGCTTATGGGTTTGGTGTTAGCTGCGCTGCACCCTCACATACCGACGCGCATTGTTGCAAGCACATTTTTTCGTTTAATGCGAATTACTGATGATGCAGTGCGGCAAGGTGCCATAAAAGCAAATGAAGAGACAATCAAAATGTGTTAGTTAAGCTTGCAACATTTTGTTGCATGTCAAATGCAATTGTTCTTTTGTAAAAAATAAGCAAGGGCAGCTGCTTTTGATTTATGCTACTTACCCGTCCATAGCATATTTCCTTAATCAAATGCAGCCAGACTGTTGTTGCAACACTGCGTTGTATGCTACAGGCAAGCGGCAGAGTTAGCGTTTACTGTGCGTTGGTGGTAGGGTGTTGGCTAATTAAGCGGAAGAGTCATGGCGGTGCCAACTAAAGGCAGCGCAGAATCACTCGAGTGCTGTCATGTGTATGTATATGTACATACATGGTTGCATGCGTGTAAATGTCAAAAGAGACAGATCGTTTTTCAAGCAGCAAGCGCGCTCACCCTTTTAAGTGATCGCCAGCAAACAAATGATGCGCTGTGAGTTATGATATTTTCGGCGTTGTTTTTGCAACACGCACTGACTCATATGGCACATAGTTTTTTAATGAAAACCATATTCGAATTTCATATATGTAGATTGTTAAATGTGGTTTGATTTTCTTGTTGTAAGCAAAATTTGTGCGTCTTAACGGCAGTTTTAAAACGCATAACGACAACTTGCCACATGTTTTTAATTTTTTGTTACTTTTTTAGGTTTTTGAATATTTTTGAACATTTTTCAACTTTTTTTGAATTTTATTTTTTTTTTTAATTAAATAAATTTTTTTATAAATTTTTTCAACTTTTAACTTTCAATTTTTTAATATATTTTGTTTCAAATAATATTTAAATTTTCTGTTTTTTTTTTGAAATTCTAAACTTTTTTTACTTTTATTTTGTTTTCAATTAAATTAATTTTAATTAAAATTTATAATTTATAAATACTTATAATTATAAATATTTTTTAAATTTTCTGATTTTTTTAAATTTTTTTCTTTTAATTTTATTTTGTTTTTTTTTTTAAATTAGTTTTAATTAATTTTTTTTTTATAATTTAATTTAATTTGATTGTTGTTAGAAATATTTTAAAGGGTTTCTGAATTTTTTTGAAAAGTTATAATTTTTTATTTTTTTAATTTAATAAATTTTAATAATTCTTTTAATACTTTAATTTTTGTTTTAAATATTTTTTTTGGTTTTCGGAATTTCTATTTGAAAATTTTTAAATTTTTTTAATTAATTTTTTTAATTAAACTAATTTCAATTTTTATTTTGAAGTTAGTTGTTGATTATTTTGGATTTTTGGCTTCTTTTTTAATTTTTTTGTAATTATTTAATTTAATTTCTGTTTCAAATATTTCTTAGGATTTCTGAATTTTTTTGTTCATTTACATTTATTTTTTTTGAAATTTAAATTTTTTTTTTTTTGAAATTTCAATTTTTTTTTAAACAAATTTCTATTACTTAAGCAAATTATGTTTTTTTAATTTTTGTGTTAAATATTATATAGGTTTTCTGAACTTTTTTTTAATTATAATTTTTTTTATTCTTTTTTTTAATTAAATTAATTTTATTTGAATTATTTTAATAATTTAATTTAATTTTTATTTTAAATATTGTCTGGGTTTTCTGATTTTTTTTTTTGAAATTTTGAATTTTTTTATATAAAATTTTTTTTTTAATTAAATTAATTTTTTTTAAATTAAGTTTAGTTTTATTTGAGGGTTTTTGTAATTAATTAATTTTTTAATATGTTAATGTTTTTTAACTTTGTGTTCGATTTTTTTTAATTTTCTTTAATTATTTTTAAATTTTATTGTTGATTTTTTTTAATTTTCGCTTATATTTGCTTCTTGTTGCTGTCAAGCGCGCAGCTTCAATATATCGCGCCATACACATGTTGCCACAGTCATCCATCTCACGCTCGATTTTTCATTAGACGCTGTCGGCGTGACATAACCTCAATAACGCTGTGATGGGAAAAACATGACTTGTCAGAATTAAATTTATTTTTTATTTTTCACAAAAAATTGTATGGTAAACTTGTTAACGCTGGCAACAACAAAGCGCGCCCTGCAAGTTACAAATTATTATGGATTACAATAACAAGAATTACAACAATAACTACAGTTATTTGAAGGCTACGCAGCGGTGCTGTTACATGCGTCTGACAACAAAAGCGCTTTTCACTACTTTATTTTACTCCATAGAATATTTTTAATATTTTTTGTTATTGTTGTTGTGTACGCTTTGTAACGCAGCAATGTTTTTAATTAAAAAATTCTTTTACTACGCATAAATTTCACATTTTTATATGACACTGGCGCACGCACACACATAACGCGTACAAAATGTGATTGTTGTTGGTGTTGGCTTGTCGCTCCAAATTTCAGTGGCGCTCATTCACTGCCCTTCAACATAACTGGACCATTTCAGGCGACAGCAATCATGTGAGTGTGAATGTAAATATGTTTGTATGTGTATGTATATATGTATGTATGTGCTTGTATGTTCATGTATGTGTGTGTGGAGGGAAGCCAAGTCAAGGCAGCGCCGGAAAAATGCCAAAAAACAATCCAAAAACAAACACTGAATAACCACAACAGCAACAACGAGTGGCGCAAATCAACTGCAGCAACAAAAGCTTTCTACTTCTACGCCAGCAGTTCGTGTAATGAAATTTGACAACAACAAAAGCAAAATGTAAAAAAAAAAATTAAATAAAAATGCGAAAAAGTAATGAAAAATGTCGGCACATTTCTCTGCTACATTTTCACGCTGGCAGGAAATTCATCCACTGCCAACTGCCAACAGCCGACTGGCATTTATGGCGCGCCACTGCCACTGCGCCCTTACTGCTCCCTAACTGCCAACTACTAATTTCATCAGCTACAATACATTTGCTGCAACCGCTGCCTACAAGATTGCCGTCGCCTGGCGCTGATTGTTGACTGGACATAATGTTCAAATGGAAATCTAATTTGAGCGCAGCAACAACAAAAAATGGAACTTAAAAGCAAGCAAGCAGTGACTCCAGCGTTGAGTGTAAGGTGTAGCAAGGCTGTAGTTAAGTAGTATGGAAAATTGGCGCAAAGTGAAAGAAAAATGCAAAAATTATGGAAGTGGGCCAAATTTAATTGCTTTGCTAATTAAATGAGCGCAGCAGGGACACACTTTGGCCGCACCGGCGGCCCATCAGCGTGTAAAGAATGTCAGCTACAAATTACAAAATGCTCACTCGTGCCACTTTCAATTTCGCCAAACGCCCCAAACGCGCCAAACAGTCAATGGCAGCTCACTTTCCCGCTTGCTTTTTCAACAAAATTTGCCTACGTTTATGTGTTCTACAAGTTCAATGACTTATTCTCGGTCACTGGCTACACATTTGAGCTCAGCGCAAAGTGTATGCTCCAACCGAAAGTGTTGGCAGTAAAACTAAGCATTGACCACAGTGATTTGGTAGCGTAAACAAAATGTTACAAACAAAAAACCGAATTGTGTTTTGTAGTTTGGCAAAAAGTTGGTTAGTCCTTTCGGGCGTACACTGCACACTACTTGTGTGTGTATGTGTGTGTTTGCTTTGACATTATAAAGTATGGCAGCAGTTTGTCCAGGTCATGACCTAATTAAGGCGGCAAATATTAGGCAGCCGTACACATATGTTTTCGTGTGTATTTGTAGCCAAACGAAGCTGGCTTGTGTGCGTAGAAAATGGTTGATACAATATTTGCGTTAATTTCTGTGTTTCATGTCAAGGCAATCATCATATGAATTAGGTCATCACTTGGCAGTGGTGATTTTAAAGAAATACAAGGGTTTGAGAAGCAGACTGTAGGAAGAAAAATTATTGAAGTTTTTCAGATTTTTTTTTGCAATTTTTTGCCCATGGATTATTTGGAAATTATTTTATGAACATTGAGAAGTATGTATATACTCGAAAAAGTTCCATAGTTTTCGAGATATTGGTCTGAAACTTTGCACACGTTCCTTTCTAAACACGACGTCGATTATTTGTCGAAACCACCGATATCGGAAGACTATAGCTTATGGCTGTCATACAAACTGAACGATCAAACTGAGGTCTTTGTATAGACAACTTTTACAGTTTAAGAGATATCTTCAAGAAATTTGGCATGGATTATTATACAAAGCATGGCTATAATCTATGAAGATTTTGTTCAGATCTGATCACTATACCATATAGCTGCCATACAAACTGATCCATCAAACTCAAGTCCTTGTATGGAAATTATTTTTATTTAACGAGATATCTTCATGAAATTTAACACAAATTATTATACAAAGCAGCGCCACAATTTACGAAGAATTAGTGCAGATCGGACCACTATAGCTTATAGCTGCCATACAAACTGATCGCTCAAAATCAGAATAAAGATCTTTTTATACCTTTTCATGCTCTAAAAATACACCTGTGAAGGTTATTGGAAATATAATCTTTATTTAAAATAATATCACTCATTCCTTATAACATTATGATATAATTTATTAAAAACAAAATTAATTTATTTCGTTGTTACAGATTTAAAATATTTTTTTCCTTTTTTGTGCCATTTTCTCTACACTATCTTTCATCAAAAAAAATAAAAATATTTCATTAAAATTTCTGTGAATATTTTTACCATCACCACAAGCATTTCAAGCCCAGCTTTCAACAGCATTATTAATATAAATGATTATATCGTTACTATGGCAATGACAACTCGGACAAGTTGAGCTCTTAAAATATTTGCCAAACTCAACTGCGAAATCGTCTTTCCCTACAAATGCGGTTTTATATATTATACAAGCGCATACACACATATTTCACCATAATTTCGGCGTACCACACTAAAACATACCACAAAGGCAGCCTGCCTGCCCGCTCGCCTACACGCCTATACGCCTGTCTGCCACACGGCTGGACGGATAATGAATGATTATGCAGAGCAAATGAATTTTTGAAGCGAGCATTGAGTTGGCTAAGCGAAGAATATCGGCAGTTTGTGCACATAAATGTGTCGATGTGTGTATATGTGTGTGTTTGCGGCCTTAGCAAGTTGCTGTCAAATATGACAAACGCAAAATGATTTATGTGCATTGTCATTAACAATAAAGATCCCAAAAAGAGCAGCAGCAGAGCGGGTACGAGTGAAATATGGCAAGGAAAAAAATTATAATAATAATTCAAATCATAAGTCGCATTTAGGCATAGATTTCCAATATAATACAATAAATATGGCAGCTCGTAACGATTGAGTGCGGCTTAGTTGGCTGAGGTTAGTTTTGGGCGCCGGCAGCATGCTGCTGTTGCTGCATGTCATCGATTATGCCGTTGACACTTGAACGCAGCAGTCATGGCTATTGTGGTGGAGAAGCGATAATTTACTCGGGTGCCAAATACAGTGCCGAAACTTTTAATGACATTGCTTGTTAGGTTGTTAGGTTTATGCGCAAAGTTTGCTGGCGAAGGCAGAGGTTGCATGGTCAGTGCAAAGGATATGTACTATGTACATATAAAAAATATATTTATACTATATATTCCTTTAATTATCAGCTGTAGAGTATTTACTGTGGGTTTTCTCAAAAAAGAGAGGATTATGTGAAAAAATTGTTGAGGTTGAACCGCTATAGCATATAGCTGCCATACAAACTGACCGACCAAATCAAGTCCTTGTATGGAAAACTTTTTTATTTGAGAAGATATCCTCAAGAAATTTGCTAGGGACTATTCTCTAAGGCTAGCGGTATAATCTGCAAAAAATTGTTTAGATCGGGCTAATAAAGCATATAGCTGCCATATAAACTGAACGTTCAAAATCAAGCTTTTGTATGAAAAACTTTTTTATTTGACCAAGTAGCTTCATGAAATTTGGCAGAGAGTATTCTCTTAGGCAAAAATATAATCTCTGTAGAAATTATTCAGATCGGATCACTATAACTTATAGCTGTCATATCAACTGACCGACCAAAATCAAGTCCTTCTATGGAAAACTTTTTTATTTATTATAAAATTTGGCACGGATTATTAATAAAAACACAGCTATAATTTTCGTAAAAATTGTTGAAATCGGAGTACTATAACATATAGCTGCCATACAAACTGACCCATCAAATTCGTGTGCTTGTAAGGTAACTTGCTTCCAACAAAAATAATTATAGCTCCTGTTAACGTAATTTTCATATTTTTTTACAACTACGATTCCATTTGCAGTCATTTCTTTTGCTTCCTTACTTTGGTATCAGTATTTTCTGTCACTTCGCTTTGCTCAAAACAGCTGACAGTTTGATGCCACTATCGCGTTCCATTTTCTATTACTTTTACTTGATTTTCTTGCTTTACCAGCGTCGGCGTCTTTCAGCGCTTTGTAATCTCCACTTTCTGTCTTGTTTGCACTTTTTTCACCCCACTAAATCTAGTCTACTATCAATTTCTTCTTTGTACCATCTTTTTCATGCTCGCCGCCTTCTATACTCGTTTTCCTTACAGTTCTTCTTTGCCAGAAATTTCATCAACGGTTTTCTAGCAAAGTTCCCATTATTTTCCTCTTTTTTCTGCTTTTAGCTTTATTCTACTTCTTTCATGCACTTTTTCTACACTTTTTCTTGCTACGCGTTCTTCTTCTTTACCTAATTCTGCTGCTTGCCAACACAATGCTGAAATATTCATCAGTCAAGTCTGCAGATAAAAGTGAAACTCCTGTTTGATGCGCAGACAACCGTGATTTCATCAACTCAATACCGTTATTGCGTTTTTTTTTTGCCACTGTTCGTGCGCACACTTATCAAGCGCAAATCGCATACAAACAAACAAAAATGCTGGAAAAAATGCAGCAGCACTATGGCATTACTTTTTTTGTGAGCCAATTTGTTGCGCCTCTTCCTTTTTTTAGGCATAATCAAAGCGAATTATTTTTAATTAGCGGCGACTTTGATTTACCGCTGAGTGGGCAGATTGACTGACTGTCTGGCTGTTGTGGAATTTCAATGGATAATAAACAAAAAAATATTTTTTGTATTAAAGCTGGATTTGGATTTTTTTACCTGCATTTTTTGCTCTTAAAAAGAGAGTTTGGTATTTTTGGTTTTTTAGCATATATTTTATATATCGTCAGCTAAAATGCGAAATAATCTAAAATCACTTTTCATAAGTTTACAGGCGTAGGAAAAACGTTATAATAGAAACCATTCTTATTGAAACAAAATTTGAGTTTTGGTTATAAAGTGGTTATATATTGGTTATAAAGTGGTTATGTATTGGTTATTATATCTGACAGCGAATATCGAAGAAAAATTTATAAAATAAAAACCACTCATACTGAAACAGAATTTAAGTTTTGGTTATAAAGTGGTTATATATTGGTTACAAAATGGTTATATATTGGTTATTATATCTGATAGCGAATTTCGAAGGAAAAACAAGAAAATAAAAACCACTCATACAGAATCAAACTTTGAGTTTTGGTTATAAAGTGGTTATATATTGGTTATCATACACTCATATTTTGGTTATAGAGTAGTTATATATTGGTATCGAACAGTGATTTTCGATTTTTTTTTTGATGATACGTCGTTTTCCATTTTAGGTGGTGATATATTTCAAAAAAATGTTAATACCTTTTACAGAAAAATTTCTTGAAAAAAGGGTTAATTAAATAAAATTTGGAAAAAATAAAAAAATTGTAAAAAGTATATAAAAAAAATAAAATTTAATGAACACTTTTTCTGCTTAACTTTAATATAATCTTTGCTTAACCATGCGGGATTTCCATATATATTATATGAAAATACTTCGAAATAAATTTTTTTATTAAATTCATATTTTTTTCTCTTGCAGGTAAGCAATTTGGGCAACAATTTTGTGAAAATGTGATTTAAATTTTTTAAAAAATATTTTAGGTAAGTTTTTCTCCATACAAATATGCTTGATAGCATTAAAAATATTTGAAATATTTCTGAATATTGAAGAATTCTATTAAAAATATCGCAGAAGTGCTGAAGAGCTTTAGTAAAAAAGTATTTTTTCTCGCTACTAATATGCTAGAAAATATTAAAACTATTTTTAAAAAAATTAATATTGTAGAATTCAATTAAAATATTACAGAGGAGCTGAAGAGCTTTAGTAAAAAATTCTTGTTACGGAAAAATATAATTTTTGAGGAGTTTGAAATTCTATCAACTTCTCAAAGGTAAACTCACCTAGAAAAAAACTGCTTTATAGACTCCATTATTGTTTTTTTTTTACTTTCCATGATACTCAAATCAACAGCAAACAACTGTCATATTTATCAATAAAATTCTACCAACACCGCTTTGAAAAAAAATTAATTAGCTCACACAATATTAATTTTTTTGTTTTTTTTTTGTTTTTTGATATTCCCTTGACCAGAATAATAATAAATGACACCATTAAAAGATAATTTTATAAATTTGTGCAGCTATTACATGACCAATTTCAATTACCAACTAAACATTATATAATGACATGACATTAGAGACATGCAACGCGCTGAGCGAACCCTTTTTCGGCCTTCTCCGCCAAAATCAATAACTCACAATATTTTCGGCGCTGCCCGCACACGCCTCATTGGCTGCCGTTGACCTGATGTCGCATTTTTATTAATGACAGGCAATCAATTGACAGTTTTAATACATTTTTCAATACATTACCACTTTGTGCGGCATCAGAACAGCTGGCGCAGTAACGCGCACATATAATGGTCAACTATCACTTTCTATTAAATTGAGCATTTCTCGCCTTATTAAATCACTAAACAATGTCTGGCGTGACAGGAAGCAACCCTGCGGCGTTTGCGAACAATATAACTGTAAAAAATGTACAAAAAATATGAAGCGCAAGCTATTGTCTGCCAACGAACTTAATACGATTGTCATACTCAACACTACGCGCCGCGCTTGAGTTAGCATAGAAAATTATGCACACACCAAGACCGAGCGCGCGCTTGTACTACAGTTCATTAGCCGCAGAAAATGGGCAAAATAGTAAACAGATTACGGCAGCACAGCAGTGATAATGCACAAAATGTGTGTGTATAACGGCGCGCAGCGGCAGCGCCGCTCAACTCATCACCAACACGCTGCAACGAGTGTTTATTGTTAGGTGACGGCGCTGTGCCGGTGATTGGTTGCGCGTCAATACAACATAGTAGTAGATGTAAGCAGTGCAACGCGGGCGCGGCGGCAATAATAAAAATGTGGCATGATTTGTCAACGACACTCGCACAGATTGTCAAGTGCCCCCACTTGCAGCAAGTTAAGTGCTAAAAAGTGTAGAAAAAACGCCAACTTGCACTAGTTTTCGATGCGCTCACATACACGTACAAGCGCTTGGTTTTGGCGAGGTAGTAGCGCACATTTGCCAACTGTCAGCTGTCAGCTGTAATGTTGTGAGTGTAATGTTGGCACTCTCGATTGCGAAATTATGTCAAAAAATGCGCCAAGTGTCAAAAAGAAAAATTATGCTGCGAGTTAATTTTCGTATCGAATTGTCAGCGCGTAGCATGGTGGCCAGCGAGCTGCACTCAGTTACACACGCGCGCACAAAACTCTCTTCGAAAATAAAAAAAATATATGTATAGTACTATATACACTTTCAACGCTTGAAAATATCGTTAGCGCTGCATTGCCTTGCGCGCGCAACGGTGGGTGTATAAGTGCAGTGCGAAAAGCGAAAGTGCAACACGAAAGGGAGCGCGCGCTGTCATTAAAAGCAATAAAAAAGATTGCAATAGCAATAAAACTAACTAGCAAAGCTGGCGTAGCAGTCGTGTGACAATTGCATCTGACACATTTCGCAATGCGATTACGTTGCGCACAGATTGCAACATATGTGTGATGACCTCGCTTGCCGCACACACGCACAGTAAAACAGTTAGTCTTGTATATATAAGTCAGTGTAATACTGCAAAAATGTCGCAAAACAATTAATAAATGTTGCCATTGTACGAAAATTTAAAATGACAAGCGCGCGGTAGTCAATAGTTGAATAGAGCGCTCTTGCAAAAATAAATTGACGAGGGACATACATACCACACCTACAGAAGGTTACACAAAGGCACACCGAACAAGGGTAAAACTGCAGTTAATGCCACCAGCTACTAAGGGGGTGACACTGCTGACACAAAGGCATATGTGTATAATACGCAATGACAGCGCGGATGCTGCACTGAAATGGTTGGGGTGAAATGTCATTGCGCTTGTTGCAAGTAGGGGTGAATGTGTCTGTAAAGCGGGTGCAGTGATAAGTGAATTTGTAAAATACTTATTAAATTACTTACGTGCACTAATTATGAAGACATGTGGTCAGAAAAGTAATATAATGACAGCTGACAGTTGACAGTTGACAGCAGACAATGCGCGCTAGACGTTATTATAAACATTATTTGCCATTATACTTTTTATTATTATGACAATTTGAGCGGCTTAAAGCCACAAACAAAAATTCAAGCAAGATCAGAAAAAAAAATTATTAATGTGGCATGCAGAGGGTAGGTGTGGGTATAATAAAAATTGAGGCGCAGCTTAAGCGTTGACAAATTGAAAGCGCCGCGCCAACATACAATAGACAGCTAGATTTATTTCGGCGCAAAGTGACAGCGCAAGCGATTAGCAACAACTGTGGTTTTGAAACACATAATTTTAAAATACAGTTATGTTCCAGACTGCTTTCGGTGTGTAGGTCGGTAGCGCGCGTGATTTTTGCCTTCGCAAAGGGTCGCAGTGAGTTTGACAGCGCGCGTCATGTGCGGTATCTGTGCTTAGTTGCAAGCTGACGGGATTTAAAGTGAGATTTTGGTGAAATAATTTCACTGTGGATGTGCTTGAGTGTAGTGCAAGATAATATATTTATTTATAGGCGCATATATGTATAGCTGGTTGCATATTAAGTGACGCGTTAAAGCGTCAATCAGTTGTCATAAAGTAAACAAAAATGTTGCTTGAAGTGATGCGCGCTGCCACTTCTGCCTTTTGCTGCGCTCAGTATTACAGAATATGAAGCGAAATAGAACTACAGCTTCTTTACTAACCATAGTAGAAAACAACGCGTGTCGAAAATAGTTCCACAATGTGCGCTCTTCGCCGGCGCACTCTGTGGTCAGCCTTAGCCTTACATTTTTCAAACACACAACTTGCCACATTTACATAAACGCGCACACTTTTGATTTGCTTTTACACATTTTTATGGCACGCACTTAAACACTTTAAAAATTATTTTATGCACTCCAGCAAGCAGCGCCACACCGGCGTACTACTCCACGCACGCAGCGCGGTGCTCCTACACTCAAGTCGTAAATCCCCTTTCTTGCGCGCACAATGCCGCGCCGCGCTTGCAGACTCCATACTTACATATAGCAGAAACTCTTTGCAGTCGCTGAAGGCGCGAAATTAGGTGGGGAATTTATTTACATAGCCGGCCAACAACAATAACGCGTTAACCAATAAAAAAGCAGAAAAATACTAAGTAGACGCTTAAGTAAGCGCACATTTCACTGCAACTTTTTTATGCGCGTTGTAATGCCACTTGGCGCTTGCAAGCACAACTCATTAGTATATGCCATTACTCAAATTTGTTTTTGTTTTCAACTTTTTATTATTGCTGCTGTTTTACTATTTTGCTGCGCTTTAGCGGCAGAAAGGAAAAAGTGTACAGCGCGCGCCTTATAATGGCGTCGGCGTTGCGAAAAATTGCTAAAAATAAATTCATGCCAAATGCAGTGGCGGCAGTTTGGGAGCGCGGCACTAAATAGCAAATTTCTCTACAGCGAGAAACAAAGTTTAGTGTAAAAATTAAAGCATAAATAAATTTAAAATCTACTCACTAGCTTTAAAGTGCCAAAAAGTGCTTACTTGCGCTCAGCAATGGCAGCAGTTCACAACAGTTCAAGCTTAGTATACTCTCATATATAGTTTTACCATACTCTTATATACAATTTTTCTTGGTTGTGCCAACACCTACCCTCTAAGTAGTCTGGCGCGCCACAATTCCCAGCACAAAAAAGGATATGAGTTGTATATATATATGCAGAAAAAAGCAGAAAAGTGGCTGCCGACATGCGAGAAAATCGTTTTCAACACAAGCGGCGGCGGTAGCGTAGCTACTGTCAGACGCGCAATTGGCGCACTTTGTAGAAAAAAAACCGAAAACATATACTAAAACTATAGCATAGCAATAATAAAAACAGCATGTATAAGTACACACAGACACTTTAAAAACTGCTGCCTTGTATTTCCGTAGGCTGCCGTCTAGAAAATCCTAGTATACTTTAGCGCGCGGCAGTCGCTCGCTTGATAACCGTCCTTACGTCTTTTCGCGCCACAGTCGCTCGCTTGCTAACCGTCCTTACGTCTTTGCGCGCCGCAGTCGCGCTCATGTTAGCCGTCCTTATATATATGCGCGCCGCAGCCACTCTCTGCTTTTAACCGTCTGCACTCATTGGTCTTATATGGCCTTGTTGATAACGTTTCGACAGCTTCCAATACCACCGCCGCTCAAGCGTAGTACACATTTTATATTATTATTAACTGGCTCTTACCTCACCACTTACCACAAAAACCTTGCGTCTCGTGCAAACAAAACTTCTGCTTTGTATGTGCTATGCATTTCCTGTGCTTGTGCTTGTTTTCTTTGCTTCATTCTTACTTTTCAATTGTTGGTTTGCTTGCTTTCTTTTCGCCGTGCTACGTTTTCTTTGCCTTGCGCCTGCGGCCGCGTCAATGTGAAGTTCAGTGCTGAACTCGTCGTTGCGGTTCAGTGCCGGCGGACGACCTCTAGTTTTAATCCTTTGCTATGCTTTCTCTGCCTCCACAGCCAGTAGCGTCGCGGCTTTTGCGTTTCTACATTTATTATTTCGATTTTCTTTTAGTTTCGTTCTTTTTGTGGCTGAAATTTTCGACTTGGGAGCGATATTTATTCAGCGCTTTATTATTTCTTCTTCACTACCGCATTTACTACTATATATTTGTAAGCGCGTGTGTGTTTGTGTAGCACAGCTGCACTCTATTCCACTACTGCTATGCCATTTTTCCACGTCTATGCAATGCTTTGTCGTGGACGACTTTGGGGAGCTGCAGCGCCAACACAAAAGAATTGTTAAAAAAAGCAAATGAGAAATATCCAGGAGTCAGAAGCGTAGAAAAAATTGCTGAAAAGATTAAAAACCAACGTTGAAATAAAGCTATGAATTTTAAATGATTATTAATAACTCCACCGGATTAAAGCGGCTGTCGTTGTCGGCGCACAATGCTTGCCACATTATACGTATAATGCGCTGAGTATGAGTTAACGCGTCTGAGATGAAGCCTGAAGTCGGTTCATAATGTGAAATTGCTGTGTGGTAGGAGAAGCGTATTTAATGTGTAGCAGTGCAGGTTTAGGAACATATTGCTATACATAAAATTTCGATTTTTTTTAGTTTTCAATAACTCCATGCTGCCATATTTTTTTTAATTATTAATACCATGTACTATTTTATTTTAAATTGCCATTTATTTTAATTATTTAAAATATTTATGATATTTGATTTTATAAATTTTTGTGATTTTTTATTAGTACCATGTTGCCATATTTTTTTTTTTTAATTATTAAAACAATGTTATGATATTTGATTTTAAACTATGGTTTCAATATGTTTGGAAAAGTAGATGCATACCATAGAACTTTGATCTTCTTTAAATGTTTTGTGATTTTTCAACAGTATCTGGCAACTCATTATTTTTTATTACTTTATTTTTTTTGCTGCAATGCAAGCTTATAATATTTCATATAATTTTGATTTAATTTTTTTGCAATTTTTTATTATTTTTGATTTTTTTTCTTATTTTATTTTTTTTTTTTTTACACAATTATGCCATCTTGTAATATTTTTAAAAATTCCTTAATAAATTTTTCAACAATAACAACAACTAAGCACTGGCAACGCTATATTTTTTTTTAACTTATAGTTTTCAATTTTTTTTTTTACTTAAACTTTGGCTATGCAAACTTTGTAATTTTTAATATTTTATAACAATACATGTTTACAACTGACTGGCAACGCTAAAATGAATTTTACTTTCAGTTTCATTACTTATTTTAATTTTCTACTTCATCTGTGGCTATGCAACCTTGTAATATTTTCAAAATTTTTACATACATTTTTTCCAAGTATCTGGCAACGCTAAAATTATTTTTACTTTTAGCTTCCCTATTTAATTTTTTACACCACTTTTAGCTATGAAAATTTTTAAAATGTTTCAAAAGATTGTTTCAAAATATCTGGCAACTCTGAGAATTATTTTTTGTTTTCCGTTTTACTATTTTATTTATTTTTTTTACTCACTGTTGACTACGCAACCTTGTAATATTTAAACATTTTTTTTTAATATTTTTTTTTCCAAATATCTGGCAACGATCATTTTTTTATAATTAATTTATAATTTAATTGTTCTACTCCACGTTTGGCAATGCAACCTTGTAATATGTTGAAAATATTTACAATAAAATTTTTCTAACCATCTGGCAACTCTACAAATTACTTTTAATTCTCAGTTTTCATGGTAATTTTGTGTTTCTGCTATACTTCTTTGCAATTTAATTTTTTTTTTTGATCTGGCAACTCTAAAAATTATTTCTGTACTTTTGGTTTGATCAAGCAATAAATTTAAAAAAAAATATAATATAATTTTTGTTAAAAAATTCTTCATAAGATGCTTTCTATGAACATTAATTGGCAGATTGCAACCCTGCGCTTTCCTATTTTCTAGACTTTGTATATAAGAATAAGTAATAAAACACTTTAATTACACAGATGAATCGAAACATTTTTTCAAATAAAATATCACATAGATATATTGACGCAACATATTTGCTGCCGCTCCTAGTTCTTTGTCATTTTTTCACGCATTCTTCTGTCATAAAATAACGCCACTTGACAGCTGTCAACCTTAATGCGCCTTTTTATACACTTTATATATTTATAAATTGCAAATAACGCAGAATCATATGCTCTAAGTATGCGCACCCACACTTAACTTGAAAAATTAGCACGCTAAAAACGCCGCGTTGCCACTTAGGTAAAATTTACACCACTTAAAGGTATTGTAATATTTTTAAAAAAATTTTTGTGCTACCGTCACATGTCAGCACACACTTAAATAGCCCATTAAGAATATTTACAGCCACGTCAATCACACGAAAAACTACTGGTTTTAATTCTCTCTACGTTGCCACTTCACCGCTTGCGCGTCTTGTCGCTCACACGCCTAGCGCCGCTACTGCCAACATATTGTGGCGACTACAATTGTCAATAGCTGTCAGTTAACCAATTGACGTGCACATTAATTGCCGCCGCAATCCGCACACAAAATGCCCGCATAGCTTTTAAAATGAAATACACAACAAAATAGAATAAGAGCGGTTAAACAGCAACCGAAACCGCAGCAACAAATCGCTTGCACTTATTTAGGCATGCAAAACGTGTCGCCGCACATTGCAATTGCAAGAATCCGTGCAAAGGAATCACTGCTGTTGGCGGCGTCTAGCTGCGCTAAAATCCGCATTTTCTAATCTTTGTGCTCCTCGCTTCATTCCATTATGCGCGCTGCTGCTACTTAATTTTATTTTTGTTTTTTATATTTTTTCTGCTTGCTGCTGCCCGCGCGCGCATTTGTGCGCCAGCGTCTGTTTTTTATAAGCGCTTATGCATGTTTTTGCGTTCTGCGCCTTCATTGTTGCAACTTTGGCTTGGCATGACACTACTCATCATCATTACCGTTGTCATTAATATGCAGCGTATGCGCCGCATGTCTGCCAAGCGCGCTGCACCGCCCTCCGCGTAGCGCGCATTGCTACGCTGTTGGGCGCAGTGACTTTTTGTCGTCGCTTTGTGCACGTAATGCGCGCTGGCTTTTGGCCGCGCGGCCGGCATGCCGGCGCACATTGCCAATTGTCGAATAGCGGCGGCTAATTTTAAATGCAGCGCACGCATTGACAGTGTGGCGACTGTGTGCATATGTGTCTACAGCGCGTTTTACTGGCGCGTCTCAGCATAATTTTTTCGTAGGCGCACATACACATAACATACACAAAAAAATGCAACCAATAATATGTGTGTGTGCATACTCACTAAATACACAAGTGAACTGCGCCTATTTTCGCTGTGCCCTTTTGCTGCAACATGTTTTTGACATCTCAGATCCGCAAGCGGCATGCAGGTATGCCTCAACAGCACCTATGCATACCCAGCACATAAAAAGGCAGTGTGGCAGTACCTAGCAAGCGGCACACTCATTTATGCACATGTCTACAATGAGCGCTTACTTCGGGTGAGTGCGTCGCCAACGAGTTAACGCTTGGCTTGTTGCGCCTCCTTTGACTCGCACCAAACAACAAATCGTCGACATTTGTTACCACGCGCTTGAGAAATCGTTGCATTAATATAGAAATGGTAATGCATTTAATTTCCCAAAGCCGCAAGCAGTGGTGATTATGTGTTGCCGCTTATGAGTGCCATGCTTGGCGTCAGAAGAGATGCTGTTGTTTGCTGTGTCTTACTGTTTGGCTGCAGTTTAATTAAAAAGTAGGCGTGTCGCGCTGTAGATTTACAACAAAAGGTTGTGCAGGTTCAGATAACTCATTTTCTAAAATTGTTGCAATTAATTTGATTTTATAAGCATTTTTTTTACTTTCAACTCAAATAAAGTTCCTCTCAAACTAGCGATACAAAAAATTACTCTAGAGAAGCTGCTTCTAAAAAGATGCCTCTAAGTAGAGACCTTTGCACATTTATTAATTTGCAACTCCGCCAGCCGCATTAAATTCACTTAATGACGCTTGTCTGTTGCTGGCCACACCTCACGCACGCGCATTGCCATCTCTGTGCCGCTTGCAACACAGACGATCTGCACGCCAGATCAGTGTACAAATTTTTTCATGCATTCGCATGCGCGTTGCACTAACCAATACGTACATTAGTGCCATGTTGTTTAGTTAATTTGGCTTGTCCTTCGTTTTCATGTTCATTTCGCCGTGGCATGCATTAAAAAATTGTTGCATGCTACGGAGCACCACCTACGCGTAGCTTAAGAGTTAACGACAAGGCGCAGGTAAAGTGATGTTGCGTGTTGAGGGCGAAAAGCGAAATTTTTAAGTATGTTGAAAGAGAAATGAAGCGTTGTTGATAGTGAAAAATTATTTTTATGTTGAAAGCAAAGACACTTTTTATGTGGAAAGCAAAGACACTTACTGTAGAGTCTTTAAAACACAGCACAATTTCAAGTCGAAAGAATTACCTTCATATGAGATAAGCTTGTTACCCATTACCTTACTTTTATGTTATAAAAAACTTTCTAATTTACCTCAAACTGCGCTTCAATACACCTTTCTCTACACTTACACTCTCGTAATTGATTTTAACCCACGCGCGCGCCTTCTTCCTTAAAGCATTTCTACACTTTTCAATTAGCCAGCATTTTAAAAATGTTTTTCTCATACGAAAATGCATTGCTTTGCATTTTATTTTTATTTTTCCTTGACTACATGTCATGTCAAATTGCAACATACGACATTTGTGCATGCAACATACACAAAAATACAATACAAGCACGCCCACGCATGCGCGACCACAACGCAATGCCATTATATGAACAGCTGTACAGTGAACTTGTGAAATGGCAACGTTGTAGCGTTGCCAACTGCGGCTGTGTCGCTGAAAAGCAGTGCCTGTGAGTTGCTGTGGGAGGCAAACACACAGCAACAAGATAAAACTACAAACACAAAAAAAACAAAAAACAAAAAAAAAAATTATAAGAAAATAAAACTATAAGCCAAAATAAATAACAGACATAAGCAAGCATAAAAAAAACAGTTCTACAAAGGATGCTTGCAACAGTCGAAGACTGTGTAAGGCCGCTTAAGCATACTAAACTGCTTGAAAACAACGCAGATAACAAGCGAAAACAATGGCAATCACAGCGGCCGCAGACAATCACAGTAAAGTTGAGCGCAAAAAGACTACGCGTGTTCAGCAATAAAATAACAAGTAAAACGTAAGCAACAAAACATATAAGGCAAGCAATGAATGGACCACGAACATGGTCCAAGCAAAGCTGTTTACCAAGATAAACGGCAACATCGCGTGCATGCGAGCCAACAGAGGCCCGAGACCGGCCGTAGGCGCAAGTTAATATGTGGCGAGCGAAGAAGACAAAAACAAGAAGCACGGCAAAAGATGGGAAACCCTTTGGCATTGCCTTGCCGCGCCCACACGCCTAGCAGCTACATATTTGCTGTGTATATAGCTGTATTTATGTGGCACTCAGCTGCTAACTGCTGTGTGTAACACTAATTGTCTAGGCGCTTTGTGACTTGGTTGGACTCAGCATTTGCAAGAATGAAATAAGAAACACAGATATACGCAATTTGCCTGCGCACGCAATTTTTTCTATGTTTTTAGCTGAAATCTCGGCAACGCATTAAAAGAGCAACGGCATAATTAAATAGAATGGCGGTCAAGCAGGCAACTGCCACACACTTCAAGCGCGTAAAAATCCTGGTTATAGCCGTTCTTCTCTAGTGATGCGCATGTTGTGCGTATGTCAAGCGCTGCCAACAACTTACTTGCAACATGTAGCATTTGTATACATATATAATTGCAAATTTGCTTTGTGACTCTTTGCGGTAAGCGCTTGCAAGCTCAGCGCGCCTCTGGGCAACGTCTACCGTTCCACGCCATAAAGTACGCACGCCACAGCAGCCACATGCGCGTTGCTTCCTTCCAAAAATAAGAAAAAAATATGTGTGTGTATTGCCAAAAACTCAAGAAAGACAGCAGGCTGTGATTTCGACTTGCCAAACTACCGCAAGTAGTTGCTTAGCCACAAAACGTGTGCCTACCACTTCAATGCTACGCTTCGGCTGTCACTACTGTCGCCGCCTTTCACCACGCTTCACCTGCCACAAAGTCGGTTTACATCGTCAATATAGTATTAATACCGTTTTTATGCCGCTCGACTGCCCTCTGGCATGCTGCACATTCCCATCGTGCGTGCCACATAACGCTACTTGTGCGAAATTGCGTTGTTGCGCTGCGTAATTTAAATAAATAATTAATTTCCTTCAATTAACCGCAAGGGCAGCAACGATCTATGTGTGTCACAGCACCACACAGCAGCCCCAAATTGTGACGCGTCACGAGGCAGCCTTCATCAACCGCCTAACAGGCAGGCGGTGCGCCAATATTTAGCGGTTCCTCATTGCCAACGCAAAAATTCATGTTGCCTGCGACTCGTTGTTAATTTCGTCTTTGCCTCAGTCCATGCTTGGTTGGTCCGCATGGCTCTTTGCTTAATTTTTCTTTTTGACAATTTGTCTCCACGTGTTTTCTGCGTCGCTTCGTTAAGGCAAATATTTTCATTACTCAGTGCGCGCCTGTCGTTACTATACAATGTAGTTGTTGTTTTATTAAGTTGGCTTTTTGCCTTTACTTTCACGTATGCAAAGTCATGGCCGATTGCCGCAAATAAACTGCAACATATTCACTACTTTATGTCGTTCAAACTAATCACCCTTTCCTGCGTCAGCGAGTTGTGGCATGCTTTCATTGCTTCACTTGCTTTCTTTCATTTCATTTCGATTTGTCATTTGCATTTCATATTGAATTATGTATTTTCGTAGTCGTATATACATATGTTGGTATCTCAATTCCATATTGAATTATTTGCCAAGACTATAGCATAATCAAAATCTAGTTCTTATATAGAAAACTTTTTTATCTGAAGAGATATCGTCACGAAATTTCCCACAGTTTATATTCTGGGGCGATTCTACAAGATACGCAGATCGAACAACTATAGCATATAGCTCCTATACAAACTGACCTAAAAAATCAAATTCTTATATGGAAAACTCTTTTATTTGATGAGATATCTTCACGAAATTCGGCACAAATTATTATATAAGACAATTATATAATCTCCAAAAAAATTGTTTAAATCGGACCACTATAGCATATAGCTGTCATACAAATTGACCTATAAAAATCCATTTCTCGCGTGAAAACTAAGACTTATATAATGTGAAAGGTATTTTCCTGCGATGTAAAAGTACATAGATTATTAGTGTTTATAACCGAAAGAGAGATCAACTGCTAGCAATCATGTTTCTAGTTGAGAGCTACCAATAAATTCCACAGCTGAGTGTAACATCAGTACTGCCAGTATACACTTTAAGGCTCGAATTGACTCACAAAATTATTAAAAATATGTTTTCCTCATTTTACTGAAACATTTCAAGTGAAATAGCGATAAAACGATACAAAAGCTAATTAAAAATACTCTGCTACCATAGCTTTACTACCGCTCTCTTACTATCTCTTACTCTCAAATCGCTTTCAATTCGCGCCAGTATTGCCAATCTCAGCCGTTAATAAAATAAATAAAAAACTAGTATCATACATATGTAATATTTATAGCAAATTTATTGCACATTACCGTTATAATATTTCTCACACAACACATGCAACTCCTCTCGTTAATTCCACTTCACAACTACACACTATAAAAAGTCTAAAAATATAGAGAATCACAACAAATACACTGCCTCATATACGCAGCTGGCAGCGTCTTCGTCTTCACTGTCGTCAGCGCTATAAAAAGCATCAACTTAAATTCGCATAAAAATCACAAATTGATTTGCGTGTAGCAAAAATCAAAACAGCTATAAAACGTTAGCGGTGCATTGGTATGCGCACAATAAAACTAACGGTACGAGTTACTAATAAAAATAGGAAACAAGCATTGCGCAAATGCAATGGCAATAAACACGACATTGCAAGTTGAAATGCAACAGTGCCGACAATAGCGCCGTTTGACGTCAACAACCAGCGAAACTCACAAAGTCACACTCAATAAAGAAAGCTAGTAGAGCAGTGCAGTGTTGCCAGCAAATAAAATTTTTGCATTTAGTGAAAATCTTAGAAAGTTTGAAGCAAGCTCTTATAAAAAAAATACCAAAGGAATTAAAAAATACACTAAGAAATGTTCACAAAACTTCGTTGAAATATCAATTTTCTTGAATTTTTTTAATTCAAACATGTGGCATCTCTGCCTTGACTCGGCATAAAATACTTTTAAAAGTTTTTTTTATAGAATTCTTCAATTAACAATTTTTGTCTAGCTAATTTAATATTTTTCAATTCGGCAATCTGGCAACTCAGTTCTGCCTTACCGTACAAAATTTAAAAAAATGTATTTTTTAATAAATTCTTCAATTATCAATATTTTTTACGCTAAATTTAATATTTTTAAATACGGGAATCTGGCAACTCCGTTCTTGCTAAATATAAAAATAAAAATAAAAACAGAAAAAAATATATAATATATAAAAATATTATGGAGTTCTTCAATTCTAAATTTTTTATGCATTTAATTTTTTATATCAGCAATCTGGCAACTCTTTACTGCTACGGCAAACAAAGTTTTAAGCATTTTTTGATAGAATTCTTCTATTATTAATTTTTTTCAAGCTAAATTTAATATTTTTAATTCAGCAATCTGGCAACTCTTTTCTGACCACACCGCAAAATATTGTAAAAATAATTTTTATAAAATTTTTCAATTTTAAAATTTTTCCAACTATTTTTTTTTATTCTTTAATTCAGGCAAGTGGCAACGCTGCCAACCACAGCATACCCATGACATTGCCGCACACTCAAAAAAGCACTAAACTGCCATTAAACTCTTATTGCGCGCCACAAAAGTTCGTAATGTTGCAACGGCGTGACGCGCGTAGGTGTCGCCATCATACGCTGCACTAGTAATTCGCGCATTCGCCAGTTCGTTAGATCGTTAGTTCGGCTATGGCTATACGTGGGGCTAAATATAACAGCCATTTCATATGCGCTGACAACTGGCGAATTGATGGCATTCACCGCCGTTGCATTAGAGCTCGTTTCAGTGCTGACGCTAGCGCGCTGCACTAACGCCTACATACGCCTCAATTTGTTGCAGTCAAACTTCATGCCGCACATTCATGCCATTGCCACATAAATTAAAGCCACACTCTGCCGCACAATGCCTAAAAGCAGGCTGTACTTAAATATTTCAGGCGTAAAAGGAATTATCGCCTTGCTTGACGGGTGGGCAGTTCAGTTCAGTGCTTCGTTGTTGTTATTGCTGTGACTGCTGTTGGTGCGGCTTGTAGGTGGAGTTTTCGGAAATTTGCAAGCGACCCAAATGCAAATAGCGTCCATCAATAAAAGTGTTACTACAAGTGTGTTTCCGTGTATATGTGTGTGTCAGCGTGAATGTATATGTGTGTGCGTTAATTGTATGCATTGCGCGTAATATATTTGCAAATCGCATGCAGGCACTAAAATATGTCGCCACATACACACGCACGCGTGTACGCCGTGGCATGTTTGCTGTATTTACGTTTGCATTTGCCTAAGTGGCAAGTTGGATATGGAAGTGCGTCATGTGCGACTGCATAAATTAATTCTAAATTTAACATTTAATTTGTAAACTCGCATACATATGTATTTACCACACCATCGCACGCGTGCAGAGTTGCTTGTGAAATGCAAAATTAGTTGGAAATGTTATTTGCTGCACTTACTTGTACCTGCCTCGCCTTGTCGTCCGACATTCGTTGGCACTTTTTGTTGTTGGCATTCGTGGAACTTTGCTGACGTTGAGCTATTACTGCTTTCTAAGTTCTATTTATGGCATTGCACTATTTTTGCATGCAAACGTTGATCAAGTCTTCATAGGTGAGTGTATTGGCAAATAATGAACGCCCCTTAGGGAGGCAAAGGTCGAACTAGAAGGAAATGACTTTTTAAAGAGAGGCCACATTCTCTGTTGAGCAATAAGTTGTGTTTGGCTGTAATAGTTTTTTATAAGTGAAAGTTTAGAAAATTGTATTTTAGAACGGTACCTTCCGTGCTTTTATAAACATTATTTTCTTCCAAATATAACTGTAAAAAGTGTAAAAGCTCAGTAGCTTAAGCACGTGAAAACTTTTACAAGTGAAAGCTCAAAAGTTCTAAACTTTTTATATGATTTTTTTTTGCTAAAATGAAAACAATTGTGAAATCATATTGCGCGGTTTAAAAATTTATAGCCACTGAAAATGTGAAAGCTCATAGCTAACAAATATAAAACTTTTTCAAGTGAAATCTCAAAAGCTCTGAGCTCTTAATACGATCTTAGGCTGAAATAAAAATAATCAAACCTTGAAAGCTTCAAATAATTAAACACTGCAATAAGCTTTCATTTATTAGCCATAACTTCAATGATTTTATAAAAGTAATACTTACAAATGAAAGCTAAAAAATCTCTAATTTAGCATATAACAACAAACTCAAAAGTATCTGACTTAACAATAAGTTGAATGATAGCGTATAGGTTTTCGGGTTATTCTAAACGCAGTTAAGCTCTTGTAGGCTAAAACGCTGTCAAGTGAAAGCTCGGTAGTCGTTCTCTCAGCATATAACAACAATTTGGATGATAGCCAATAAGATTTTAGGTTATTCCATACTCAGCTGAGCTTTCGTTGACTAAACCACTTTTTAGTGAAAGCTCAGAAGGTCACTAACTCAGCATTTAACAGCGAATTTAATGAAAGATAATATGTTTTTAAGTTATTCTAGACGTCTTTCGTTCTTTTGATGGCTAAAGCTTCCCTACGTGAAAGCTTTCATCATGCGGTCTTTTGAGCTTTCACTTGATTTTTCAGTTTATTTTTTCTTTAATAATGTAAATAGTTTTTTCTAAAAACAGCATTAAAATTTTTCGTAATTTTTTAAATCTATACTCTGTAACACAGTTAACCACATCGTTATCATCCAAATCTAAAGCGCGTCTATACATTTTGAGCTAAATTGCACGACCATATATCTCATATTGCTATTGCTATTTTTGTGCCTTAGAATTTAATACCGCTTTGAGCATTCCATAGACACATACATGCATGTATGTATGTACGTGTGCACTTGGGTATTATATATTCCCGCCAATTACCGACCATCAAGTCAATCTGCGTGGCAACTACACATATCTATTACATGTACGCAACCCTCGAGTGGCACAACGAACGCCTGTGCCATTTCTGCCACCTTTCCACCTTTCCGCCTCATTTTCCTAAGCAACATTTAATGGCTACTCACCTGGGTCGCAGATAAATTTCAGCTCTTTAAGGTGATTTTTATCAGTTAACGGATTTGCTCATACCAAATATGCTTTGCGCTATGCGAACAGCACACATACACACATACACACCTATGCGAGCGCATACTTGAATGTGAAATACGAGTCACAGCCGCAGCTCTAAGCAATGACCAAAACGCAAAATGGTTTGGAAAAAGAAGCCAACAAACCGAAAAAAGTGTAGAAAACATATACCGCATGTTGATGGCAATCTCATTTGCTGCGAACTCCGCACTAGCGTTTCGTGTATATGTATGTGGCAGCAGCAACAACATATTTAGTTGAACATACTAAATTGGCGTGGCAACATACTCGCGCGCACAGCCAAAGTTGGCTCTGCTATCTGCGCGTATACACGTATTTGGCTTGCAACAAATGCCCGAAGTTGGTGCGCGGCGACTGCCACATTTGGTTGCCGCATATGCGTGCTTGTATGCACAAAGAAGCCGGCTATCGGAGAGTTCGCCAAAAGCAGCCATAGCAGCAGATAGGTAGTGAAGTGAAGGCGCTGCGGAGTTGGCGTTGCCGTGTTGGTTGCGGCAAGGCTTGGTTCCCCTATTAGCGCTGCGCCGCGCTGCCGTGCGTTGGGAGTCATCATGTTGCTGGTTGCAAGTTTTAGAGTTTTTTTGTCTGTTGTTTTGCCGTTGAGTATTTGCGTCAATTTGAGTTGTTATTTTTTCAGCAATTTTTTCCTCTTGTCAATCGCCAATGGCAACACGAAAATGTTTAGAATTGTCCGCCTGCACAGCGTACACATACTCATATGTAATTTGAGTTGCGTGTGTATTAGTGCGGGCGTATGTCTGTGCAAGTTTTTGTGTCTACAAAGCCAAAACAAAATAAAATTTCGCCAACGCCATGTCCAATTTTTGTTTTCATATTTTTTACGTATTCTTCGCGCTGTATGCCTTTTCTAAAATATAGCGCTCAGCGCAATAGCGACATGCCTTCAGTTCACTTTAAGAATTGTGCTTTTTCGCATTTTTTATTTGACTTCATACATTCATTTTGCTGTTCGTTTATTTTCGACATTTTTATGTTGCCTTGTTTTACCACAATTGTGCCTCGCAGGTCAAATAAGCCGCAATTTGTAAGCATAATAATGTTGCAACATTAATGTTGTATGCGGCAGACAGCAATGTTGCAATAATTTGCGCATGCAACAAGTGTGCGAGATATTGTAGGTATATGCCTACACTACTTTTGCAGAAATTTGAAATGATTAAACTCAATATTGGGATACCTATACTTATACTTATATAGGGTGATTTTTTAAGAGCTTGATAACTTTTTTAAAAAAAAAAACGCATAAAATTTGCTCATCTCATCGGTTCTTTATTTGAAACGTTAGATTGGTTCATGACATTTACTTTTTGAAGATAATTTCATTTAAATGTTGACCGCGGCTGCGTCTTAGGTGGTCCATTCGGAAAGTCCAATTTTGGGCAACTTTTTCGAGCATTTCGGCCGGAATAGCCCGAATTTCTTCGGAAATGTTGTCTTCCAAAGCTGGAATAGTTGCTGGCTTATTTCTGTAGACTTTAGACTTGACGTAGCCCCACAAAAAATAGTCTAAAGGCGTTAAATCGCATGATCTTGGTGGCCAACTTACGGGTCCATTTCTTGAGATGAATTGTTGTCCGAAGTTTTCCCTCAAATGGCCATAGAATCGCGAGCTGTGTGGCATGTAGCGCCATCTTGTTGAAACCACATGTCAACCAAGTTCAGTTCTTCCATTTTTGGCAACAAAAAGTTTGTTAGCATCGAACGATAGCGATCGCCATTCACCGTAACGTTGCGTCCAACAGCATCTTTGAAAAAATACGGTCCAATGATTCCACCAGCGTACAAACCACACCAAACAGTGCATTTTTCGGGATGCATGGGCAGTTCTTGAACGGCTTCTGGTTGCTCTTCACCCCAAATGCGGCAATTTTGCTTATTTACGTAGCCATTCAACCAGAAATGAGCCTCATCGCTGAACAAAATTTGTCGATAAACACATTTCGAACCGAACACTGATTTTGGTAATAAAATTCAATGATTTGCAAGCGTTGCTCGTTAGTAAGTCTATTCATGATGAAATGTCAAAGCATACTGAGCATCTTTCTCTTTGACACCATGTCTGAAATCCCACGTGATCTGTCAAATACTAATGCATGAAAATCCTAACCTCAAAAAAATCACCCGTTATAAAAACTCGCTTGAAGAAAATATTAAAAATTTCTCTCACGGACAAAGCATAAGAACCACTGTCAGTGTAAGCTTTCAAAATAAAGTGACAAGCTTCAAAAGATCTCACAATATCTTGAGATTTAAAGGAGTGAAAACTCGATAGCTTTTTTATACGAAAGCTCAAAAGCTTTACTCGCTTAGGGAAAATATTAAGAATTTCATTCCTGAAAAGAAGGCAAGAAGTTTCTCAGCTCAAAGCTTTGTTCGAGCTTTGTAAGTTGCTTAAATAAAATATTCAAACTTTCATTTGCCGAAAAACGCAAAAAGTTTATGAGCTGAAAGCTTAGTAGCTATCAATAAAATAGGAGCTAATGACAGATTAAAAGTGTTTCCATATGAAATTTAAAAATCCTGTTTCCTATGATAGCTGAAAAACGTTTTTATGTGAAAGCTCAAAGGCTTTTTTATATGAAAGTTGGAAAGCTTTTTTCCCACGAACATATACAAGCTTTTTCTTTAAGCGCACAAACATTTTTGCCTATGGAAGCTCAAAAGCTTTTCATATGAAAGCTCAAAAGCCTTTTTTAATGAACGCAGAAAAGCTCTTTCATGTGAAAACGCAAAAAATACACATTTTTTAATAGTGAAGTATTTTTTAATCTAAAATTTGAAAACATAAAAGCTTTGCTGTGCCAAAGCTTTAAAACTACGAAAGCTCAAATGATTTTGCAGCCAGTTTGATTTGAAAAACTCACGTTTTACAAATAAACTTCCACGATTTTTCTTTATTTACTTCTCATACTCAGCAGCCTGCTCTTAACAGGCATAGCAGCGAAGCATTAGTATATTTCTAGGCGTAGATACAAGTTACATAAATTTCCATCTCTGTACGCTGGGCATTAGCGCAGTACTCATTGCTACTTATCTTCATTTGCTAACAGTAAGAATTGCAGCAGACAACGTTTGCCATAATAATGGTGATAATGGCGGCTATTATGAAGAAAGCTGGGCGCAGGAGTAGGAAATAAATTAGAAGCGCATAGCGTTGAAGATTTGCTGTGTTTTCTGTGTGTGGAGGGCAGGATAAGTAGCTGGAAATATATAAGAACTAGTCTGTATTTTTTAGTAGTAAAGAAATGCCTAGCAATACATGCCTCACACTACTTATTTATCTACAATTAGAGGACTGATTTTCGAAGGAAATTTCGGCTTTATCCTCGCTTGAATTTTATTTCTCAAAAGTCCATAATAAAATATGGATTTCAATAGAAATTTATGGCAGACACTCGAAAATTTATTTCTACCTTGACTCGCACTAACGAAATACACTCAACAGCCACACGTGGCACGCAGAGTCGTTCAATTAAAATGAATATTGGCAAGCCATAAAAGAGAGATGGAGAAACAGCTAAATAAATCAAATAAAAAACACTAACAAATTGCTGTGTAAAATGCGCACACAGTTACATTTTCACGCACACACATACGGCGAGGAATATAAAAATGTATATACAAAGTATTTCACACACTCGTATATTACTTATGAACTGCTATATGCCAATTGTTGCCGCGAAGAAGCGCCAACATGCCATAAAATTGCAAACCAACTGCCATGGCTGCTGCTGCGCGCCACTTAATGCCCCCTCTTCCTCCAAAAAACGCCAGGTGAATAGTCAAAAATCAAGCAACAAACAATAGCAACAACAATTATTGCTTTCGCCTTTGCAGTGCAAACAAATTTTTCGGTTATAAATTCCAAATTGCAATAAAAATACGCCAAACGGAATTTGTTGTGAAATTTGCTGCTCGTTCAATTTACTTTTATTTGTGCGCATCCACACAACGCCAGCACCAGCCAGCGCACCCACACAACGGCGCGCTATCACTGCGAATTTATGTGTGCAGCAAAATGGCGTTTGCAATAAAATCATGCGTGTGTGTATGTGTGAGTGTGCAAAGAGGTGAAACGGTAATATTTTCTGTTGAAAAACAAAAAAATAAAAGCGATTGGAAGCAAGTAAAGGAAAAATTGAAAATGAGAGAAAATTGGTAAAAATTGCCAAAGCGGAAGAACGCAGCGACAGCTAGCAAAAAATGGCGCTCCAGCGCAAAATCTATTACCGCAAGCTGCCAGCGTAAAATGTAGGTGAACACAAGCATATGCAGGCAGAGCGAAGTCGCACCCACACACAAGCCAAGCTCTATATGGCGTTATATAGTAAGTTGATTGTGTGCGCGTCTTTATTGTTGCTGCTGTTGTTGGTGGATTGGAGCAATGCATAAATAACATAAAATAGACAGGTTAAGACGCAACGCAAAAACATGCAGAAATAAATAACAGCTTTGCCAAATAGCAGCTAGGTAAGCTCAACTTGCTGCGCGGAGTGCAGAGCAGCGGCAACTCAAGAGAAAGCCAGCGCGGCAGCAGCAGCAGTAGAGATATAAAATTGGCAACAAACAATTGCCGCTGCTGTTGCACACAAAGCCATAAATAAGCTATAGAAAATACTATTTCACTTATATTTTTTATGGCTTTGCGTTCAAATTCATAAAAAGCTACGTACGTAGGTGCAAGGAAATCCCTATAAATAAAGCGCGCAAAATTGTAAAAATCGCTTCTTGTGCGCGCACACATCTCTAGTTACGACAGCGTTGGCAACATTTTGTCTAATAAAAATTATTGCTGCACAAATATGTGCGCATTGGTGGATGAATTAAATTACATTTGTGCGAAATAAAGTTTTTAAACAACTAGCTGTGTGTGGGCGCCTAACGGTAGACTAGCATTGGGTATAATATGAATTACGTGCTTTTTCTGATACAGTTTAAAGATTGTTTGCTTAGTTTTTATATAAAGTACTATATTTTTGAAAAATTAAAGCTTGCGCCTAAAGGTATGGAACATTTTTGTAAAAAAAAATTTTATGTTTCGATTTAAAATTATTTCTTATGTTATTGTTTTTACTAAATGCTTATTTTTTATATATATTATCCAATATTTTACGATTATTCACTAAGACGCCTAAAGATATGCTACATTTTTTGTGAATTTTGTTTTTAAAAAATTCCAATTTTAAAAAATGTATACTTGTTTTTACTATATGCTTACTTCTTATGTACACTTCAATATTTTATAAAAACTGAATAGTGCGCCTAAAGGTATGCTAATAATTTTATACACTATTAGTTTTTAATAACACCTGCATAAAATAAAGTCTGTGATTGTTTTAATCATTTATTAACTTGTAATTTATAGATCCGTATTTTATAAAGAATTAGTCATACGCCTAAAAGTATGCTAACTTTTTTGTAAATTATTTTTTTATGATATTTAAATGTTTTTTTTTTCAAAGATTTGGTCATGCGCCTTACGGTATGCTATTTTAAAGTGAAATAGTTTTACTGTTTGTTATTTGAAAAAAAAAAAAACGCTGAACCCTAAACGCATGCCAAGAAACTTATTGTTTATTCGTCAAGAGTACTAAATTGTGTGAACTTTGGTAATAATTTGTTTATGCCAAAAACGCGCTAAATAAATAAATACTTATTTTTATTTGTGCTTAAGTTGATATTTTAAAATATTGTTTAGGTCAAATAAGCATTAAAAAACAAAATGCCAAATTTGTTGCATACTTTTAGGCGCTTTAAAATATTAATTTGATTATTTTTTTATAATATTTCAATTTCAAATGCACAAAAATAGTTTTCTTTATTACCACAATTCATAGAAAAGCCTTAATAGTACATCAATGAGCTTTTTGATTAACCGCCAAGGCTCAAAATTCTATGAACTCTGCCAATAATTATTTAATTTTGCTTAAGAAACTTTCAGTGAAGTTATTTTGTGTGAAAAAGATAGTAATTTTAAGCAAACTATAAGCCATTTATACCTCTAAAAGCAAGTTTTACAACTTTTAGCTACCTTTAGGCGCATTTAATATATTGCCTCGTTTTCATTGCTTTAAAGCTTTATAAACCGTTGCATTTGCTAACTTCTGCTATATTTTTTATATATCTTATATATTATTTGTAGTGGCTCACAAAATTATTACTTAGAGGTGAGATTTAAGATTTATATACATATATCTACAATACATGGTCTTGCACTTTATGAATTCCAATGAGCATAGCTTTCGATTATATTTCTATTTAATTTTTGCAAAGAAACTCGATGATCTGCTATATTATACATAAATGATTCTGAATAGCTAGGCAGATAATGCAACATTGAAGTTGCAACAAAAGCAACAATGCGGGCACAATGAAGCCATTGAGGATGCACACTGCAATTTTTTTCTTCTTATTATTATTGCAGTTTTTCCATGACTTTTAGCACACACTGATTTGCTTGTGGCCGAGAACGCACTATTTATCCTCACAATGCGCTCTTTACGCACACTCTTATTGCGTCTATACATGTATGTGCAGAAAATAGCAACAATAATAATAAAATTTATATATGTATGTGTGTCTGTGTGCAGTGGCATTGCAAAGTTGTTTATTTTATGCAATTTTCTATTACTTTTGCAACAATTGAAAGGCCCCACAAGTGAAGTTTTGCCACTGAACATACACAAATACACATTCACACCTACAGTGTATTTACCTGTATTTGCATCTGCTGTTTATGCATTTTATATATAAAAATATATACATATATGAGTATTTCACATTTCCATTGTCGCAACAAACCAGTCAAAGACGATAAAGCACGCAATTGTGCAGATGAAAAAATATGCACACATATTTCACGCACTCACACACCTGTGCGTCTGTGTTGCAACATGCAAATATGCGCTCAAACGAGCAAGTTGTATGGCAAATGTGGAAAATAAACATATAGTGGAGCAAAAAGAAATTAAAATTGCATGCAAATGCTTGAGTGGCAATAAAAGTGCAGAGCAGCAGAGAGTTTCCTCATATATTTGTATGGGTGTGATGCTCGAAAGTGCATTGGTAGGCTGCTGGCGTGCTCCGTGCAAATATTTTTCTTATTTTCTTGAAAAATTAGCACCATGCATGTGGATGCCCGCTTAAAATCTTTTAACCAAATGTGCTTATTTTTTCAATTTTTAAAACATTTTAGTGCAAAATGTGAATAAAAATAGTGTGCTTTTAGGCGCATGAGCAAGCGCAATAAATTCGAGTCCAAAATGTTGTGTAAAATATTTCAATTCCTATTTTAGGTAACCCCTTTTTTTAACTATTGAAAATAATAGCATACATCTAGGCGCATTTATTCTTTTATTCTAAAAAAACACGCTATTGAGAACATTACATAAATTTTATTTCTTTTTTTTATAGAAAACGTTCAAGCAAATGCTTTTCACTAGAAAATTTTAAAAATAGTAGTATACTTTTAGGTGCATGAGCAAGCTTAAGCATTTGCTGTTCCAAATAACTCGAAAAATACTTCAATAGCCATTTTAAGTTACCCGTTTTGTGTAAATAATGACATACCTCTAGGCGCACTTAACTTTTCATACTAAAACAACACCCTATCGGAAACCATAAAATCAAATTTATTTATTTTGAGAGCAATTTGTCTAAAATACTGCGAAAAATAGAATAACTGCCACAGCAGGTTAGTCATTTAGCGTAACTAAATAAAAATGTGTTGCCTACATTTAGGCGCATTTTATTTTCAAGTATTTTTGTACTAAAACAACACCCTATTTTTATAAAATAATTTCCTCCTATCAATAACTTCGCCGCTACATTAAACTGATAACTCATTCCACTGCTAAACATCTGTGCGCCTAGTAGTATGCTTCACATTTTTATATTGCTAAAAAAGTAATTGCAGCAAGTGTTCGCTGAACTTTATGCTCCTTCAATTGCAATTGCTGGCTTTATAAAACTACCAACTAACCTACATTCGAAAACTATACCGCCTTTTATATGCAACAGTGCTATTTATCAAAATCCCTGTACTTTTTGTGTTGCTTGCAACAAATTTGTTTTTCGCCCATATGCCTGAGCACATTTGCATATTGCCAAGTAGCGTATAAAGCACTGCAGCGGCACGCATGCTTGTACCCACAAACAACAGCAACGCGCAAACTGCACCCACGCACACCGCTAGCACACACACCCACATACACATATGTGTGCATAAATAGCAGTAAAAAAGCGCTTTGCTCCACTTTTCAAAATGTTGACGCACTCAAGTTGCTGCTGTCGCTCACGCTGCCCGCTCGTACGCTGTGGCACGTTTACTTTTGCGCTAAACTTTTATTAGAACGCAGCAAATCTGTAGTTGTTGTTGTTGTTTTCGTATTCAGTTTGGAATCTGAGTGCGACGTGCCAGTTGGCGCGCGCGCGCACTTTGCTTATTACAATTTGCGTTGTTAGCTTTGGCTAACGCTGCTGGAATTGTTGTGCTTGCCGTTGCATTTCATGCGCATAGTTGTTGTTGTTGTTGCAGTTGTAGATCCTAATAGCAGTTTGCTTAGTCCTAACAGCAGTTTGCTTAGTTTATTGCTGCTGCATTCGATGTGCTGTTGCTGTTGTTGCAAGTAGCTGTTTGTTGTTGTTGCAAATAATTTTGTTGTTGTTGTTGTTTTAGATGTTCTTGTTGTTTTTTGCTTTTGCTATTGTTTTTGTTGTTGTCACAAATAGTTGTTCAGTTGTTTTTCTTTTTTGTTGTTGTTGTAAGTTGTTGTTTTTTTTTGCTTTTGTTGTTGCTGCTGCAGCTTACTGCACCTACTTTCGTTTGTTATCCGTGACGCAAACAATCGCACACAAAGCAATACCTTCACACATACACTAGCACATAGCGCGCAAGGCATATCATGCCCTATTTCACCGCTATGTCACTTTCACTGCAAATCCCATTTATCCACAATTTCGCTTTATGCAAATTTTTGTTTTAAATTTTTTTTTTATTTTTGATTTTTGTTTTGTGCGAAACTTTTTTATTCTTTAGTGCCCCTGAGCTTTTTATATTTTTGCTTATTTTCATTTTTGTAGCCTGTCAAGCAGTCACTCAGCTTTTGACAGTTACAGGCAAAATTTTGAAATATTTCGTTTTGTAAAGTTAATTGGAAGTTATTGTCTTTTCTAGTTTTGTGCGAACTTTTTCTTTGTAATAAAGTTTAGTGCAATCTAACAAGCTTTCAAAAGCTTGAGTTTTGTATGACCTTGTATTAAGCTAGCGAAAGCAACTCAAAGTCATTTTCGTAGAAATGATTATTGTTCTGTAAAATATCTGATTGTTAAACCCGTTGTTTGCAGGGTTTTCGAATAAAGCTAGAAACATTTTTTATTGGCAAATAAGTCGAAATTTTATACAAAAAATATCTATCTCGAGTACAAATATCATTCGTGTGTATAAAATATCACTCCAAAATATTTGGTCAGTTGAAAAGTCCCCTGTCTGACACATAAGTAGGGTTAGGTTAGCTGGCTGATCGAAGGTAGCACATGAACTCCTGTATTTAGTTCTTTGGAAAGCCATAGAAAAGAAGATCCCCTGTGTTCGATCTTATAAATTAGCAAAAATGCTTAGTAACAAACCAAATTAACACAGGCAAAGAGATCACTAGATCTCCTGCGATCGATATTGGAGGGCAAAAGGCTCTTGCGACAGCGCATGTACCGGAGGTAGCCCATCACTGATAAGCTTCCGGGAAGCCCATCTATCTAATGGTAGAAGACAAGATGAGACGATAGTAGTTCTAGGGTTCTTTTCCTTGCCAGCTCATCAGCTTTGGAATTTCCTGTGATTCCGCTATAGCTCGGCACCCATACTAGTCTTATTACCAAGACAATTGATGCTCTTGACACCGAGTTTAGGCACTCCTGAACGCAGTGAACGCTCAGAAGAGTTTGTTACTGACGAAATCAGCAAAAAGATCCATAAAATATTTTTGGATAAACGCAAAGTGAAGTTGTTCGTGCATGGAAATATTTTTATTGATTAAGTTGAGAAAGGAAGAACCATCAACAGTGACTATTACATCGCGTAATTGGACCGTTTGAAGAAAGAAATCTCCGAAAAACGGCCGCAGTTGCAGAAAAAGAAAAGTGTGTTTCATTAAGACAACGCACCGTGTCATAAGTCAGCGTAAACGATGGGCTTCTAAATGCTTTCGCATCCAGCATATTCTTCACATTTGGCCCTCAGCGACCATCTCCGGTTCACAGACCTCAACAGAATGCTCGCTGGGAAGAAATTTTCGATGAATGTAGAGGATCGCCGAAACTCAGGCCTATTTTGAATCAAAGGACACATTTTACCTCAAAAATGGCATTGAAAAGTTGGATGGTCGCTTTAGTATCGTACTTCAAGGGAGCTATGTTGAATCAGAAGAATCGAGTTTTCCCCAAAAAAAAAAAACTATGGTAGGCCGGAGACTTTTCAATTGACCTGTTATCATTGACTAGTAAAAATATTTTTCTCGGACATTTTGTTGAAAATACCTTGCAGTGTTCTCATACCTCACTCTGCAACCCAAATTACTGCTTATTACAGTCACAACATTTTAGTTTTGACAGTGTTATAAAGTCATGACTTATTCAATTCAGGAGAGTTAATTGAAATAAATTTTATCAATAGCGCCAATTTGATGATTTCAACTAGCTAATCTTTGTAACTCAACAATTTATGAAACCAACTCAAAATCAAGCAAATTAAAAGTTGATTAATCACATACATATATACAGAATCGAAACAACTCAAATCGAAACAACCCACTTCAACTACCAACTCCCAAAAGATTCTCAAAAGCAAGCGCTCTCACCAGCAAATGCAAAAATCTAATTTCACAGCTTTTAATAATTCATTTTCGCTTAACACCACCACCAAGCGTTGTTAAACGTTTGGCCCCAACCCCAACCATGCCAATATGGGCCGCACTTGCAACACAACTTGCGTCGCCTGCACACCGCAACACTACTCACCAGGCTTCAATAGTCAAAATACAGCCAATCAATTGTACTTGCAACAGCGCATCTGTTTTTGCCAATCTCTTGCCATTTCTCTTGTGCCATTAAGCACTTCCTTGGTCAATCAATTTTCCACAATCCTTTAACTACTATGAGAATGTATTATGCTACGCTGTCGTCATTGTAGTTATTGTTGTTGCAGCAATTTTCATTGGCAGTTGTATGCATTTTGTTGTCAGCAGTTTTTAGCACAACTCGGCATAATCAGTTTCCGTTGATGACCTTTGTGTTGCATGCTAAGCGTTGGAGTCGCCGCAGCCCAACAGGCCGAGCCATCAAACCAATCAAGCCAACAAAAACAGTAAAGCATAAAAAATGTGCTGTGCAACATCTTCAGCCAGCAATCGGCAGTCTGCAATTGCTGCAATCGTCTTGCTGGCTTGCCACTTTGCTGACTGGCTTGCCTGTGCGGCGCTGCGCTGCGGCATGGCGTGGGGGCATGCGAGTACAAAACGTTCAAATAACTAAAGAACCGTCCGATCAATGTCTAATACGTTTATATGGCAGCCTTTGTGTATGCCTGCCTGCCACAGGCCGTAGCCACACACACACCAACTCTTACAAGCGCGCCAATTCTATGGCATGCAACTCCCATTTGGCCTATGGCATGCACATGCATACATGCCGCATGTGGCATGTACATGTTATTATTGCCTGTTTTCATTTCTTTTCTTTCTGCTCTTTTTTCCCTTGCTATTTTATCTTGGCCTTTTCTGTACTTCTGCTGCATGCTTATGTGGCACAGTGTGTGCCTACTTGTGCTTGGGACGCGCCTGCCTCAGCGCGCCTAGCTTCATCGCACACAACTTTTGTGCTTGTGTCTCTATCTGTCGCGGCTTCAATCTGCTTCAGTGCTTCAGTGTCCATACGCGCCGCATTGTATATGTAAGCGCTGCGGCAGCACATCCATAAATGTCCAACTGATAATGGCCATGAGGAATGAGTACAGCCATTCTATGTGTGTACACGCATTCGTTGCATGTAGTTATGCGCCAAAAACTTGCAACCATATATGCCACAAAAATACTTTGTAGTTAGGCTAGCAAACTCCCATCGTCGCTGTTACCGTGTAGTTGTTGCTGCCTGCCATGCCGCAATCGTCAATGCCTCAATTGCCAGCAGCAGCTGTCTGTCCGCCTTCAAATTCGATTTTTTGTTGTATTTCTTGTATATTACTTTTATTATGCTTGCCATTTGGAGAGTCCAGCAAATAAAAGGCCGCAAATAATAAAGACTACGAATCCATATGTTGCAAGCACTTGGCGCTGCCACATTTGTGTGTGCTACACTGGCTTCATACGATAGTGCACCAGCGCTGCAGCAATGATTTTCCTCTTGCAACAACAGCTTGGTAAAATATATGTAGCTGCAAGCATCGGTTGCCTTTGTTGCACAAGCCAGCAAATAAATATTATTTTCCTTTTCAGCGTAAAAGATTTTTATCAGATGATTTTCTTAAGTGATTGCCCGTTGATCCCTTTGCCGTTTCATACTTGGCAACACACACAGTCGAACACACATGCGGAAATACAACTCTGCGTACTCAGCACTGCCTCTTCTGTTGAGGCGCAGTTCCTTAAGCGCTTTTTATTCGTTAAAAGTCGCTATTGCTTTGCCCTTAATGCCGTCAATTATTTTTATTTTTCGCTTGCCTCACTTATGCAACAACTTTGACAGCTGCTCACATAAATGATGCCTGACAGCAGTGAGTCTATAAGCGGCCATGTAGGGCCTCCACTCTTTGCGATTTATAATAGGCTCGCGCGTTTGGAGTATCGCAAGTTGTTGCAAGTTATACAGCTATCTAATGCTGCCTCTTAATTTTAGTGTTATTGCTTTTGTAGAAAGCAGGGGCGTGGTAAAGGTCGTTGGCAACTCTGTGCAGACTAGTGAGTACCAAAGATAATGCAAAAAATATTTGAAATGATATATTAAGTAACCCGTCATGTACTACTAAGGCAAATAATGACATACTTTTAGGCGCATTTAACTTTTTGCACCAGAAACGGCACTTTTTTGTGAAAATAATATAAAATTATTATTTTTTGTCGAATAAAAGTATACAAATATTGAATAAAAAATACATTGCATACTTTTAGGCGTATGAGCAGGATTTTTTAAATAAAAATTGTATACAAAAGTCGATTTAAAACAGACGTAGTATACCTTTGGGTGCATGAGCAAGCTCTGAAAATTCACATATCGAAAATACTGCGAAATATATTTTAATTCTATTTATTTCTATTCTAGGTAACCCGTTCTCTGCAACTTATAAAAATAATAGTATACATATAGGCGCATTGAAGTATTTTTACTAAAGCAGCTATCTATTACGAAACGTAATAAGAAACAACACAATTTATTATATTTATTGAAAATGTCGTTGACAATGCATTACAAATACAAAATTTAAAAACACATAGCATACTTTTAGGGTACATGAGCTCACTTTTTTACTAAAACAACACTCTGTTAGGAATCGTAATATAAAACTTATTGTTTTTTTCGGAAATTTCGATGCTAATGCTTTTCAGGCAAAATCTTAAAATAGTAGTATGTCCTTAGGCGGATGAGAAAAAAAAACATAGCGAGTGCAAAATACTGGGACAAATATTTCAATTACTATTCTAGGTAACCTTTTTTGCTTACTCTCCTTTTTTGGCGTAGAAGCTACCTATTTTACTTATCTATATAAAATTAATTGCCTACATTAAGGCGCATTTCAGTTTTAAAAGTGATTTTTGCCCCAAAGCAACGCTTTGTTGATAAAATAGTATTTGTAGTATAGCATATTGATTAGAGAGTATGAAAAAATCATGTTGCCTACATTTAGGCGCTTTAAATTTTGTAATTGATTTTTATTCTAAATCCACACTCTGCTGGAAAACATAACATGTATAGTATAGAATATTGATTAGAGAGTATGAAGTCACTGCTGCTTTTATCCACACTCTCGGAGATATACAAGTCTGGAAGGCAAAGACACGTTTTGAAGTATCCAAAGATCTTATAATTTATTTAGAAGCATATCTCATGCTTTAAGAAAGCGGTATATTGCTGTAAATATTTAGTTAGAGTATAAGAAACCTAAAAAATTACTTTTAAGTCTAAGCGGAGGCAGTTTTTTCAAATTTGAGAGTAATCGGAGGCTAATGTTTCAACTTCAGAGACTCCACTAATCGAATATTTCATGTTTGTAGTGCGTCACTTTATTAAAATACAAAATTAATTCTCCACAATGCAAATCCTCACCCGAAGCGTGATTATCTACGTAATTGCCGTCGATAACAATTGAGCTTACACTCAACTCAGAGTTTTTCAAGCGCCAAAAGCTTAAGACACTAAGTGCCTTTAGCTTGGCAAATCTGCTTAGCATTAAGATCATTAATAGTATTTCGCAGCTGCTCTCTACTGCTCGCACCTTTCATTACATTGACTTGCCACTTCAGCGTCTTAAAGCGTATATCCTTGTCTCCTAACACTACGCTTCTTCCGTCCACCACTTAAGCTTGAGTTTGCAAGGCATACGTGCCACTGCCGCGTTTAACAGCCTATCTATCAGCCACTCAATTTATGACCATCGATTGTACGAACGTCATTATCGACAATCATAATCACAGCTGTCTGTCCGCACTGCTGCTATACATGCTGCGCGCGCTGTTCGATGGCATGTACAACAATCAACTTTTGGTGCAACTTTTTTTGCTCGCAAATCTGCCAAGGCTGTCATCAACAATGGCGTGTGATAGAAAACTGACATTGAACATGGGAATTTGAAGTGTTCGACTTCTTTCTAGCTTGTTTTTGTTCTTCTTTCGCTCATCGCATTTTCACTTTTGCGAAGCTCGTTGATTTCTGCCACTTCAACGTTGCACATACCTTCGTTATTCGTTGGCAGGCTGTTAGCGGCGCTGCATTTTAAAGCAGCAGTATGCTGCTTGTGCTACATATAGCAGGCATTGAGGGCAACTAGTGTAGCACTGGTACTTTTCCAGCGCATTTTGAAGCATTTTTGGGTATAAATATATGGAAACAAACGGTTATAGTTTCAGTTAGGTATGTGCTTTTGTCGAATATTAACAAGAAAGAATGTTGCAAGTAGACTAAAGTTATCAGGCAACTATATATAGATCAATGCATGTCCAATATAATTTTGCAAAAATCTTGTAGTATCAGCTGTAGACCCCCCTTCATAAATAGATAGTCAAATTGAGGTTTTGCACTGCGAACTCCGGTCTATTGTGGCCTCCCCTTTATGACATATGGTCACCAAGGTCTAGCATCCTGAACAATTCCAGGAGCTTGCTGAGCGCAGCTCAAGTGATGATGACCCACCTTCTTACTTCTGTATACTGCACTAGTTCACAATCGTATATATAGAAGTTTATGGTAAAAACCCGGTTATAGTTTCAGTTAGTAACGTGCTTTTGTCGAATATTATCAAGAAAGAATGAGGCAAGTAGCTTAAAACTATCAGGCATTGATATAAATATCTTAAAATATTACATATGTGTCCAATATAATGTTCTAAAGATCTAGAAATATCGGTTGTATCCCTCTTCTTACCTATGTATGCTGAACTATATAGTTCTCAATCGCAGATGTAGAAATTAAGTTTATGTCATAGCTTCAAGCTTAGCATTCGCCTGCCTAGTTCAGATTTCCCTGTCGTTTTATCTTCTTCAAATTCCTCACCATCCTCTACAGCTATATATATTTGCTAGGCTCTTCTTCTACATATTCCCTTTCAAACCATATACCTTGCTCTCATGACTTCTATATAAATTTTCCCTTTTCATCCCATTCACATGTATTTCTCTGCATGTATGTACATATGTATATGTATATGTAGGTATGTATGTTTGTATATCTAACTGTGTACAGCACACTTTATTTTCCATTGCTCAGCCTCACATATTGTCCACCTTAACTGCCGCTATATCACATGACTTACGTGCTTAACGCTGGAGCTCTTTTATGCCACTTCTTCTTCAGCTTCAACATTCTTCTTTATCTTCTTCATATAGGTATTGCTTCTTCTTTTTCTTCTTCATATAGGTATTGCTTCTTTTTTGCGCTTAGCTCGTTTGCAATTACAATAGCTTTTTGTTTACTTTCATGTTCACAAGTGATATGACATGAGTATCTGTCCTATTACAGCAAGCGCATACCATCGCCGCTAGCTTCGCTCTAACTGCTTACTCTACATTTTACCGCCGTCAACGTTCACATGCGCTTGCCACATCCAGCTGTTTCACATGTGTTTTGCGCCACAAACGCTTTTTTCCCAACAGCGCTTCCTTAAACAGTTGTCCAGTTGTCTCCAGTTAAATGTCGCTGCTTTTTTTGTGCACTCTGTATCATCCTCCATTTGCCGCCTCGCCGCAGCTGCTGGCCAAACCGCCATATAAAAAAATGTATATACCATACTAAAGCTTTATATTTTTGCTACAGAAATCAATTATTAGCCTGGTCATTTTGATTTTTATGGCATGTCAATGCTACGCTTTCGCAGCAGCCTCGGCTGCGGCACTTTATATGCGCGCTGTGGCAAACTGTGTCCTCTAGCTCTTTAGGTGTTCGCGCGTTACCCGACATTAATGTCAATAATTTATTTATTTCCTACAGCGCACGTACGCATTGTTGTCTTTATTGTTGTTGTAGTTGCAATGCGGCGTTGTCGTGAGTGATTATTGTGCATGTTTGTGCATGTAGCAGGACAGCAACTGCCCTAGCCCCAGCAGCAGCAGTTAGTTATTTGTTGCTTGTGATTTGAGCGGCCGACTATCTGTGCGCTGGTGTCCACTATTTGTGGCTTGAATCTCAAAGCGTGCGCGCATTGGTTTTCATGCGGATGCGGTTAGCAGCGCTCGCGATTTGTGGTCATGTCAACAGCACGTCCGCACAACTCAGCGCCTCCGCGCGCCGCCTCAGCTTAGCGGCCCTCGGCGCGCATGTGACACATGTTCTCGACCAATCGTACATTTGTGGCGTACATAAATTCTCCTGTGTATACATGGTCGCGTAGCGGCGGCAAAACGTTCAATTCTCAGTTCGCATTGCCAACCTTGCTGTTCGTGGCGGTTTGGTTCAATGCACGCTCCGCGTTTGGCGCAATCGATCGTTGCTGCCGCTTACGAAAATGTTCTTCCTGCCAATTTGTTGTTTGTTTGTTGCTTTTTATCGTTTATCTATTTCAACTAGCTGTAGTTTTTATAAGCGTTTTTTTGCTTTTTCTGCTTTGCGTCTGTAACTCTCACTGTTTGTGGTTGCAACATGCAACATTGTATGCATTTATTTTACCGCTGCAATTCTTTTGTGTAATAGAATTGTAAAATAATTGTATAGCATTTAATTCGGTTTTTTCGTGGTAACTTCGTTTTCCCATTTGCGAAAGCTTTTGTCTGGCATTGTTGCTGTCATGCATTCACAATGTTAACCCTTTGGTCTCTGGCGTATTCGGCGCAGTCAGGTTGTTTCGCGGCAATTAATGTTTTGTTTTGGCTTTTCCGCTTTTCCATTTCGTATGCCAATAATTGACCGCGTCGTCAAACATGGCTGGTAGTTGTTAGACGTCAAAAGCTCAGCAAAGTTCATTGAGACTTAGGTATTCGTAGTGATGACTAGAGCAAGCAAAATATAATTGGTATTTACTTGGCATGCCGAAATTGATTCAAATTGGAATTCTTAGAATTATTAGAATTCTCACGCTGGATGTGAATTTGGCAGAGGTTCTGGTATTATTTCTATATGCAAGTTAGAACCTTATTAAGCTATATTTCAGGAAATCAAACAGTTCCAATATCAAAATTATTATTCTATCGCAACTTCCAAAACACCAAACAGTTTTTTTGGTAGCGCTGCTATCATAAGTTGGGCTTTCGAACGTGAAAGCTCTTTTTATCTTAGTCTCAACATATGTTTTTCGAACATGAAAGCTCTTTTTTATTAGCTTAAAATTTTATATCTTGGATATATTTTTGATATATTTCTTACAGATATGTTTTCATTAACGCGAAATCTTCTGCAAAAGTTTCTATGTCACTAAAAGCTCCGAAAAATTGTTTGCTTTGAGCAAAAGTAAAATATTTTTTTAGCTTTTTGTTTTTATTGACACAAAAATCACTAAATATGCAGCCATCGATGAAAGCTCTACGTGGAATATTTGAAGCTTTAAGCACGCGTTTATATTAAAGTTAGTCAATAAAAAAATTAAATGAAGTGGGAAAGCTTCAAATTTTAGCTCTTCGAAATAATTCCTTTTGTTTCTTATGGATCTTGTCTTAGAAGTAAAATAGCAAGCATGCGTCAAATAATATTATTAAAAAGTTTAGTATACTTATGAAAGCTCCGTAAATCTTTTACTAGTGTACGCGTGAGCGAAAGCTGAAAATTGTACATCTTGCAAGCACTTCTGATTAACGAATAATATTTGATGTGATCATCAAAGTGAAAAGTGAAAGCTTCTGAAGCAGTTTCTGTGTCACCGAAAGCTTACAAAATTTTTTTGTTTGTCTTATTATTGCAATACTTAGTTTTGTTGCAAAAAGTGAAAGCTTACTTTGCATATGAAAGCTTCGTTAATGTTTAAACTTTTGTATATTTATAAAAGCTGTTTGTGACAATAATTAGCACATTTCATTGAGGACAAAAGGTGGTTTGTAAATATTTTTGGCAATAGGGATATCAGAAGTCGTTAATATGAGCATTTTTAAGTGCTTTCATTTCATAGAATGGATTATTTAAAGCTATAAACAAGCTCTCACTGCAGAGCTTTTCAATAAAAGCCTAAAATTTTGTCATTTGGTATTCTATAGATTAATATGTGTTATAATGAAAATATAATTAAAATAAGCTGAAAGCTTAATCCTGATTTCATGAAATTATAGTGAAAGCTTCTGAAAAAGTTTCTATATCAGCAAAAGTTACATAAAATGGGTTGTCTTACAAGTAAAATAGCAAACATATTTAAAATATTATTGTTATATTTAATTTTGAGGAAAAAATTAAAGCTCTGTAGGCTTTTTTATGTCAACAAAAGCTACTTTGTGACCAGAATTAAAGCATACTAATTATACGTATATTGATTTGTAAACATTTTTGGCGTAAGGAGCAAAAGAGTTCAATATGTGCGATTTTGAGAGCTTCCATTATACAGAGACGAAAATGAAAGCTCCGTAAGCTATTGTACGTTCACAAAAGCTACTTTGTGACAACAATTAGAATATTTTGGTTAAGCGCATATTGATTAGTAGATATTTTTTTGCTTAAAAAGTGTTAATAGTAGCCAATTTAAGCGATTTCAAGAGCTTTCATTATGCTGAGACTGTTTCTGTAACTGTAAACTTCCAAGTTACACTACACACAATAAAGTACTAACACATATATAAAGTTACACATTTTATTACGAAGAACCTCAAACTAAACGGGTAAGACCAGTTGCCAACGTAACAATTCACCAAAAATAACGGTAAAGCAATAACAAAAATCAATTCACATAAAAATAAGTTGAAGAAAAGGTGAACACAAACTAAAATAGAAATATATATTATGCATTGGAAAGAACTTCGACTATAGTTCTAGCTAAAACTACAAAAATAATAAGCAACAACAATAAACAACTGACCGCAACGCCCACAACCGCCGGCCGCAAGCGCTGTAAACAATCGAAGGTCAAATCTAATTTTGTGGCAACGAAAAAACGAGCCACAAATAATAGAACCGAAAGAAATAGAGTTAAGCGCCAGTGTGGGGTGGGGAGGGAGGCACAAACAAGCACACTAGACAAGCAAGTGTCCAAGCCTCCAAAAATTGTTTAAAAAAGCAAAAACAATTAACATAAAACTTTAATGAAGAAACAAACAAAGCGAGCAAATATGTACCGTTAGTGAGTGAAAGCTGTATGCATGTCGGTGTGTGTGAGTGTGTTTGGGTATTTCTGCTAGATGGAGGCTGGTGTTATTTGTAGTGAAATTAAACTAAATGACTGAATGGGAAAATTCGGGCACAACAGCAAAAAACTAACAACAGCAACAAATACACTAGCTGCCAACAAAGCAATAATAACTAAATCTTAAAAAACAAAAATAAAAAGTAGAAAAAGTAAAATAAAATAAAAAAGTATATATGTAAGCTTTAAAAGTGTGCTGGGTCCGAGCGAAAGTCGAGCAGCTGGACTCACAAGCATACACTTATGCCTGTACACGCACACCCTCACGCAGGCTGCGTGTAGTGCAAAGTGGATACAAACAAAAAGCTCAAACCAAATAAATTTAATTAAATTTTGGCGTGAGTGCTTTCACTTACGGTCCCACACACAAACATACACGCACATACATGCATACATGCCTTTACGTCTACGTTTGTGTGCGTAAACTCTGAGCGCTGGACGTGCGGAGTGGGCGGGCGCTGAATTGTGTGTGTCAGCTGTTGACCTTTTTGCGGACCGCAGGGCAGTTGCATGTAATTGTTGCTGCTTTACGCACAGTATTTGCTCGCACACATACGCGCGTACATACATATGTATATGTGCATTTCATGCTTTTAGCCCTAATGTGGCACGCTGTGAGTTGATTTAATTTCGTTTTATTTGTGTTGCTTGAAAATCACCTGCAACTTTTGTTTGAGCTTGCTTTGTTCATTTTGTAAGTGTGCGTGTGGCTTTTTAAAAGCTGCTCTATTTACTCAACTTTATTTGTTTATTAATCTCTTTTAATGTTTTTATTTAATTTTTTTTCGCTTTCGCTCTTTGGCAATATTGCCTTTGTCTCTTTTCGTTTTTTTTTTTCATTTTTTTTATTCTTGCAAAGTGTATGTGTGTGTCAAACACAACTAAAAGCATATTCCGGTGATTGGAAGTAAACAAAGGAATGCACCGTTGCATTTATAAATAAAAAAGAAATTTTTTCCTAAGCATAGTATGTGCCGTAAAATTAAGTGAAATTTAAAATATATATATTTTCTTTGTGAAAGCTTTAACTATAGTATGAAAGCTTTCACAATACTATGAAAGCTTCCTCTTAAATCTTTTCAATGCATTCATATTTTTACATTTTGTGAATAAAACAGATATTTTATGATGTCAAAAACTATTGTGTTTTAGTTTTCTGTGAAAGCTTTTACTAAAGTACGGAATTTTTCTGTTAAAGCTTTTCGCTGATGTTAAGTTTTTCTATTCTTTTAATGAAATTGATATTTTAATGTGCAAGAACTATAAATTTGATTTTTTGTAAAAGCTTTTACTATAGTGTATAAGCTTTTTCATAAAGCTTTTTGCTACTGTTAATTTTTTCTCTTCTGTTAACAAAATAAATATTTTAATATGCCAGAACTATAATTCTGAGTTATTTTTCGAAAGCTTTCACTTTTGTATGCAAGCTTTTAAAATTTTAAGCTTTCATTAAATTATCCCAGCTTTCTTTTATGAATTTTCTATCCTATTAAAGCTTTTTTATTCTGTCTGGTTGAAGACGCCAAGAACTATATCTTCGTAGTTTGCTTGAACGCTTTCACTAAAGTATAAAAGCTTTTTTAAGAAAGTGAAATTTGTTTTTGAGTGTGAAATATCAAAATAGCGATATGATTTCGGAAGACCTTCTTCACTGACAATATATTATTCCAGATTTATCAGCATAAGCTCACTCTAGGTTGTGAAAGCTTTGAAAAATAATATTGAAACGTAATAAAATGTAAATATGATTCTGTGTTTATCAAAGTAAGCCCACTCTAGAATATGAAAGCTTTCAAAAAGTAATGTTAAAAGAAAATAAATTGCGCCCGCCAGCAATCTGTTAGGCATGTTGTTACACATGAAAGTTCATATCCAACTAATACATAGAGAAAAGCTTTTTTAAAGCTTTCGACTCTATTATTAGACTAAATATTAATAAATGTATGCCTTTTTTGCGCTTTGCTGTAACATTTTAAACATTTTGGGATAAATAAAAATTCGTCTTTGGAGAAAAAGCTTTAATTTTTTTATTCGACTGGTGTCATTTGTCCCTGTCCTAGAAAGAAAATTTATTTGCATATTTTGATTAGCAACTAAGACTTTGTGCTTTACACAATTTGACACATACCAAAATTTTTCTGTGAAGAAAAGCTTTCTTTGAAGCTTTCAATTTTTTTATTCAACTATTGTCATTTTTTATGTTCCTGCGATAGAAAGAAAACTTATTTGTATATTTTGATTAGTTACTAAGCCTTTGTGTAGTTAATTTGAAGCCACTTTTAGTTTTCTTAAGCTTAAAGCTCAAATTACCGGTAAAAAAAAGTTTCCAATTATAAGTAAAGCTCCTTATAACTCATATCTGTATTAAATGAATTTAAAACGTAACTTTTTAAATCTATGAAAGTTCAAGTAAAAGCTCTCTGCATAAATTTTAAATTATTATTTTCTTTTCGATCTCGCTTTAAGCTCTCGACTCCCCTTCTCAAATGCATTTGCAACATTCTCGTTATTCACATTTTGTTTATTATCTTCATATAAGCTGCGCTTTAATTAAATTTCGTTGAAAAACTTCACACACACATAAACGCATACTACGTATAACGGTAAAACTTAATGCGCCACCATGTGTGCTTAAGCTCTTGCACATGTTTGCTGTATTTAAACTAAAAAAACCGTTTGCTTTTTATTCTTGCACATGTTTTCGCTGCAATTTCTTGTTAAGCAGAAAAATGGAAATAACGGTAAAGAGATGAATTAAGCAGAAAAAACGTTAAACTATAAAAAAATATATACGTATATTATATAACATACTTGTATGCACTTAAGCAGGCGCAGGCGAGGGGAGCAATGAAAAAAAATATAAATATGTATATGTGTAGGTGTTGTTGTTGGTTTTTCGTTGCGCTTTTGTGATCATTTACCTAGTTGCATGCAGCAACTATATAAATACATATGGCCCTATATATATTTTTGTATATTTATATATACTATACATACTTACATACTATTTGCCACATTCGTAGACTCAAATGACATTTCTTTTCTTCTTCTTCTTCTACTTGCAGGTATGTAAAGCGTCAACTGTGACTACTTATACACAATTACATAACGGTATATACGCATTTGCATGTATTTGTAAGTACTTCAAGTGTAGTTGTGTTTGTGAAACAACCGGAAAAGCAGCCACAGCCGGAAAAATGAGGTTGAGCTTGAGGTTGAGATTGCTGCTGCTCGAAAAAGTATGAATGGTTTGCGAGTTTCAAGTGTGTGTGTGGCATGTAGATGTGTGGAGTATTGCCTGTGCAGCGCTCATATAGTTATACGCAAAGAGCGCAGCCAGCAGATTACCGTTAGTTGAGTGGCAGGATGCGTCAAAACAGGACGTAGGATAGTTTGGAGTGTAGTGTAGCGCGCCTGACAGCATTTCAATCGAATTATGAGCGAGACAAGTAGGCACACATGCGCGCACATTCAGGCTGCTGCCTGTAAACATATGCATACATATGTGTATATATGTGTGAGACTGTAAGATGCTTGTGTTTTGTAAGGAGTAAATAATTTGTTGGTGCAACAAGCAGGTCCACTGAAGCTGGGCTCTAACGTCGTGACTATTACAGCAGTTATTTAGTTGCTGCAAGTTGTTGCATTTGATAGCAAAGACCATTCATTTAAACACACGCACTTACTTGTTGTTGTATAGATATATATATGTGCTCTTATATATGTATATATTATAAATGACGTGCTGCAGTCAAAGGCGCTCGGTAATAGCACCACTTGTGCAAACTTTTCATGCCAACCATGATGGAACTCAAGCTGACATGCAAGTGTACACACACACCACTACATATATATGCTCACAACAGCAGTGCATTGCAGGCAAATATGTTGTAACCACAAGCACAGCACACTTTTGCATATATGAGTTATATACATATTTACACCCTGAACGGGGTATTCTAAACTTGGTTGTAACGCCAAGAAGAAAAATTCGAAGACCCTAAAATATATAATGCATATAGATATCGCGCCAAAATTTTGCTCACGTCCTTTTCTGCCCAAGGCGCTCGTTATATGTCGAAACTGTCACTATCGCGTCACTAGAGCATATAGGTGCCATACAAACTGAACGGTCGGCATTAAGTGCTTGTATAGGAAAACTTTTTTTCGGCTCTAACTTATAGCTGCCATACAAACTGAACGATCGGCATCAAGTGCTTGTATAGAAAACTTTTTTATTAGACGAGATATCAACACGAAAGTTGGCATGGGTTGTTGCCTAAGATAATGACGTAATCTCCGAAAAAAATTTTCAGATCGAAGCACTATATCATATAGCTGCCATACAAACTGAACGATCAAATCAAGTTTTTATATGTAAACTTCTTTATTTGTGAAGGGTATTAAAGCTACGGTGCAACCGTAGCTAACATATTTTCTTTCTTTATATATTTTCCCCACATACATATACATGCATGCACCGCTACACTAGTTTTCATAATAGCAAACATGCAGCTTCTATGCATATACATACAAGTGCGTGTGTGTTTGTGAAAAGCCCTTCAGTTCACGTTGTTTGTAACAAAAACAAAGCAGGTACGCACAACAAACACACACACATAGCTGGTAATTACTTACACAGCTGCACTAGCACTTGTAAATATATATTTTTGCAGTTTTTTCTTTGCTTGGAGAGTTCATTCATTCATTTAACGTGAATTTCAGTTTTCAAGCAGCATCTAAAATTCTATAAATGCTTACAGCTAGCATGCGCTACGCAGCAGTGGGCCGCAATGAAAAGGGGCGCCAGCTTACTTACAGATTTTTGAGTTTAAATAAAAGCTTGCACGACATTTGTGCCATTTCTGGGTGCACATGCACTTAGTGTCACTACTTGCCAGCACTTCAGACGTCCATATTTTGTATAGTATGTGTCTCTATTTTAATTATTTCCTATTTGTGCGCTTTTCGGAACACTTTGGCTTAATTATTTACGCCAGTGTTTTGTGCGAATATAGGACAGCAAAGCAAATAAATATTTTTTAAAGCAACTTTTTTCACAAATTATTGTTAAAATCGAATTTATTTAGAAAAAAATCATATTTCGTAATTTATTTAGCCAATACTTGGTGCTTGTTGCTTAAATAAACGACATTTAAAGCACTTTCATATGACCAACAGTGCGTATGAGTAACCCAAAATTCCATATACTAGAAGTTGTCAGATATTAATAAAAAGTTTACAATGAAATATTTATATACCAAACATGCTGCCAATAAACAAAAAATTGCAAATGCAACGTCTTCAAGCATCAGATCTTTAATTTTCTCACTCAACTCAGTCTCACCAACGCCGGCTTTTTGCCTTTTCAACTAACGCCACAAACAACGCGCGCTTATTTATGTCAGCTTTTAGCGCACACAGTCTAACTAAAAGTAAACCTCGCGTCTACACAGACGCTCACAACATTGGCTTGACTTGTGGCCGTTGCATTGCCACTCTGCCTCATTTGCATGCGTCGCGCGGCACATAAATTTCTTCAACACAACGCAGCAGCAGCGCGATAGCCTACTTAACACCTGCTGTGCCACACAACAGCACAAAGCAGCGTGTTACTTGTAGTAGCGAAGGTGACGCGTTGTTGCGCCTGCTTGTATGTTTGTATGCGGCGCTACCTTTGCAGGTCCTTAGCCGCGCGCGTCATTTGCATTGTTGTGCTATTTTACTTTTTCTAGTTTTCCGCTTTTCCTCTTGTGCTTTTCTAGTTTTTCCTTTTTATTTATTTTCTTGGCGCGCTAAAAAAATGGTGTTTCAACATTAGCGACAGCAACACCAGTAACTAACCGCCGATAATGTTGAACTTTTATGGAAAAACAGAAAAAAGTGTGTTGTGTATTATATAAGCGGTATTTAGAGAAACATAGAAAAGGAAGGGTTCTGTAATGTAAATTGCATAATTTAAAAATCAGAAAAGAAAAGTTAGAGAAGTTTAAATGGGCAAACAACGTGCGAAGTAAGCTTTAAAAAATATTTGAATATGTTAAATTTTTGAAATTCAAAATTATTAGTTTTTTGAGAAACTAAAAAATAAACTTTTAAAATTATTTTTACAAACAAAAATTCTAAAAATTATTTTTTCAAACTAAATCTGAAAATTATTTTTCCAAAAAAAAAATTCTAAAAATTATTTTTAAAAAAAAGTTCTGAAAATAAGTTTTTCCAAGCAAAATTTTGGAAATTATTTTTGTAAAAATTAAAAATTCTAAAAATTATTTTTTCCAAACAAAATTTTGAAAATTATTTTTGTAAAAAATTAAAAATTCTAAAAATTATTCTTTCCAAAATAAAAAATATAAAAATTATTTTTTACAAAAAAAATCCTGAAAATAATTTTTTCCAAACAAAATTTTGAAAATTATTTTTTTCCAATAAAAATTTTAAAAAATTATTTTTTCCAAAAAAAAATTCTGAAATAATTTTTTTTTAAACAAAATTCAAAAAATTATTTTTTCCAAAAAAAAATCAGAAAATAATTTATTAAAAAAAATTCTGAAAATTATTTTTTCCAAACAAGTTCTGAAAATAATTTTTTTAAACAAAATTTTGAAAATTATTTTTTCAAAAAATAAAAATTCTAAAAATAACATTTCCAAAAAAAATTCTGAAAATTATTTTTTCCAATAAAAATTCTAAAAATTATTTTTTTAAAAAATAAAAAAATATTCAGATTTTTTATATTTCTTTTCAAATTAACTCAACTAAATAATAAAATCTTTACATAGCTGATTTTTATGAAAACTTACTCTGTGCATATCTTCTTCAGTTGGAAACAAATAAAGTTCAGTTAGTTCAAAAGCTTAAAAACAAAAAATTCCAAAAAATAAATTTGCTCAAATATAAAGTTTTTAAATTTTACGAAATATTAAAAATATCTTAAAATGTCATAAAAAATAAAAATTACGAATTTTTAATATCTAATTAATTTTAAAATTTTTTTGAAAGAAAATAGCAATAAATGGTAAACGGTTAGTTTTTTACAGAAAGGAAAAATTAATTTTAACTAATTTTAAATTTTTTTTTAAACAAAAACTAAATATTTTCTGCTTTTAAATACAATTTGTTTTTTTTTTTAACATTTCTTCACAAATTAAAAAAATTGCTTTAAAAAATATTCCCACATCCATATCAACGCCCACTCATTGCCTCAACCACTCATAATATTTGCTATAATTTTCCGTAATATTATTTATAAATACACTTAATTATAACTACAAAATTGTGCGGTGTATAACACATAAATTTTCAACTGTCAATAACTCAACAGCATACATACATACACACAAACGTACAACAGCAATATAATAAATATAAATAATAGCTTTTCAGTTAAACGCCTCAGAGCCGCGCCTACGCGACTTGAAACACAAATCGCAAAATGAAAAAGAAAAATTAATAATTTAAACAAAAATATGCAACACACATACTTACATATGTACATAAATAAAGCTTGCGAAGCAAAGCCATGAAAAATAAATAAAACGCGCTAATAGTAAACCCTTTAAAGAAGCCATCAGTGTCAATTTAAAGCGGCACTTAGGCGCATATATTAGCAATTTTTAATATTTAAAGCAAATTAAGCAAATAAAATACACAAAAAACAAGCGCATTTGCATAAATACATATGTATGGCAGTGTAGTTTTTGGTTTGTTGGTATGTTTGTATGTAATTGGGTGTGTGCTTTGCTACGTCAAAAATATCCCACGCAAAAATGTAAATGAAACCGACGAGTCGGCAACGAAACTGTAGAGTTAAAGTGGTTAAAAAAATGTTTTAAAATTAAAAAAAAAAATCTAAAAATTAAAATACATTTTTAAAGCCGCATAAATTAATAAAATGTTGTAGTGGAAAACATAATAATTATGAAGGCTTAGCGTAAAAGCTAAATAATGACAGTTAAGTGAGATTTATGAGCGTGTGAAACGAAATAAAAATAGTGATGACAATTATACAGAAATTAGTAAATGTGTAAAATTAAAAAAATGCTATAAAAAAATTGAAACGAATAAAAAAATATAAATAATAGCAATAAAAAATTATAATAAAAATAATATATAAAATATTTACCATTAAAAAAAAATAAAAGGATTAAATTAAAAAAGGAAAAAAATTAGCTGCATCAAATATCAAATTGGTATGCCTAACTAGTTTTATTGATGTCATAGCTAGTCGACCGGAAGCAGCCAGCTTTGATTTCAATTATTCTTATTTTTTCAAAAAAATTATATTTATTTAACAAAAACAACGAAAAGCCTTCGAGATTTATTTACATGAACGTGAAGTTTATGCAAAATAGGTAAATACATTGATTTTTTTTTTTTATTTTCGAGAAAAGAACTGTTAAAATATTTTTCTTTAGTTTTTTAGATATAACCCATTAAAATATTTTAATATTTTTTTTTCGACAAAAATTGTTTATTTTTTTAGAAGCAGCCCATCAAAATATTTTTTATTATTTTTTAGATAAAAAACATTGAAATATGTTTTTTATTTTTTAGATAAAAAATTAAAAATAAATAAAAATATTTTTTGTTTTTAAATAATAAATAAATAAATAATTTTTTTTTATTATTTTTTATATAAAAAAATTTAAATATTTTTTTTTTAATAAAAAAATTTAAATATTTTTTTTTTAATAAAAAACATTAAAATATATTTTTTTTGGAAAAAGAAACATTAAAATATTTTGTAAGAAAAGCCAAAGCCGTAATATATTTTTTTAAATTTTTTAGAAAAAAATACTGTTTTTTTAAATTTATTTCTTGAAAGTGTATTATAATTTTTAGTTAAAAAAAATTTTTATGTCATTTGCTTTATTTGCCACACTCTACACGTTCTTTTAAATAAATCTCGAATATTCGCGTTTTTTTTGTTTTTTTTTTTGCAAAGGTAGCCTATAAAAGCACAAAAAAGTTAAAAAATACAAATCCGAAAGCCGTTGATTGCATGCAAAGCCAAGCTTATTGACCTAAGTTCCATAAAAAATAGTTAATGAGCGATGACTTAGAGGCATGAATGTAAAAAAAGAGATAATTTATGAAAATATAGAATAATTGTAAAACAAAAGTTTAAGCTACCAAGCTGAAGCGTTGAAAAATGGAGCAAAGTAGCCATGCCATAAATAGGCAAAACACGCATTTATTTAATTACATGCATTTACATATGTACACAGGCATGTTCAGGAACTACTTAGCTGCAGATATACATATACAAAACTACACGCATATGTATGTATAGTTAAGCTAGCTCCAGCAAGCAGCAAAGGGTAAACGCCCAGGCGGGTTTAGTGAAGTATCGTACAAGCAGCAAATGAAGAAAATATGTGTGTGTGTGTGTACAACAGCGCATATTAAGCAGACAAACACTGCTAGCAGTATAGAATAGAGAATCTTTAAACGATATATACATATATATATTTATATACATTAGGGTTGTTAATAATTTTTTTTTTTTTTTGATACTCTGAAAATAGATACTTGGACACATTACTTTACTTTACATTTCTTAGACGTCTCTAAGCAAATCTATTTTGCAGAGTACCAAAAAATTGATTAGCTTTTTCTCAACTACCCTAATATATGTACATATATGCATATAAGTACATGCAGCATGGGCTTGCCCGGCAGCACACTGGCAGTGGAACTAATGAAGGGCGTTAATCAACTGTCAAATTTTCAGCGTTTAATACAAAATTTATGAGCTTTGTAAAGCAGTCTAAAAACAGAGAAAAACATTAACAAATAAATGACTATTGAGCGTGCATAAGAAATAGCAACAAAAAGTACAAGAAATAAAGAAAAATAAACCGAATTCTGTTTTTTATGCGTTTGAAGCTCAAAAACTACCAAAAAGGCGTACAAAAATCACAAAAAATATGCAATGTATGTATAATTATATGTATATATTATATATATATACGTTTGCACGTTAGTCTGACACAATTTGTGCGGCATTTAGCGTACAGCTTACAAGTCTATTTGAATTTCTATTTGTGTATCAGCTACTTTGCCATTGAGCTGGGATTTAAATTTTTGCTGACTTCTCATTTTTTCGTGGAAGGAATTCGGTTTATGTAGTTTTTTGGTATCAGAAATTCAGTGGCGCGTTACAAATATGCTTTAAGCGGATGTTAATTTTGAGCTGAAACTAGCAGTGAGACCTAAGTTATGTAGGAGAAGGCTACAAAATTAGGAAGCAAAAAGCAAAAAAATTAGGAAAAATGAAAAAAATTATAAATAAAATTGTTAAAAATAAATTTAAACAAAAATTATAAAATAAATAAAAAAATTGTTAAAAAAAAATAAAAAATAAAAAAAAAATATTTAAATATTTAGAAAAGTAATAAAATAATTATAAAACAATTCAAAAAAAATAAAACAAAGAAAAAAAGAAAAAAAATATAAATTAAAAAATTTTAAAATAAATAAAAAACAAAAAAATAAATATAAATTAATTAAAACAAAATATTAAAAAAAAAAAATAATAGTTAAAATAATATCAAAAATAAAAATAAAAATAAATACTTAAAAAAATATATAAAAAATAAAAGAGAATTAAGAGACAATAAACCAAATAAGTTTAAAAAAGTTAGAAAAAAATCAAACCGCAAACTAAATCTATTGCCACAGCGGGGCATTACCGGTGACTCAGTTGCACATTAGTAATAATTAATTTATGGCAAAAATAGTTAAACCATTCGAAAATATTTTGTTGCATTTGGCCAAGTAAGTGTGCGAATTTTGGTAGCTTAAACATTGATTTCGAAATTTTTTGCGCAACTTTTCAATCTTTTTTCCAATTACACGCCTTTGCTTTCCAAATGCGCAGACAATGTAGTTCAATGCCATTTCAGTGCTTCATTTTAAACGAAACTTTAGCCCAACCCAAGCAACGTGAATGACTGCATGCACATACATACATAGTTATATAAGTAGTAGGTATGTAATCGATCAAGCTAAACATACGCCAAGTTGAAGTTCACAGGGTTCAAACTAATTTCGAAATACCGATTTCATTCTTTTTTTGCTAACACAAGAATTAGAAAGTAGCGCATTGAACTATTTTGCGAGAAAATTAGTTTTTCTTTATTGGAAAAAATCTAATTTGGACCATTGACCTATAATTAACGTTTTTCGCATAAAAGTACTAAGCATTAGTGAAAGGTGCACAGCAGTTCCAGCTGCGTTATATTGATGGAAGTGCTTTATGCGCGTGAAAAAATAGAGCCAGTGAAGGGATAACCGTAAGGTAATTAAGAATGCTTGGAAAGAATTGGCATGAAAAATGTAAAAGTAGACGAAAACTTAATTTCAAGAGACATTGTTTTTGTATAAAAGACAATAAAAACTTTAACTTCAGTTGCAACGAAGCTGTAACACCATTCAGGTGTTACACCATTCAGGTTCAACTTCTTGTCACAAGAACTTGAGTTTGATCGTTCAGTTTATATGACAGTTATATGATATAGGAATTCGATTTTTAAGATTTCTTCAGATGATATAGCATTGCTTAAAAAAATTATGCATGCCGCATATGGTGAAGATATATCGACAAATAAGAAAGTATTTCATACAAAAACTTGATTTTGTTCGTGCCGTTTGTAGGGCAGCTATATGCTATAGCGGCCCGATCTAAACCATTTCTTCGGAGATCATATCAATACTTTGGAGAATAACCCACACCAAATTTTATGAAGATATCTTCTGGAATAAAAAAGTTTTCCTTACTAGAACATGATTTCGATCGTTCAGTTTGTATGGCAGCTATATGCTATAGTGATCTGATCTCAAATGTTTCTTCACATATTATAGTATTGTATAAGACAATATCACATGCTAAATTTCGTGAAGATATCTCATAAACTAAAACATTTTTTCATACAAGGACATGATTTCGATCGTTCAGTTTCTATGGCAGCTATATGCTATAGTGGACTGATAGCGATGACTCTAGCAAATAAGCAGTTTCTTTGAAAGGAAAGGATGCATGCCAAATTTCAGATCGATATCTCAAAAACTGAAGGTCCAGTTCACGTTTATACAGATCGTTAGAGATATTGTCATGGCTTCATGCTCAGGCTCGTGACGCGCAGAGCTGATTATTTTGAATATAAATATATTTTATAAGATCTCCGTTATTTCCTTCAGGCTGTTACAAACTACGTGGCAAGCTTAATATACAATGCTCAATGTATAAAATTGCATAAAACCACTTAGAACCTCAAAAGGCGTTCCGAAAACCCAGTTTAAAATGCGCCATTACGGTCACAACTCAAAGTAATATCAAAAACACAATAGCTATTGCTGCTTCTTGCTTTTTTATTACTTAAGCGCTTTATTCTACGCCAAATGCCCCCGATGAGCTAACCCTCAAAGTGCGCGCGTGGTAGCGGTGGCAACGAAACTGCTAACGGCAATGGCAACAGCAGCGCGCCAAATGCGTCAGCAACACCAAAAGTGCCTGACCCAGCAACAATAAAACGCTCAACAGCTAGCAAATGGGCAACGGCGCTGCGCTGCGCTGTGGCGAACAATGTAAGCAAGGCAGGCGGTCGCAGCGTATGCAACGCGGACGAGGCGCACTGTAAGTGGCGCAGGCGCTTTTGATGCAACAGCGCGCGCATTAATATTTCAATGAAAGCCATCAGCGGCAGCAAGTTGCCAACAGCAAGACAAAAGTTATGCAAGCAACAACAAGAGCAAAGTGCAGCATCGCTTTATGTGTTGCAGCCGCCAACTGCTGTGTTGTCGCTAGTTGCACGCCAGCAAGTATAAACAAACTGCGGCAGAAGAAAGCAACGAGGTGACCAGAATAAGCGCAAAACGCAATGCAAAGGAGAAAATGTAAATAATAACAAAAAACAATAAGAACAACAACAGCTGCGCTAAAAATGCAAAGCATGAATGGTGGCAGTGCAACGTGTATGCGTGCGGGAGCGCGGTGTGTCAGCGGCGGCTAGCAATTGTTTGCTGCTATGCGCCGCGCACTTTTACACTATTTGCCGCACTTTTTCCTTATTGCCTTTGCACAACGCTGTTGCGCTGCGCGCCACTCTCATTGTGCGACGCGCTGCTGTTGTTGACGCTTTCGCCAACACTTGGTGGCATACATAATTTTAGTTGTCGCAGCAGCAGTTGTTGCTTTCGTTTAATCGCGCGCCATATTTATTGTTGCTTTTTCGCTTGCGCTTGGCCATATTGGCCTCTACGCCGGATGTTTATATTTTTATTGGCCACCAGTGCTACTCGACAGCCAACCAAGCTAGCAGTGCTGCCATTACGCCACTATGTCACTCAGTCCAGCAGTCTGTCCGCTAAGTGTTGCGCCACACAAAAAGCAACTGCTGGCATTTCTCCATCAACTTCTTGGGCGATTGACCGCTGGCAACTTATTTATGCACTCTAACTGTTTATATATACATAGTATATGTATATATGTATGGTCCACACTAAGAGTCCGTGTGCTAAATTGCGCTGTTTTGTACTACTTTTTCCCTATTCAACTTTTGCTTTTGCCTTATTTGCATTTTTGCTCGCATTCTCCACTTCGGCGTGTGCTTATTTTATCGCAGTTAACATCAGCGTGGAATTTATATTTTCAGTCACTGTCAGCCGGCGCTATTCACTTCCGCCATCGCAGCGTGTGTCTGCACTTTGTCGTCTGCAGTGGCCCAATGGCTGCCGCCGCCCCCACTTGGCGCAGGTCAAGCAACTGTTGCAGGCGAAGTGCAGAGAACAGCTGAGAATTTATATGCGCTAGCATAAATAGCTCTGTTGATATCTAGATTATTGAAAATTATTCAAGTACTCGGCGTCTGCCGCTGGCGTTCGGCTGTTGGCAAGTGACAGAAGGCGGAAATGAGTGGCGCTGCTATTGCGAATGGCAAAATCGGTGTAAATAAAAATTGAAGGATTGAGCGCGAACAACGGCTGATTGGCAAGTTTAAGTGGTGCAAGAAATGCTGAAGTGTGAATGCTGGAGGGCACGCAATTAAAGTGTAAGGTCAATTCAGATGGACTGATGAAAAATTAGTGAGGTGAAAAAATTTTAAAATTTATAAAAAAAAAATATTTTAAAATTTTAATTGATTAAAAAAATAAAAAAAAAAATATTTTAAAATTTTAATAGATTAAAAAAATAAAAATAAAATATTTTAAAATTTTAATTGATAAAAAAAAAATTAAAAAAACATGATCTAAAAAAATGTTCAAATTTATTAAAAAAATTCCTAAAAAGATTTCAAAATTTTTGTTTCCAAAAAATATTAAAAATAAATATTAAAAAAATTATATTACATATTTTCATTAATAATTTAGTAAAAAAAACCTAAAAATAATAATTTTTATATATCTTATAGAGCATGTCATGCATGTATATTTACTATATACATATTTTATAAAATGCTTGCTTTAATTTATTAAGAAAAAATTTTAAAATTGAATTAAATTTCAAAGAATTTCACTTAAGTTACAATATTCAATAATTAAAAAAATAATGGTAAGGAATTTTTCTGCATTAATAAGTTTTCTATATTTTTCCAATTTTCATATTATCAAACACACTGCCGCACACGGACATACATACATACATACGCACTTACATATCCCACATTATTTCAAAAATATCAAATTACCAGCAAGTGGAATTTAAACGCTTGACTGCAAGCAAAATTAACGAAAGCCAAACAAGCGTATCCCAAAAGGCCGTGGCAGTAATGTGCGCCTATATTTGGATATTTGGAAAAGCGGAACAAAATATAAATTTCGAAAAATTAATCACACAGGAGGCAGGCTGTAATAAAGACGCACGTATACACAAAAATAAATATTTATTACAACATTGTATATATGTATATAGGCATATATACATATACCTTAGATTGCCACTTGCAGCGCCGCATTTCACCAGCCGCTCATTTGCCTGCGCATTTGCCATGCTTTCTTGCTCCTCAATGCGTTCTTCAATGTTTCTACAATTTTTTCGGATTTTTTTTATTACTTTTGCCCATATTTTCACTTCATAATTTTGTACTTTGCTTGCCTTTCAAGGCTTGCCACGTAATTTGATACCTCAATTTTTTTGGAATTTTTATTTGCTAGGGTCTTCATTAATTTCAGCTGCTAGACAAAGCAACTATTAATAAAAACATAAACGTGCAGTCTGATAATTACTAAGTTTCATATTTTATTTATCGACTGTAGGTTAAGTAGACATATTCCTGCTAGAAATAATTTAATAGCACTCAACGTGTATTTTTATAAGTGACTGTGTATATGTATGTTTGTGTTTGTGACTGCTTTCATAAAAAAAGTCCACTGTGTCCAATTTTAGATGCGCATTTGCGATAGTTCAGCTCAATTATAGATTTCGGTCGGCAATTATTATTTCAGAGAAAATTGAAGAATTAAGAGAAAATATGAAATTTCCACACTTGCTGTGCGTTTATTTATTGGTTTTGGGCTGTGTGTGTCTGTGAAAATAATATTAAAGCAAATAATGCAATAATTCATATGAAATTGATTTGACGCAGTGATTTGACTCAAGGAAAGCTGATATGGAACGCGTTTAGATTGTGAGATTTTGTAATAAAACTCGACACCTTATGATGTCATAATTTTCAACACTTTCTAATTATAAGCAAAACGTCTTTATAACTTGAGAAGAGTATATGACGCTTATCAAGAAGTTTTCAATGCCCAGTAAGAAGCGTCGGAGGATGTAAAGAATGTATATAGTATATATTTACTTGTAGATATACATATAAATGATCAGCCTGACGAGGCGAGTATATTTTGTTAAGTGCGTGGTTTTTGAGATATTGAGCTGACATTTTGCACATGACCTTCCCTCACCAAAAAGATGCTAATTTCTCGGAACAATCGATAAAAGACCACTATTGCATGTAGCTGTCATACAAACAGACCGCTCAAAGCCAAGTCATCGTAGGAAAAACTTTCTTATTTGAAAAGATATCTTCACGATATTTGACATACTATTACATTATTACCTGAAGTAACGCTATATTCTCCAAACAAAGAGATTAGATCGCACCACTCTAACATATAGCTGCCATATAAACTAACCGATCCATATCCAGCCTTGCTACAAAAAACTTTTTTATTTGACGAAATATTTCCACAAAATTTGGCACACTTTATTGGACAAGCCATTGGCACAATTTCCGACGAAATTGTTTAGATCGTACCACTATGGCAAATAACTCTAACACAAACTAACCGATACATACCCGATCGTTGTACCAAAAACTTTTTTATTTCCCAAAAAATTGGTCGAATTTCACAAATTCTTTCATTTTTTAATGCTTAAAATATTTTTCAATTTGTTTTTTGTAAAAAAGTGACGTTTCTATTTTCAAAAATTAAATTGTTTGTAATATTAATTAATTATGTATGTATGTACTATCTATTTATTAACCTCCAGCAAATCACATACTGCAAAAATAAACAAATTTATATTTTTTCATTACAACACTTTTTTCAAAATAGTTTCAAAAAATTAAGAACTTATTTCAAATTTGTACATTTTTCAAAATTTTAATTTTTGCAAAATTTTAAAATTTTTATTTTTTTTTTTAATTTTCAAAATTTTAAAATTTTTAATTTTTCAAAATTTTTATTTTTTCAAAATTTTAAAATTTTTATTTTTTTTCAAAATTTTTATTTTTTTCAAAATTTTTAATTTTATTTTTTTTGGAAAAAAAAAGTTTTTTTTAATTAATAACTAATTTTAAAAGTGAGTTTAAAAAATCGATATTTCATTTTTCAAAAGTTGTATTTTCAAAAATAATATTATTTTCAATATTATTTAATATTTTAACTAGTAAAAATTCGTAAAAATACAAAAATATACTTTATTTTCATTACAAATGTTATATCAAAAATTCCAAAAAAATATTCACATTTTCAAAAAAATTTTAGACGCTTTTATCTGTATTTTAACTACTTCAGTGGTTTTAAAAAGATTTGTTGTACAAAATTACAAAATTCAAAATATTCCAAACAATTATTAAAATTTCCAAATTTGTGAAGCAGCAGTTTTCTGTATTTTCACTACTTTAAATATTTTCAAAAATATTTTTACAAAATCTTGGTTTTTTAGCACACAGAAAAATATATTCCTTTGCAAAACTTTCAACTTACTACTTAGAAATAAATATATTTTCAAACTTCTTCATTTGGCCTAAGAAAATTCAATAAAAACCATCCAATTTATTCAACAGCTCAGCCTTAATCCCCTATCATTATACAGTCGGCGCGCATTAACCTTGTCACAGCAAGTTTATTTCAATTATTCATGAATTTAAGTCTGCCACATTTACACAATACACACATACATATCGATTGCTTCTAATTATACTGAAGGCACCCGCATAACTTGCGCCATCGTAACGCCCCACCAGCGGCGCGAAGATGTCGCCTGCATTTCGGCTACTTAGCAAAATAATCAAAATTGACGGCACAAAACTACGTATAACAGCCCATAATAGGCAATACATTATGGCAATAAAGCCCCGCTGCTGATTATTTTTCAACGGCTTTGACAGAAATCGGCTGAAATGCGACATTTTTTCCAAATTCGCTCATAAACCATGGCATTTCAATACAAATTTGTATATATGTTTGTGTGTATGCATTTTATTATAAATGTTTGCAAGTGTGTCTATAGTGATGAGTAATTATTGTTGTTAGCGCGCACATCACACTAATACATCAATTACAACAAAAAAATAACTGTCAGCAATGCTTCACACAAACGTCAACGTCAGCGATTGATATCGCAAATGGCGTTATTAGTTGTCATACGGTTATGTTAACGGTAGTACACAAAACAGCCGGCACTATAAACACATGTGCATATGTGCATGTGTGTGTGTTATATCGAAATTGCGCTCAATGGTGTTATATGTGTCAGCAGGAGCCGGCCAACTGGCCGACTGTCAGCGCAAAGAATGCGGCTTGTTGCTTGCGGTTTTATGGCTATTGTTTTTAGCGTAATCAAACCGGCTATGCACACACACATACAAACACATATTTAAGTCACTTTTAATTATCGCAATGAAAAAATTGTGCCGGCAAGTGAAAGTGTTGTGCCCTTCAAAATAGTAAAGGCAGGTAGACAGTTCACACAGACAATGGCGCTATAAATGAGTCTATATAGAATGCATGTATATATGTATGTATGTCTGTATTATATAAATAAACATGTATTGTGCTAACAAATGAGGTGCCTGCGGGCAATTCGCGCTTGTCGCCCCGCTTTCAGCAATTTTTACACACAGATACATATATGTGAAAGAGTGTGCTGCCTGGCAAAGTGAGACATTACGTCGTCGGTAGCGCTAGCGCCGCCGGCAAGGCAGCCTTGCCATTGCCACCCTCATGAATATTTCATTACGAAATATACTGGTTATTGGTGTTAATCAAATTGAAATCGCGCGGCGCACAAAAAAAAATAATAAAATGAGCGTTAATGACACTTTGTTAGTGCCAAAACGAGTAATAAGCAAATAGAGAGACACAAAAGTTCTATACTTCGCGCAGTTTTGTATGAAAACTTTTGCTTGTACTCGTAATCAGTGTTAAGGGTTAAGGCGTACAGACGAAGTAAGTTTAGGGTCATCAATCAATTAATCAGCGCTGTGACGGCAAGTCGCACGAAAAGTAGACAATTTAGGCGGCGAAAAAAGTATGCACTTTTATGTTATGAAAGTAATAATAATGATGGAGTGGCTTGATAGTAGTCTAGAAAGCGAAAATACGGTTACTTGAAGGGTTAACAAATACACAAAGTGAGGTTATGTACGCTTAGGGACTTTATAAAGAAATTTTTGGCGCAAAGTAGGGTTATGTATGCTTTATCATTTTTTTTTTTTGCCATAAAGTGTGGTTATCTGTGCTTTATGAAGATTTTTTACATAAAGTGTGGTTATGAGCGCTTAGAGGCAATTTTTTTTTTTTGTCATAAAATGTGGTTATGTGCGCTTGGAGGCTTTATGTAGATTTTTTTGCCAATACAGCAAGCTACACAGTGAAAATTTACAAGAAAATAGAAAAGAAATTTGAAAAAAAATCTTTCAAAAATCCATACACATGCACATATCTAGGAAAATGCATGTTATCCAACCCGAAAAAAGTAGTTCATCATTTTGCTAGTGACACATCCGCTACAAAAGCGCCCAGACGTACTCGGAAAAAAATGATAATCTGCTATTTACAAATATTCGACAAAGGAGTCAAACCAAATGGGGTTTAGGGCACAAAATATATGTGACTGTATGTGAAGAAGTATGTGAATAAAGGGCATTTTCACATGTGGCACATAGCAATGTAAGTGGCAGACAATGTTGGAAAAATAATATTGTATGCAACCCCGCACAGAGGGCCTCCTAATGAACAAAGGAAAAAATGATGAATGACATTTTAGTTACATCAAATGGTTGTCATCTGTCTGCCTGTCTGAGACTGCCGTTGACGTTTTACTACAACTGTCACTTTGACATTGTACAGCGTGCATGTGCTCGAATGTGTGTATATGTTTATATTTATATGTCTGTATATATTTAAATGTATATGTACATAGTGCTGCCTAATTTAAAACTCATGTAGTTTATTAATGAAATATACATAAGTCGCAAAGCTGGTGAGCTGTCTGGCAAGAAAATAGTATTATAAGTGCATTTATAAAATAGAAAAGTGATTTAAAAGGTCTCAAGCAGGCATATAGTGATGTGCAGGACAAACGGCATGTCAATTTTAGAATTTTTAGCTCTCAGCATTTATAAAAAAGCTTGGAGGTAAGCAGCTAAGGAAACGCAAATTCGATTTTCTAGCATGAAAAAGCTTAGTTATAAACAAATAACGCCAAGTAAGCTAAGCTGGAACAAAAACAAACAAAAATGTTAATATGTGCTGCACTGAAGCTATAACACCCTGCACAAATAAAAACTTTTTTCATACAATCACTTTATTTTTGTCGACGGGTTTGTATGGCAGCTATATGCTATAGTAGACCGATCTAAACAATTTCTTCAAAGATAATACCTCTGACTTAGAAAATAATTCGTGCAGAATTTCGTGAAGATATCTTCTCAAATAAAAGATTTTTCCTTAGAGGAAATTGATTTTGATCGATCAGTTTGTATAGCAACTGTATGCTACAGTAGTCCGATTTAAAAAAATTTATGGATTATTGTAGCATTAGTTGAAATAATAGAGCATGCCAAATTTCGTGAAGATATCTCCTCAAATAAATAAGTTTTCCATATAAGGACTGGAATTTGGTCAATGAGCTTGTGTGGCAGCTATATGCTATAGAAGTCCTATCTGAACAATTTCTTCGGAGATTATAGTCCTGCTTTTGGAAATAATCTATACCGAATTTCATGAAGATATCTCATCAAATACAAAAGTTTTCTATACAAAAACTTTATTCCAATCGTTCAGTTTGTATGACAGCTATAAGCTACAGTGATCGGATCACAAAAATTTCTTGGCCTACCAATATTATAAAAAAAATTTAAGTCTTCCCACCTTGCCGCCCCTAAAATCACCAATAAACTCAAAAACCGCAATAAAAATCAAAATCCTGCTACTTGCAACACCACAAGCGCGCACTATAAACACCACATGCCAACGTTGTCAAGCTAAATGCTCAATGAATAAATAAACAATATATTTAAATGCACTTTTATACAGTCAGTGTGAATTGAGGCACGCTGCTGTAAAATATTTCGGGTGGATGTTCTGCTACCCGCTGCGCAACAAGCTGTGTTGAAAGCTACTTTTCGGCGCCTACATGCGCGTTTCTCGCTTGAAATGGGCATACAGCATATATAAAGTATTTAAATAGTTACTTAGTTTTTTTTTATTATTTTTTTTTAATTTTTTTTATTTACATTTTTTTCTTTTCTTCACATACACTTAAAGCTAACTTTAAATTCTTCAGCAGCCGGACTGACTAAATACTTGTATGATTTTTTCTCATTTCTTGGCATTTGCAGCGTTTGTGCACCCTATCGCAATTGTTTATGCCACAAGTTGCTGCTTCTACTTCACAAAACGCCAAACAACTCATCAATGTTGCAAGCAACCACTGCCGGCAGCGTCAAGTGCCTGATGGCTACCTGCCGCTTGGGGAGTTGCAGAAGGCAAATTACAAAAAAAAAATAAATAAATTTTGCTTTACTTTTATTGCCAGCAATTTAAATTTAAATTTTGTGTCCTTGCTGCAAAGTTTTTTAAACTACTTTGTTTCTTACTGACTTTCTACTGCGCGTTGCTTGCGCGAAGCAACTGCTTTATGTGACTTCTACTTTTTATTGCTTTCTCCACGTTCAAAGCTTATTGTCATGCACTTCCTGCCATATTTTTTATTATTCTCCTTTCGCATACATTTCACTTAAAAAAAATTTCTACATAAACAATGCCCGCTATAAAACAATAAAGTTCAAAGCTCTTAGCTGCCACTTCTTGCATGCCTGAGACTAGGCCACTAAGTGCAGCATGCTTTCTTATATTCTATTGTTTTACATACTATTTTTTGCATTGTTGCTAGGCTTCCCCTTGCTTTTTCGTCTCCTACACATACATCCATTGATCATGCATGTAACGGCACTTTTATTGCACCAACTTTCGTCCTCTAATAGTTGCCTAGCGCGCGGGTTGAAGCAGCAAATTGGCCAGTTACCCAGTTTCCTTGGTTACTTACTGCTCTAGTATCTCTCGGCGCAAGCACAAACACACAGTGAGCTGCTTGTGGCAATCAAGTCCAAGTCTTTGCTTGTTTACTTACTATGCCTACGCTGGAGAGAAGACTCTTGATTTTGTCATTTCTGTTGTTTGTTGGCATAAATATTGCATATGTGCATTTATATTTCATGTTTTGTTGATTTTGATAGTATGAGCCGCTGTTATTGTTGTTGTTGAGGTCATTGCTTGAGTGATGCTGCACGGACAGCTGTTGAAAAGTGCAACAATACAATGAAGACGGAAAAAGGAGGCAGTAAATTGACTTTGGTGATACATACATATGTATATTCAAAAATATATGAGACCAAATAATTAGATACAGATTATAGCAGGAGCATGGAAAAAACAGCTGGGATGCATTTAAAGGAACTCACTTTAATTAAAAAAGTACAAAAAAAAAATTTTTGAAAAAAATTCATTTTCGAAAGAAAAAATATTCAAAACTTAAATTTCAATTAAATTTATAAATTCCAAAAAATTAAATTTCGAATGAAAAAATTAAAAAAAAAAATTATTTTGAATATTTTCAACTACAATATTACTACAAATTTCAAACGAAGAAATATTTAAAAAATAAATGTGACCATATACATAAATTACGAAACATTTATTTTCGAGGAAAAAAATATTCAAAACTTAAATTTCAATTAAATTTATAAATTCCAAAAAATTAAATTTCGAATAAAAAATATTTAAGATTAAATTTGTCTACAATTCAAAAGTGAAAAACTTGGCAGTTCAAATACTCCACTCCAATAAAACCAACTTAATCCTCTTCGCTTTGTCATTTACCTTCAACAATACAAAAATAATATTTATACTTAATCAACGTAGCAGTGGACTCACTAATGAATTACACAGACCTACTAAATTGGTTTACTAAGAAATGCGAAATTAATTGGCCCAGAACACCGCTGGCCTACTACACAGACAGTCTGCGGCCACTTTGTCCCGTTTTATTGAGCATTTTTGCTGAGCGTTTCCTAGACAAGTTCTACAATATGCGCCAGTCAAGTTTTGGCCTCCACACACAAACGACTTTCAATCAATGAATTTGTCTGCGAAATAACAAGACAATATAATGCAAGACAATAGAAAGGAAAGAAATAATGAAAAAATAGCAAAAAGTTGCATACAAATGTAATATTGCCTTATTAAATAGGCGGCTTGGCGCAAAATCAATAACATTTCTGAGCAAACACAACAAAAACTCAAACAAATAATAAAGCAATAAATAATAATTGAGCTTAATAAGTCAAAATGAGGCGACTATACGCGTGAACTTAAGAGAAATAGATTGGATTGGGCAAGTCTGCCCAAAGTAGAAAAGACTTAAAAAGTAAACACAAAAATGCCTAATGAATATAAAAGACTGAAAGAATAACAATAACACATTAATGTGGCACATAATAGGACGTTAATGCGAAAATAATGAGCAGACCTTTAAAAGCAAGAAAATTTCGTTAATTTTTAATTTTACTTTACTAGAATGATTCACTAAAAATTTAAAGTCAATTAAAAACAAAATTGGTTCGTGAATTGATTTTTTGCAATTTAATGTTGGAGCATATTTTATTAGTTTCGAAATGTATCGAAATTAGACTTTCAATATTTCTTCGTTCGAAATTAAATTATTTATAATATTTGAATTGAATCGAATTAATTTTTCAAATGTTCGTCGTTCGAAAATAAATAAAAATAAAAATTTTAGTTCGCAAATTAATTTTTTTCACGTTTTGGATTAATGAAATAAAATTTCAAATTCTTTTGTAAATCAAAATTAATTTTTTTAAATTTTTTTTCGAAACTTATATTTTTAAGTTTCGAAATTAATCGAATTTAATTTTAAAAATATCCTTTCGTTTGAAAATGCATTTTTAAAATATTTTTTAGATTTTGGAATACATATTTCGAAATTAATTTTTCAAATACTTTTTCGCTCAAAAATAATTTTTTTTTAATTTTTGAATTAAATGGAAATCAATTTTTCAAATGTTTTTCGTTCAAAAATAATTTTTCAAGTTTTGAAATTAATTTCAAAAAATCGAAATAATTGTTTTCAAATTTTTTTTCTATTTAAAGTTGAATTTTTGTAATTTTTAATTAAATGGAAATTAAATTTTCAAATATTTTTCGTTCAAAAATAATTTTTCAAGTTTTGAAATTATTTTCAAAAAAAAACGAAATAATTTTTTCAAACTTTTTTTCTCCGAAATTTGATTTTTTGTAATTTTTAATTGAATGGAAATGAATTTTCAAAAAATTCTCGTTCGAAACAATTTTTTTTTTGAAATTTTCAACTGAATCAAAATTGGTAATCCGAATTAGTTTTTGATATCTTTATGCGTTCAAAAACAGTTTCTTAAGTCTTGAAATTAAAGTCCAAAACAATTTTCGTTTGCAAATAATTTTTTTAAAGTTTTACATTGAATCGAATTTTTTTAATATAATTTTATTCGATTTTTTTTTTTTTTAATTGTTCTAAAAAATTTAAAATAAATTTGAAAAAAAATTTTGCACAAAAATTGATTTTTCCTAGTTTTTGGTTTCAATCGAAATTAGTTTTGCAAATATTATTTTGAAAATTGATTTTCTGAAAATTCCAATATCGATTATATTTTTACAATTTTTTTTTCTATTCTACAAGATGTATCTTATATTAAACTCCTTGCTGTTTGCAACTTCCTAAAACCACACCCTCACAAATTTCCGCTTTACCTTCAAAGACCTGCGCCCTTTCCTTCCCTTCTATTTATTGCTCAAAGTGCAAAAGTGTTGAGCTTGCGACCACAATTTGTACTGAAGTGGAATATTTTCCACGATCACAAGCGCCGATAAATGCACACAAGTACATACATATCCCGTATTTATATATACATACATATATATATGTATAAATGTATGCACTTGTGGCAGCGCAAGTAACATATGTATGCACTTATGCGGGTGCGCTTGAGAAATTGCAACAAATTACATTGCGCGTTTATCAGACGCCACCGGAAGCTACTTGCTGCAAGCACAACAGCTACTGTGCCACACACACAGCACTCACACGAGCAAGTATGCGTATGAGTGTGCACCTCAAAAACTACAAACTTATGGCTACTTGTTGTAGTTGTTGTGGCTGCATTTTATTTTATTTTCGCTTACTTCATTTATTTTAAAACAAAAGTTACCGATAACATGCCACATGTGTTTATTTGTTGCCTTGTGCTACGCGATATGAAGAAAAAGCTGACGCTTCGCCACACACAACAACAACAACGGTAGTCATAAGTTTTGCTGTACACTTTTGAAGAAATATTTCGTGCGATAAACGAAACAGCTGTAAAAATATGTAGTTTAAGAAAAGTCTTGCACCGTCAACAAAGTGTGCGCTTATCGCGGCGCAGCGCTGCTTCGTGTGGCCTGCAAATAAAGGAAGCCACTTTTTTTTGTATCAATAATGGAAAAAAATAATACAAAATGCTTGCAAGTTTACTGAAAGCGGGGAAGAAATAATGAACTAAATGAAAGTAATGAACTCACGGCTCATTTCGGGAGAGTGCCACTTGCGCAACTGCTGCCAAATGCGCCTATCTGCTTGGCTGGCTTGGTCATCTGTTTCCTGGAGGTTTTTCTGAATTCGAACTGCTTGTTTCTAAGTAGATTCTTTTATATGTATATGACAAATTTTAGAAAATGTTACACTTCTTATAGCATACAAAAGTATAAAAAGAGTTTTGTCTTGATTTCGTTGGGTCAGTTTGTATGGCAGCTATATGCTATAGTAGTTCGATCTGAAAAATTTCTACGGATATTATAGCATTGCTTTGAACAAAAATTCTTGCCAAATTTCGTGAAGATATCTCGTCAAATAAAATAGGTTTCCATACAAAACTTGTTTTTGAACGTTCAGTTTGTATGACAGCTATATAATATAGTAGTCCGATATGAAAAATTTCTTCGGAGATTATAGTGTTGCTTTTAGCAATTATACATGCCAAATTTTAGGAAGATATCTGGTTAATTAAGATAGTTTTTTGTACAAAAACTAGTTTTTGAGCGTTCGGTTTGTATGGCAGCCATATGTTATAGTTGTCCAATCCGAAAAATTTTTTCGGTGATTGTAGAGCTTTCTTGGAAAATAAGCTATGCCAAATTTTGTGAAGATAGCTCTTCACATAAAAGAGGTTTCCATACAAAAACTAGTTTTTGAACGTTCGGTTTGTATGACAGCTATATGCTATATTTATCCGATATCACCGATTCAGGCACACAAGTAACTTCGTGATGAGAAAGAAATGTGTGTAAAATTTCAAATCTCTATCTCAAAAATTTAGTGAATTTTTCGAGTATATACTGACGTTACTTTTGGATATAATTTATGTAAGTTAGTTTACTTTATTCAGACTATATAAAATTCAGAGGTTTCAACAATTTCTTTAAAAAAATGTAAGAATTTATAATTTTATGATTTTGCGATTCATTATGACAAATTGTGAGTCCCCTATTTATGTACATATTGTATATATTGAAATAATATAACATATGTACATATTTTTCCAATAATTAAAAAAAAAAATCACGAAAAAATTCCAAAATTTCATCTACCTCCCTCTTAAGTAAATCATTTACTAAATGAAACACATTAAAATTGAAATAAAATACCTTAATATATGCATAGCCATGGCAGCAGGTGACATTTACTATAATTTTAGAACATTTAAAAAGTCGTGCCATCCAATCAAGCGCGTTTAGCGACACGTTTATGAGCCGCAATGTGTAGCTGGGCATTTCTCTACCGCACACACATACATATACACAACCAAGCTACTCGATTTCAAATAAATTCATTCAAATTCGATGCTTTATACACACACTTACATTTACATATAAACGAAGCATAGCCCCGAGCGGTGTCAATTTCGAAATAAAAGAAAATGTAGCGGCGCACGCGTAGGTTGCACAGACAGACAGACACAGGTCGCGACGCTGTGTTATATGATACTGTCAAATTAGGCAAGAATGAGGCGCGTTTCTTCGCAGCATTACTGCTTTTTTTCTACACTCACAAAATTATGCTGGAAAAGCACAAATTAGGAAATTAATACATACTTATTGTATATAGTATATATACATACATATATACACACATATATAAATATTTTTATGGGAAACATAATACTTCTGTGTCTGCACCTTTAATATTGTGTGAAAACGGCGTTATTGCGCGCCAAGGCAATCAAATGCAACTGTGGGTTCTCAATAAAAATCTAAAAAAACCAAAGAAATAAAAAAATTAAAAAAAAAAAATCTAAAATATCATAAAATAATAAAATAAAAATTCAAAAAAAAAAACATCAAAAAAATTAAAAAATCAAAACGATAAAAATATAAATTCTAAAAAAATCAAAAAAAATAAAAATAAATTGAGAAAAAAATTAAATAATAAAAATTAAAATAACAGCAATACTCCTTAGCGACTACATAAATAAAAAAATTAAAAAAATTAAAAAATAAATATTTTGATAAAATTGAAAACTCGGAAAAAGTTCAAAAAAAATTAATAAAAATAAGAATTCGAAAAATTCAAAAAAAAAAATTAAGAAAATTAGGTAATAAAACCAAAAAATAACAGCAATATTCCTTGTCGCCTGTTAAAGATTATATAAAAATCAAAAAAATAGTAAAATAAAAAATTCAAAATTAAAAAATTACAAAAAAAATCAAAAATAAAAATTCGGGAAAATCCAAAAACTCAAAAAAATAAGCAATTGAAAAAATAAGTAATAAAAATAAAAAACAACACATATACACCTTAGCGTCCACACGCTTGTCGCCTATTAAGTTGTTAAGTGGCATGCGTGTGCCGCTCAACAATAAATGAAAATGTTTGTATTTATATTAATTTGAATTTTATGTGCCTGTTAAAAATGTTCATGCAACCCACATGCATGTGACACACAACACCAAACGACAAAGAAAAACGCTGATTTTCCACAGCATCTTTCATCACACGCATCTTCGGCGCGCCGAACGCTTGCTACACCGCTCCACTCACACGCTGACTTGCTAAAGAACGCAGCTAAAAATGTTAATTAAAATCTCTTACAAACACTTGCCGCATCCTACACTTTGTATTTGGAGAGATTTTTTATGTCAACGCAATTAAGTAGACGAGGCGACGACCAGAGACGCACTCATTACCGCTGGAGTGTTGAAGGTGGCAGTGATCATGTCGCCAGCATGTTGTGCAATTCAAGTTAATATAATTTTTATTGTTGGCACAGAGTGACAGCGTCACCTTATTGGTGCTATTGTAGGGCTGATGTCGCATCTTTTTGATTTCGTCAGCGCCCTTAGTCAACCACGCGCGCTTTCTTCTGCGCTTGCTTGCCAAAAGTAGCGCTTTTTGAATGACCTTTTTCCAGCTAAATTTCCATTTTTCGTTCAAAATGTTTAAAATCACATTTTTTCTAGTTCACTGTTTAAAATTTCTTGAATATACTATATAGTTTGCTAGTTAGCCCAAATTTTATTCAAAAATATACCAAATTGCGACGTTAAAAAAACGTTGTGTTTATTTGAAATTTGGGTGCTAAAAAAATCGGTTTTAGATCAAATTAGACCAAGAAATCGATAGGTCATTATAATATATGTTAAATTATATACAGAACTGACATATTTCTTTAAAGATTAACTGATTGGACTGACTGAACTGCGCGACTATCCTTGAAATGTCTGTAACTCAAAAACTATAGGAGATAACGCTTTAAAATTTTAGTATGTTATTTTTAAAGGTCTAACCTATCGAAATATGAAAAATAACAAAAAAAAATTTCAAAATTTTACCTAGGTGTTCCCCTCGAAATGGAATTTTATAAATTTATAGCAATTTTTTATTTGTTTTATAGCAATAAGTTGCTTAGATTCATTTCTAGCAATTTTAAATTTATTATATCAGTATTTTTGAAGTATTATAAGTATGTCAAATCTAATTATTCTTTTTTCTTTCATTGCAGGTATGTCTCACTGATTTTTAATTAAAAAGGGTGAAAGGGTGATTTCTATTAAAGGGTAAAGTACTTTTATTATTAGTGCAAAACAAAAAAAAAACAAAAATTTTCCGATCAACTTGAGAAAAATATTTGCGAAAATTTTGAAAGAAATTAAAAAAAAAAATTTGAAAAAAATTTTGAAAATAATTTTTTTAAAAAATAATTTTTTTGAAAATTATTTTCAAAATTTGTTTAAAAAGTATTTTCATATTTTTTTGTAAAAATTGTTTACAAAATTTTTTTTGAATATTTGAAAATAATTTTTACAAAAATTCTTTGCCTAAAAGTATAATAATCAAAAACCAAAAATTACTATGAAAAAAATTTTTAAAAATTAAATTATTGAACTGGTCTGATAATGACACCATGTTCTTCCATCTTCGCTGCCATTTTGCAAGCAACTACAAATAAAGCTTTACTGTAGGCTCAAATCTGGGATTTTATATCAGCCAGCTTCACTTTAGGCTCCAATCTAGGTTTCTATATCAGCTTGCGCCATCAAAACATATTTAAAATTTGTTTTTAAAACATTTAGCGCTGACCTAGTTTCTTTCAACAGCAATCAGCTTGCCCACTAAAACTAATTTAGTGTAGCACAAGCGCACGTTGTTCGAAAAGTGGCTTGCAAACGCTTTCCAAATCAAACTATTTACAAATAAATTAAAAGCAGATAAGCAGGAAAGAGTGAAATACAAAGCAACACAATCAGTCTTACTCAAAACATTTACGAATCACCAATTATTTATAGCGCCTGATTATTAATTAGAAAAAATAAGCGACAGTTCAACGAAGTGACCCTACAAGCGCATGTCGTCATGCAACGACTGAAAGCTTATGGAAAATATTAAAATAAAAATTCATAATAATACTAATGAGCAAGCAAACTTGTGGCTTTAAATGACGCGTCCATTGCAGCTTCGTTTGATTTTGCTCTATACATATACTATATAGAAGAATACTATAAGAATATACATAATACTCTTACAAACAACTAAAACCGAGTTCAAGTACTTTTTGCCATTGTATTTCACCACACGCTGTTTTATCTCAAAAGTTTGCTCTAAAAATCTTCTAATAAAACCACGCTGTAGCAGGAAATCCAAGTGACTTTGGCGCTGATTATTTTTCTTCGTAATTATTTATTTATTACAGTCGTTTTTGGCTCGAAAACAAAGAACACAAAACATGCGCTCATAAATCATTGATTCTTTTTTTCAACAACGCTTAGAAATTTATGACAATTCACGCTTTTGACACTTGTTGTAAATTAGCTGTCATGTGTAGAAGGGCGCGTAGCAGCCAAGCTTACACTTTAGACTTTAGAAAAAAGCTGCGAAAAAGCTGTGCGCATTAAGAGCGGAAATATGTTGCGTGAAGAGGCAAAGAACGAAACGGAACTAATTTATTGTTTTTGTCTACCATTTTTTTTTATTTTTTTTTTTTGAATTTTTGAAAATTTTTTTTAAATTTTTTTTTGGTAATTTTTAATATTTTTTTTTGTATGTTTTTAATTTTTCTTTTTTGTAATTTTATGCTTTATCTTTTATTTTCTCTCTCTTATTTTTCGCTTTAATTGTAACAATTGTAACTTACAGCTTATACAATCTTGCGTAATGCTCGCCAGCAAGCGCAAACTCATTGAGCACAAAAAATTAGATCATCAGTTGATGCGCTGCTGATGGCTTGACCACACGCTATGCTTCAGTATATAATTATAGCAAATATTTTTGAAGCTTAAGGTCAACGCGCAGCGGTGTTGTGTGTGAGGCAAACAAAAAGTTATAGTTTTTTGTGCAGCTAATATTAAAAACAATAGCTCTAAATTGAATTAGCTAATTTAGAATACAAAACAAACTTAAATACCCGCACTCATACAAATGATTACACAGAAGAACTTGATTTTGTGAAGTCGGTTTGTATGGCAGCTATATGTTATATTAGTCCGATATTGATAATTTCTTCAGTTTTTATAGCTTTCTTAAGAATAATAATTCATGCTAAATTTCGTGAAGAGATCTAGTCAAATAAAAAAGTTTTTCTTACAAGAACTTAATTTCGAAAGTGCAGTTTGTACGGTAGCTATATGTTATAGTAATTCTATTTCATAGATTTCTTCAGTTATTGTAGCTTTGCTAAATATAATAATTCGTGCCAAATTTCATGAAGATATCTTGTCAAATAAAAATGTTTTACATACAAGAACTTAATTTCGAACATTCAGTTTGTATGGCAGCTATATGCCATAGTGATTCGATCTCGAAGATTTCTTCAGTAATTATAGCCTTGCTAATGGTAATAATTCTTGCCAAATTTGGGGGAGATAGCTCAACAAATGAAAAAGTTGTTCATATAAGAACCTAACTCCGAGCGTTCAGCTTATATGGCAGCTATGTGCTATAGTGTTTCAATTTCGAAAATTTCTTCAGTTTTGATAGCTTTGCTAGGCAAAATAACCCATACCAAATTTCAAGACGATATCTCGTCAAATAAAAAAGTTTTTTGTATAAAAACTTAATTTCGAACGTTCAGTTTGTATGACAGCTATATGCTATAGTGGTCCGATCTCGGCAGTTCCGAAAAATTAGCAGCTTCTTTAGGATAAAAGTATGTATGCACAATTTTAGATCGCTAGACTGACAATTTAACAATTTTTTAATGAAATAAATTTCCGGAAATATTCAAACTCTAATAAAAGTGCCACAAATGATACCGTAAAAATTAGCTAAAAGAAATTTTTTGCAAATTCGACTTAAACTTGTTTTCAAAGCGTTTATTTTCATAATTTCTTTCGAAAAAAATAACTTGAAAAATATTCCAGAAAACCACTTTCATACTCAAAAAGTAAAAATCCCTCAACAACTTGCCACAAATAAGCGGCTTGTGCTTGTGGCAGCTGATGTAAATCATTTAAATGCAAAGCAAGCAATGCATTTTTTCCACTTTCGCTTATTAAACGGCAATTTTTACGCAACAACAACAACACAAAAGTCCCTCATGCCACCACACCACTGCACTTGAGTGTGACACCCACAATTATTTGTCCTTTATATAAAAAATTGCCACACACACACACAAACAGACTTGCAACAAGCATGCCACGCAATCAGCAACACCATCGGTGCAATAGTGGCGCGCATCAAATAACCGCTTGTCACACTGCCACCGTCGTCACCGCTGTCACCTTACACGGCGTGTCGTGCGCCTAAAAAGCCACTTGACATTTTTAAATTGCAACAAACGTTTGCCTGTAGGCGCACAAGCGTACAAAAACCGTAATGCCACAGCAAATGAGCGCTGAAAAAAATCCGCTATTTGCATGCAAAATAAAGACAACACGAACTTGCCACATGAATGTGCATGGCATGCAACACAAGTGCATGCCAGCAATAAGCGCTAATAGCAGAACAGGTAGTTGGCGGTTGGTGGTGGGACGATTGGTGCAACACACTACCTGGCGCGGCATATAGCCTACAGTTAGTCAAGCAGCCAGGCCAAGCCAAGCAGTCAGTGAGGCAGAAAAGCAAATGTAAATTGTGTGCAGCCTATATAAACAAATATTAAACGCTGCATGTGGCATGAAATATGTGTGTCAGTGGGGAATAGCGCATTTGCTAGGCTGTGTGTGTGTGTGTGGCGCAAATGTAAACAGTTTGCTGAACGTTGTGAGTGTCTGTGTGTGTGGCAGCATTGAAAATATGAAAATAAATAAATAAGTGTGTGTGCGCATTGTTTATTTAAGCATGCACACAACAACAACAAGTAGTTGTATGCTTTATAGCAACTCAAACTTATCTTGCAACGTCTAAAGTCAATACTGCGATAACTCATTTGCATTGCACTCTGCTTGCCCCGCTTGCATCACATACTTAGATAACTGACTTGCTACCTTGCATTTGATGCAACTGAGCGCTGTTGCAACGTGAACATGGAGGAAGCAGGAAACTATATTTGCATGTTGCAACAACGCTCACTAGACATTTGCCGCCTCTGCCACGTCATTTTTCGAGGCCAACCGTAGCAGCCAGCGCCACGAAGTTCACCGAAAATATTTTTATTACATTTTCCAAGCGTTCAGTATTGTTTCGTGTGTGTGTGTTCGTGTATTCACTATGTGATTACCAAATTTATGGCATGCAAATTCTATGAAAAATTTAGCTGTCGCCAAAATGCGCTGAAGGTCAATAGGTCAATGTATGCGCGCTCAATTTTACATGTGGCAGTGAAACTGCAACTGTCACAATTTATTACAAAAACAATATAAATATTAATTTCGATTGCAGCGAAGCGCTTATACCCCTCACAGGTATAAGAACTATTTTTTAAGCGTTCAGTTTGTATGGCAGCTATATGTATTTGTGCTCCGATCTGAATAATTTCTTAGAGGATTATATCTTTGCTTTTAATAATAAACTACGCCAAATTTCGTGAAGATATCTCGTAAACTAAAAAAGTTTTTCATATAATGATATGATTTTGAGAGGTGAATTTGTATGGCAGCTATATGCTATTGTAATCCGATCAAAACAATTTTTTCGCAGATTACGCCGCTGCTTTACATAATAATTCATGCCGAGTTTTGCGGCGATATCTCTTAAACTAAAAAGATTTTCCATACAAGCACTTGATTCCGCACGTTCAGTTTGTATGGCAGCTATATGCTATAGTGATCCGATCTAAAAATTTTTTTTGATGATTGAGTAGTAATGCATGGTTAGTAATTCATGCCAAATTCTGAGAAGATATCTTCTGAAATAAGAAAGTTTTCTATACAAGCACTTTTGGCTGATCGGTGAGTTTGTATGGCAGCTATAAGATATAGTGGTCTGATCAGAAAAAAAATTTCAGGGATAATATAATTGCTTTGTACCACTGCACGTGCCAAATTTCGGTGAGATATCTTTTCAAATGAAAAAGTTTTCCATACAAGCACTCTCTTCCGATAGTTCAGTTTGTATGTCAGCTATAAGCTATGGTGATTCGATATGGTTGATTTCAACAAATTAGCAGCTACTTGGCAAGTAAAGGTCGGGTGCAAAGTTCCATATCACTCTGCTACTCCTTCATATATATTTTTCTTAGCTTAACGACAATCCCTACCGACTATTACAAATTTCATGACAAACTCAGTATACCCCGTTCAGGGTATAAAAATAGTTTTCGAAAACTGAAAATTCGTCTATGCAAAGTTTGACAGCGCGTTATGATTTGCCTAACATTTATTTTTAGGCAACTAAATACGTATGCATAAATATTTTAAAATGCACAAATGTTTGCAGGCATTGTTGTTTTAGGTTGCAAGTGATATGGCGCAGTCGCCGGTGGAGGCAGACAAGCACACATACGCCATATTTACATACGCGCATACATATTTACGCAGCGCTTCGAACATATTTACCGATTCTAGAGAATTTTTCGCCACAATTTCACCACATTTTTTATTTAAAGGCATATTTGAAATGCGCCTGTGTAAACCAGGAAATTCGTATTTGTATAGGTTATCAAGTAAATTCATATGGAAATAATACTTTGTTGTTTGTTTGGTGCTTTTTCTGCGTATTTAATCATTGATATATATAAATATATACATATATCATATGTATATATATTATTTACTTATATTTTTATCAGCTTGTGTGTGTACACAGGATGCATGCGCGCATGAAACAGGTCGCTGTGTAGCCTATGGTGCTCACTCGCGCGCACATTTGCGTTAAATGCTGTAATTTCAACGAAAATGTCGCTGTAAAATTTAATAAAAATATTTATTATACCACATAGTACTTATCTATATATGCCTTTACATATTTATTTATATTATTAACTTCCTCTTAGTAGCAAATACGTCAGCGGCACAGGCATACATTTGCTCTTTCTGCTATTTCAACGGATGTGGCGATCGCATGACAACGATTAGTCAAGGCAGCGTTGATTTTTAAAAGCATTTCACATATAAATATCAACATTGTAAAATAAATTATAATCTAGTTTAAAAAAACGCAAACCATAAAATCACTCAAATTTTTCACTCTGTAAGAATTCACTCAAAATTACTTAACTTACAAAATAATGTCAAATAAACTGTATTCCAGTTTTAGAATTTATCAAAAAGCAAATTTCAAAATCACTCAAAACTTTCACTCAATAATTGAGCTTTTACTCAAACTTACTTAACTTACAAAGTTATGTAAAATTAACTATATTTCAGTTTAAGAATTTCTCAAAAAGCAATTTTCAAAATCACTCAAAACTTTCACTCAATAATTGAGAATTCACTCAAACTTACTACACATAAATGTTTGGCTTTCAAATAAAGTTTAAATTTTTTCTATGCAAAGCAACAAAAACTGTTAATAAATATGCTTTAAACTTATACTTACCCAAAAGGCTTGTAGACTTCTTCTAAAGAGATTTTAACTCAAGAAACGTGTTGTGCAATTTTCTCTACTTCAATTTTGCTGTCACTGCTTTTGTTAACGCTGAGTTGCTGCTATTAATACATTTTTTCCTCATTATATTTAGTTGCTGCCATTATATTTGTTGTTGTTATTATTGTTGTTTAGCGTTGTCAACGCCGCTAACCAAGCAGCGGTGACATGTCATATCAACATCAAATCACAACATAATGAGCTGCCTACCTACGGGCGCATACAGTCTGCTTGCTGCCGTGCATGTGTTATTGTTGTTGTCAAATATTAGCAACAACAGACACAAAATAGTTGACGATGATAATCAGTGTGACCGATATCACTCAGTGCTGGGCTCGATTACAGACGTTGCCGTCGAGCTTTAGACGCAGCTGTTGCAAGGTTTTATTATAGCGCCTTGTTGTTGTTGTTATTATTGTTTCTTGTGCATGCTACTACTGCTGGCTATTGTTTAGTTAAAAACACACTTTTCTCCAGTTCCTTTTTTTTATTATTTTGCCATTTATTATTGTTTTCATTAGCTTATGTTTTTTATGTTGTTGCTGGCGTTATTGTTGTTGTGGCTTTGTTATCCAACTGACACAATTGCTTACACTTCAGACTCGGGGTAAAGTGATACTGACAGCATGACAGAACAACGGACAATGGCGCACAGTGCAACAACAACAGCACGTTGACGCAATAACAACAACAACAGTAATAATATTGTGAGACCAACAAAAAGTGTGATATGTCAGTTGCGATATGCAACAACACGCAGTCTAACGTGATATGCAACGCCTGTGTGTGTGCCTGTGCGGGTGTAAGTTGCCACATATGCCGCTGCACACATAAGTCTACGCTTTCAAGCACTTTACTTGATATTATTATATTTTTTAGGTTATATTTTTGCTTACTTTTACCAAACCCAACCGCCTTGCCGCCTTTGTGATCCTTTCCGCTTGTTGTTTATGCTTTAACCCACATTTTTAACAGCGCTGCCTTTACTGTAGGCTTGTTGTTGTTGTTTCTTAGGTTGTTTTTGCCATCGTAAACCCGCTCCGTGTATGCGTTAATAAATGTGTAATATGATATAATCATATTGTCGCTATAGAAATTGCTTGTGTTCTTGAAGAAATGGCAGAAGAAGAAGAAGAAGAAGCATGAAAAAGCGTCGGGCAAAAAATATGAAATTCATGCGAGGCCTGAAAGTGAAACCGATATGTGAACATTTTTGCCATTGTACACTCCCCGCGTCTCGTATACCGCCCAGTTGTAGCACTTTTTTGTTGTTGTTATCCTGAATTTTTGCGTGCGTGTCACACGTGGTGCTAAAGAGACTACCCGCAGTGTTGCTTTTTCATGCTCTCACTTTTTTATTACTTAAATAATGCCGTCTACTCCATTTCAGCAAATCAAATATGCCACAAGGGTTGCCGCAAATTAATCGTAGTTATGGTTATAAGCACAAGTGAGCCCGAAAGTATTGTGGTTGCAGCCTTATACCCCTCCTGCAAGCGCTGCCGCCAGCTCGTTAGCACACCAAGTCGTCTGTAATTTGATATAGTCCTTTTTTACCGCTAAGTGTCCATGGCAGCGGTTGCACACTTGATTGCTCCGCCAAAATGCCATTCATACTAGTGTATAACATGATTATCCTTACAAATACACACACACTATCGACAGCAAATGACCACCAGCATTTCTCTTCGCGCTAATTCATCGTAGCAATCAAGTATTATGGAATTCTATATGTTAAAGAAATACCAAAAATGCTTTCGTCTTTGTCAAAACTTGTCTGTAATCAATATTTTCTGGACAACTATTTTTTAATTGCTCTCTCGCTCCCCCTCTTCTTCACAATCGCTTTGCCTTTCTTGCTTTCAACCTCTTTGCCTTTCTTCCTTTCTCTTATCATCTACTCTAGTCTTTTTGTACTCGCATAACAGACGCCTTTTGTTCATTAAATTTTCATTAGCAGTTGTCTCTTCTTACTTTTTTTTTAGTTATTGTCTGCTTTTGTAATTTCATACCACTGTCTTTGGAATGCTTAGCGATATTGATCGGTATAAAATTCCTTCAACACTGAGCATTGTATGATTGTGTGTGTTGTCGATTGGCATACAGTTGCATTATGCAACACAAAAACTCATTTGAATAAAATTTATTTTAAATTATGTAATGTTTTTAATGATACAAATACAGAGTCGAGCTCTTCCAGCCACCTTTTCTAACATTTTTTCTAGTATTCTCTTTCTGGAAATGATATAGTTTCATCTTATTTCTTTTCATGCCATTTTATTATATATTATTAATTTTTATACCCTACATATTGTATATTAAGTATACCACGACGTTTGTAATATCCAGATTAAACGACGGACCCGGTAAAATATATACATATGTATATAAATGATCATCCCGACAAGCTGAGTCGCTTCAGCAGTGCTTCTGTCTACATATACGGTAATTAGTGCCTCAGCTTTCGAGATATAGCTCTGAAATTTCGCACACATACGTTTCTCGCCACAAAGCTACTTATTTATTGGAATCGCCGATATCGGAACACTATAGCATATAGCTGCCATGCAAACTGACCTATCAAAATTAGTTTCTTGTATGGAAAACTTTTTTATTTGATAAGATATTTTCACGAAATTTGGCAAGAGTAATTGCCAATAGAAACCATGCAATATTTGGACAAATTGTTCCGATCGAACCACTATAGCATATAGCTGTCATGCAAACTGACCCATCAAAATTAGCTCCTTGTAAGGAAAAGTTTTGTATTTGACGTGGTATCTTAACAAAATTTGGCAAAAATAATTCTCAATAGCGAGTGGGTAATATCCGTAAAAATTGTCCAGATCGGGCTACTATAGCATATAGCTGTCATACAAACTGGCCTATCAAAAACAGGCACTGGTACGGAGAACTTTTTCATTTGAAAAGATATCTTCACAAAATTTGGCACGAGTAATTCTCAGTAGCAACTAAACAATATCTGAGCAAATGATGCAGATCGGCTCTCTATAGCATATAGCTGTCATACAAACTGACTGACTGAATTAAGTCCTTGTAAGGAAAACTTTTTCATTTCATGAAATATCTTCACGAAATTTAGCATAAGTAATTTTCAATAGCAACTAAGTAATATCCGAACAAATTGTTCATATCGGACTACTATAGCATATAGCTGCCATACAAATTGACCGGCCAAAATCAAAAAAATATATTCTTATACCTTTTATGCCACAAGAAATGCACCTGTGAAGCGTTTTTTTCTTATTTTTATATTATTTGCTTTCATTATTTTTATTCTGCATTAATAAAACCTCCCGTCAGCAAATTCAAGCACGCATCGTTCATGCAACTAATTATCTACTTTCACTACTCACGCCGCTAAACTCGAACCTCAAACGTAATTACATTGCATAAGCCAATAATTGCTTAGATTGACGCGTATCAGTCATGTTCACAAGTTGGTCAAGCCAAATAGACAATTATTAAACACAACAAAGGCAAGCGAAAAAAGTCAACAATTATGTTGCATTAAATGCGGTTGAGTGGCACAGCGCACTTAGCCAAGTCAATGCGCCGCTAGACGAATGTGTTCACACATACGCATATCACGTGACATGTTTGTGTATGTCATATGTGACGTTCTATCCACTCACAGCAGTTAACTGAGTATCACACGCCAGTTAGCGTCATATTGTTGTTATTGTCTATTATTTGCTTAATATTGCTGGCAATATATTTGTTTAGCACACAAGCTAATAGTAAGTGTGAGTACTGATAGTATGTGTGTGTGGCAAAGTTAATCGAATTTGTCTGCTTACGGTTATCTCGTGTCCAGTTTGCGTGCAACCAAGCAGTCGGCTGTTGCAACATTGATAAGTGTGCGATTGTGGCATGTGATATCGATGACGAAAATTGAATAAATAGGTGTGCACGCTTTTTTGTTTAATTTACACCGTTTTTTTTTTTTTTTGGTTTTGTATTCCCTTTTTGGTTTCTCTGTTTGCTTGCTGCCACATTTACAGTATCGCCGACTCATAAATTTTCCAGCGTTTTTCTAGTCTATTACACGCAAGCGCTTAACGCGTGGCTGCCTTTTATACCACTTGCACGGCGTCTATTACTAATTTCACATGCTTATATGTACGTAGAGGGTGCCTATTTATGCGTCGTCGCATACCCTAATTTGGCTTAAGTGAAATTAGTTGTAATAAAACGCTTGGAAATAAAACTTAGCTATGCAGATATTTGCTGGCGACAACCCCTCGTTGCCGAGCGCACTCACAGAAATGAATTGTTGTTGTTTTTGTTTTTTTTAGTACCGAGCCACTTATGCCAACCCTATAATTAGTTTAGCAAGACAAAGTAGTCGCTGATGCTACCGTCAATTTATTAGCTTGCTCACTGGCCAACACTTGATAAAAGGAAGTTGATAGAAGTGAGGGTGAGAGACCTACCGGCATACTTATAGAGGACAAAAGACACAATTTTACCTGCAGTATGCATACATGTCACTAACTGTGACGCGACTGCTTTAGTTTTACTTCCAACTTATATTTATTTATTTTTTAATTTTTTTTTTATTTTTTTTTTAAATTTTTTAATTGTTTTTTTTTTAATTTTTTTTTGTAATTTTTTCAAATTTTTATTTTTTAATTTTTTTTTTATTTTTATTTTTTTATTTTATTTATTTTAATTTTTTTCTGCTTTTTCGCCTGCCTTTGCATTTTCTTGACCTGCCAGGTTAGCATAGTCACTCTCCAGCTCCTTAGCACTCGTATAACCGTATGATATGTGTATACTCCCGCGTTGAGCGCTCATTCACACGTTGACAGCGCTCAGTTGACCAGCGCATTGACAGTTTTGTCAACTGTCAGTTGCTTGTCAAATAGCTGCTTTGACATGCACACACACAAACACACACTTGTGTGTCTTTACTGGGTTACTTGGCGTTGTTTTCGTTTCGTGCGCTTCGTGAGTGTGTTTGTAGCTGCGGCTAGCAGTCATACTGCCTTACTTTCCTACTTTGGCAGGTAAATAAACACGCATTTCACTACGTTGCACGTCAAGCGTGAAATTTCTTACGTAAACGAAAATTGTGTGCGCTTGGTATTTTTATTACAAATTTTAATTATTTTTCTTTTTTGTTGTGTGGCTTCTTAGCCTAAAAGGCGACTAGCGCATTGTTTACTATAACCATTTTTCATTCGCTGATTTTTATATTTATTACTTTTACTTCACTCGGCTATTGTTTATTCTTATTTGGTATTCACTTCTTCCTTTCTTCATAAAACAAAAATAAAAACAAAGGCATAAACGCATAGCAGACATTAGCATTCTACCTTTATGTATTTTTTATTAGCGTCTTTGGCTTTGACAGTCACCTAGTCCGTCCGGCTTTGACTTCGTGGCATTCTAACTGCATTTGGTGCGTCCGCAAGCGTTGATAATTAAAAAATAAAATAGCAATAAAACATAGGAAATTTGTATTGTCTGGCAGCAATTTATGTTTGTCATAGCTGGCGGTCAGTCAAGGGCAGCGCTTTGGTGTCGAAAGTCGCTGGTTTAGGCCCGTGTTTGTTGATATGTGCTGTTGTTGCATTTTTATGGCTTGCGGCAAGGTTGCTGCCTTGCACAGGATGGCATTTTTATCGCGTCTACTTCCGCATGTGTTGCAAGGCAAATATAGTTTCTATTGTGGGCACTAAAGTTGCCTTATGTTAACAATAATATATAATATTCTTAGAACAAATTTTATCTTAAATATGTTTTGTTTTTCAGTTTTTCTTCTTCAAGTCATTATCTTAAATACTATTTCATTCAATTTTACTTCTTCAAGACTTTTTTCAGCTAATTTTTTTTGAAGATATTTCATTCCACAAACTAGGTTTCCATACAAAGACTTGATTTGACCGCTCAGTTTGTATGGCAGCTATATGCTATAATGATCCGATCTAAACAATTTTTTCGGAGATTGTACCGTTTTCATGTGCTATTATCTCTGTAAAATTTCGTGAGGTTAACTCGTCAAATAAAGAAGTTTTCCATACAAGGACCTGATTTTGCTTAGTCAGTTTGTATGGCAACCTTATGCTATAATGATCCGATCTAAACAATTTTTTCGGAAATTTCGGAAATTATCTTCAACAATAATCTGTACCAAATTTCGTTAAGATATCTTGTCAAATAAAAAAAATTTCCATACAAAATATTGGTTTGGATGGCATAGTTTATATGGCAGCTATATGCTATATTAGTCCGATCTTGACATTTTCTTGGTATATTATATCTTTGGTTTGGTGAATAATTCGTGCCAAGTTTCGTTATGATATCTCAGCAATTAAAAAAGTTTTCCATACAAGAACTTGATTTCAATCGTGCAACTTGTAAGGCAGCTATATGCTATAGCTGACCGATATAGACCATACCGACAAATGAGCAGCTGCTTGAAGAGAAAAGAACAGTTGCAAAATTTCAGAGCGATAACTCTGAAACTGAGGGACTATTTCGCTTACAAGTATATACAGCTTAACAGACCATCAGCTCGTCACGCTGAGAACTTATGTACATATATATCTTACAACGAACTGCTTCTAAAATTACCGCCACAATAACAGTTATTTAGTGACCTATTTACAAAAGCAACAGCTTTAAGTTCCCATGAAAATCTTTCCTTAAATTCACTAAAACTGCTATGTGGCATGGTAATTAAGGTGCAACAACTTACAAGAGGAGGCGTTATTTCATAAGTACACACATATTTATGCCAGTACAGCAATATATAAGCAGTAAATAATTATAATTATAATACAACAATTATATATCAAATAATTTGGCTTAAAATGCGTTTTATAAAACAACAAATGCAACAAACAGGAAAGCAACTTTGAGTTTTTAAAATCCACAACCTTGCTACAGCAAAACGCATGCTTTCTTTACAACATACTACATGTTTTTGTGAAGCAGTGCTTAAATGCCTCCACATACAATTTGTCCGCCCACCATTTACAATTATTAACTACAACAACAACATACACTACCTAGTAAGCTGCATGCCACAGCAATTTGTGTAACATTTAATTTCTAATAATAACAACAATCTGCTATTGAATTTAAAATTTTAATGAACACCTTTGCGCGCTGACGTTTGGCTGTGCTGTGGCATGACTGTTGTTGCCACACTTTACAATTACACCACTTTATATTGTATAAGTATTTGTGTATATATGCTGCTTTCTATGCTTATTTATGACTGTTGGTATTTTTTTGACAAGTCATTGTCGCTGCCGCAACAGACCAGTCAGCACAACAACGACAACAACAACTTATGTTTGTTATTACAAGCCAAATGCGTTGTAGTATGACTGACTGACATGTTGTAGCAAGCCAGCGCTGCAAAAGTTATACGCACAGTAGAAAATAATAATGAGTAAGAAAAACAACAACAAGTTTCGTAACTCTATTTTCAACAAATCAACCGTCACACTCAACACTTTGGCCATGCTGATGTTGCAACAATCGCAACACCCACAGGCGCTTTGCCGCATAGCTTTGCTGGCTACTGCTTTTGTGACTTTCATGCTGTTCGCCTTTTGTTTTTTATGTATTTTGTGTAAATTTTCAATTTGGCTTTTTCTACTCACACATACATACATACACCCACATGCCGCCGAAGTGGCCAGAAATTATTGCTGCATCACGCAATTTAAGCGTGTTGACGTTGAGTACAGCATAATTGAAGGAAAGTCCAAACAAAATTTATATGCGTTGTTGGTTGTAGTGTGGCAGAGGGTTGCACTTTTCAGGACAGCTTATAGAAATATGTCAGAATTTATTTGTACAGCAACAAAGCTTTGAAAAAAAAAATCTTTTATAAATATAAAATTTGTATTTAGTTAAAAATATTAAATATTAAAAAGAAATTTAAAAAAGTTTTGAAATAATAAAAAAACGATTGAAATAAAAATGTTGAAATTGAAATAAAAAAAAACGTTTGACTAGATTTTTAAAAGTTTTTTGAAACAATTTTTGAAATTGAAAAAAAAATTGAAAAAATTTTTGAAAAAAAAATTTGAAATTAAAAAAATTGAAAAAAAGTTTTAAAATTAAAAAAAGCACTGAAAGTAAAACCACTTTTTTTCAATAAAGTTTTGAAATGAAAAAAAGGGTTTGAAAAAGTTTTGAAATTTTTTTGGAATTTTTTCAAACCAAATTAAAACAAATTCCAAAATTTTGATTTATTTTCGAAAAAAATTTTGAAATTTTTTTCTACCTAAACTTCATTTTATAAATTAGTGCCAACCATAATTCATTAGCCTCCACTAAAAATAGTAATTTTGACTTATTGTTGCCACATTTGTTGCATGTTTTTCGAAAAAAATGTATGCCAGCAATTTTTCACTTTATTTCCCCAGACTACTTGTGCACTTTTTTGTTCACCACTAAAACGCTTTTAAGCGCCATTAAGGCAGGTGCGTTCATTAACTGTCATTATGAGTGATTTGTTTGCTAATGCCACATCCAACCATGCCACTATACGTTTATTTACCGCACAGACTGTTGCTAATGCTATTTTTGTTATTTTTAACCGTTACCATGGCATATAAAAACCTCCAACGCCACAAATGCCACTTTTGAACTCATCATGAAACACGCAAAATTCTAAGCAAATATTAGCGAGCATATGGCAACACGCGAAAAATGAGTTTACCGTTATACGTACTATGAATAGCCGGAAAGGTGTTGATGGCCGCACGCTTAGCGCCGCTCAAACCACCAAACTACGACAGGAAGTTCGTAAATTTAGCGCCATAAATGCGCTGCCATCACTGCCGGACCCGGACCCGGACCCGGACTCGTGCCGTAAGGTGTGATCGTGAAAGCTGGCGAAACAGCAATGCCAAAACGAAAGCGTAAAGCGAAAATAATATTTCTAACTGTATTTTGTGTGCCTTTATTTTGTTTCTAATTAAAATTGACAGCTGTATAATGGTAGGTGGAAATTGCACAAGTCAAACTTAATTGCGGTCTGTTTTCTTTTCTCTTTTTTGGGGCTAAGTAAGTGAGTTTATGCTGAAAAGGTTCTGTGTATGCAGAAACATTTCCATATTTAAAAGCTTAGCGGTAATAAATAAATTATATTATGTCTACATATGCGAAGCTGGCTAATTGACATTTTCATGCCTGTCACACGGCATTTGCCGACCGTCACTCTGCGGCGCTGACGGCCAATGCGGTTGCCGGACTCACGTGTGCCATAAGCGTCAGACTTCAAATAATAATTATAAAAGATGCTCCAATAAGCGTAGGTATACCGCGACAGATTTGCTTGGTAGTAGGTATTTTAATTTTTAATTGAATCTTGAGTTGACTATGGTAGCGTAACAAATGAAAAGTTTTGAAGAAAATTGGCTTCTTTATTATGATGTTAAGAAAAATGTTTTCTAAGTAAAATTCAGTGATGAAACTAATAGGAAAATATTTATTTTTGAACTTACCGCGTAAAGTTCCGAGTTCCGTCATGAAGCCAATTGATGAGGCCGCTACAAAACCCTTCAATCCAAATTTCAGTTAGTTTTGGCGTCAGCTGAAAGCATAGTAAATCAATAAAATGTATCAATTAGTAAATGAGTGATTAAGGCAAAGCAAATATGTATGTTAGAAAATATGGGAAAAACGTGGGAACATAAACTAGTTGTAAACGTTGAAAGCTTTTTACAAAGCTTTACTGTTATAACTTCGTAGCATTGTAAGCTTAGCTTAAAATAAACTTACTTTCTACATAAGTCACCTAAAAAAGACAGCTCAGCTCTAGTATGAAATACATATATGTTTACTCAGAGCTGCATTTTAGTTTGACGTCTCAAAAACCGCAAGCTTAAAGCTCTTAAAATGCAAAAAGAGCTTTTAGCAGTTGCAAAGCTTGACTTAACTCGTCTGATCTGACTGAGTTAGTAATATTTGTGTAAATCTTTTACTCAAAATAAAAAGTCTCACGTTAAAATGGCTTAAAAAGCTTTAAAAGCTTAAATAGCTGAAAAAAGCTTTAAAGGCTTAAAAAGCCACATATTTACAGATCACATGACTAAAATATGAATTCAACTAAGCTGCATTTTAGTTTTGCCGCCTAAAAAAGCTTATCAAATGCGAGCTTAAAGCTCTCAAAACTCAAAAAGAGCTTTTAGACGTTGCAAAGCTTGAATTCATGTGACTGATCTAACTGATTTAGAATTATTGGGCAATATATAAGTAGGTCTTTCACTAAAAATATAAACAGTCTCACCTAAAATGGCTTAAAAAGCTTTAACAGTTTAAAAAACCTTAAAAAGCTACGTATCTACCGATCATCTGACTAAAATGGATATTACACTAAATCGAAGTGCTTTAGTAGTATCGCTGCTTTGCTAAAAAAGCTGTGCGTTTATCTTATATAACTGTAGTTTAAAGCTTTAAAAGCTTAAAAAGCTACGTATCTACAGATCACTTATCTAAAATTCGGATTCTACTAAATCGAAAAGCTTTAGTAACTGTTATTTTTATAAATGGTAGTACTTGCCATATAACACTCTAAACTGCTATTACTGACTGTCTGCCGCACAAGGGCGACATTTCCATATAACTAATGAATAATGCCTGTAAAAATTTCGGCAAATCTCCAAACTAATTTCGGTTTATGCAAACTAACTTGAAATCAAACTTCCACAAAATCCACAACACAATCAAGCACGTCATTCACTCATTCACAACTCAAGGCAAAATCCTTAGAAACGCAAAAAAAAAAAAAAACAAAAATCGAAAACAAATTTAAGCCACTGCCAGTAACTTGCAATAACAGCAAAAAACACATAACAGGACAACTAAAATGGCCGAAAAAGCAAATTCGAACTTTGGACAAGCACTCAAGGCAAACGGCTGAGCACAAAAAAGAGCCAGTGTGTCTCCACAAAGCCCGAAAGCCTGGCAAAGTACCGACTCAGCTATGTGTTTGCTATATAAATATACGTGTATGTATGTATTTATGTGTGTGTGTGTGGTAAAGTGATTAATGTTTTGGTTTGAACTGAACTTTTAATGCCGCACAGTTAAGTGAAATATGTGTTAAAGCTGCGAAAAGTAGAGGACACAAAAATTAAAACTAAAATAGGGAGAAAGGCGGAGCCAAGCTGGAAAAAAGTTTTGGGCAATCGAAGCATGCAACCCGGCATGTCAATTACGAAAAGAAAATGAATTGCTAAGAGCAAAGCTTTTGCCACGAAAAATTTAAATTTTTCGTTCGAACATGAAAGGTGTTGCTAACGGGAAAAAGAATTACAAAAAAAAATGAGAACGTAATCTACACTTTAGAAAAACGAGGAGTGAATATTAGATGTGAGACCAACTAAGCAGAAGATTGTGAGAGAGTTGAGCTGTTTGATAAATGCGAAAATAGACTTACAAAAAATCTAATAGTTTTAGATTTGTTAATAGAAAGTTTCAAAATAAATGCGCTAAAAATAAAAACGAAGGTCATATCGCAACAGAAATAGTATGGCATAAATAGCATTCCACACTCAGCGCTTGAGAGCAAGGATTACACTAAAATAAGTCGAGCCAAAAACTACAGAAATACTCTCCAAACCACCACACTGCTACTTTTATACACTCACTCCGCTTGCGGATATGACAGATTTGCATGCCGCCCACATTGACCGAGAGCGCAAACTTTTTAATACCGTTAATTTGTTGCAGATTAAAGTATTGTTGCCACTTTGACATTTGCAAAAATTGTCATGCCAAAAATATACTGCACGAAAATAACAAAGTTCGCCAGTTTTTCGTTTTTTTTTTTAGTTTTTTGGTCAAACCAAATGACAAACTTTAAAGCGTATCAGAAAGTCGAATGAGTTTTTGTCCACGCCGCGCTCAAATGTATGCCAAAAGCATTTTTCTATGAAATCGCAAAAATACTCGGAATTCCGCAGTGTTAGTGTAAAAAGTTATGGTGCGTTAGAGCGAGATAGCCATATGAAAAGTTAAAGCGTTAAAGTTCATGCCAACTCTAGTGGCGCTGGCTTGACAAGCCTGACAGGCGACACAGTTTGACAGTTCGCGCGATAAGCAATGAGCGTGGGCGGTGTGAGTGCGTAGTATGCGTATGTAAATATGTAAATGGCAACTGCAAGCTGCTGTGGCAAGGATGTTTGTGAAATTGAGTGCATCACAGTTATATAATATAAAAGTTAGGTTTGATAAATGCAAAAAATGCGAAAAATGTAAATTAATTTTAATTTTATTATTACTGAGTCTAAAATTGCATTCGATTATACATTAGGGTGGGTACAAAAAAATATAATTTTTTTCACTAGGTACTCTGTAAAAAAAAATAAAAAATTTTAACCACCCTAATACAGATTTTATAAATTCCAACTATTTTTTTCTCTGTATAAGACCCTCCTTTTTTCAAAGTAAAAAGTGAAAAAAATATTTTTTTTTTAACCCACCCTAATATAAATTTTTTATAAAATACAGCTATTTTTCCAATTTTAACAAATTTATATAAATAAATTTAATTTTTTCAACTTTCAATTTTTTCCTCACTTTTTCTTCTTTTGTGTTACATATAAATTATGTAATCTGTCATCTGTCCTAAAATATTGGGCCGCCGAAAAGTTATTGACTGTCGCAACGCCATCAAACGGCGTATAATTGACTTAAACAGCTAATTAACAAATTCCTTTTAATTGTCAAATTGTATTAATGTGTCGCCATGAAAATGCTGAGTGCTGTTGCTCACAGTGCAGTGTTGCATTGCAAGCATTACACATTTTATTTACGCCACCAAGTGAGGGGCGCGACGGCACGTAAAGTCAATAAAGTCATTTTATGTGTCAATTCGATGACTTCCATTTGGGCTGTTTGTTGTCTGTTGTTGTGTTGACAACTGTAAAAATAAAAGCTAAAATCTATTAGAGTGGATATGAGGTGGCTGGGAGTGTGCAGTTGACGACAGGAGTGTGACTGGAAGGGAGACGACATAGAAGACATATAGCTGGCTTTCAAAACAAAAGTTGATGCGCGTATATAGGGTGGGGACGTAGATAGTGGGGGTGCAGTAAATGACACAGGGTTGCTATTTTTACATTTACTTGTTTCTTTTTTATTTAAAAGCATATTTTTACAGAAGAGCAACGTCGGATACCCTATGAGGTAAATGAATACAAAAGATTATGAAGAACTATACACTAAGTTATGAGATATCGTACTGAAATTTCGTACCCGTTCTTTCCTAACTAAAACGCTACTTATTTGTCGGAATCGTCAATATCGGCTCACTATAGCATATAGCTGTCAAACAAACTGGTCGATCGAATTCGAATTCTTGTATGGAAAACTCTTTTATTTGATGAGATATCGTCATGAAATTTGGCACAAATTATTGTTTAGAACAACAATTTTATATCTGAAGAAATTGTTCAAATCGGACTACTATAGCATATAGCTGTCATACAAACTGACCGATAAAAATCAAGTACTTGTATGAAGACTTCTTTATTTGACACGAAAATTGGTACAGATTATTGTCCAATGCAATGTTACAATCTCTCATATATATATGTCTATACATGTCTTTATGTTTGTATATACATACATATGTATGTATGTAAATATGTTGTCAGCCACTTTTTACTAAAATCTTTCCCCAACACGCATGAAATTCCACAATGCAAATGGAAAGCAATTGATCACTCGCATTTGTATAAATATTTATATATATATGTATGTGTGTGTACGGCTTTAAATGCATTTTCGAAAAACAAAAAGAAAACACACACTCACATACACTGCCAGCCTGGAGACATTTCAATATGTCACACAATAAAAACCACAATTAATTTTCCACCAAATGTAGCAGCTACTACAATGCAGCGAGCAATGAAGAAGCGCAATAAGCTGACAGTTTCTTGTATATATATTATTCTTGTGATCTTTGTTTTCTATTTGTCTCTGCTGCTTAGTGTCTCGGCGCGCTTGTTAATGCCACTCCAATGGTAATGTCTTGTCATGTGACAGCGAGTGCAGCAAAGGTTTCACAAACGTTAGAATGGAAAAATTTCCATTACAAAAAAAATACTAGAAGACAAATAGTTTCATAAAAAAATATTTTATAAGAAAAAATATTTTGATAAATAAAATTCTCTTAAAAATATTAATAAATAATATTTTTTTTATTATTTTCTTAAAAAAAAATTGTATTATTAATATTTTAAAAAGAATTTTTTCTTTAAAAAAAAATAAAAAAAGGAAAAAAAATATTTATTAAAAATATTAATATTTTTTTTAAATTTTCTTAAAAAAAAAATTAATATTAATAAAAAATATTTTTTTTATTATTTCCTTAAAAAAAAATTTATTAATATTTTTAAGAGAATTTTTTTTTAAATAATATTCATAAAAAAATATTTTAAAGGAAAAAATATTTTAATAAATAAAATTCTCTTAAAAATATTAATAAAAAATATATTTTTTTTATTATTTTCTAAAAAAAAATTCTTATTAGAGTTTCGAAATAATTACAATGGAAAAATTTTCATAAAAAAATATTTTCATAAAATCGTTTGGTTTCGAAAAAATTATACAGAAAAATTTTCATAAAAAACAATTTTAATTAATAAAAAATATATAATTTTTTAATGTTTTTAAAAATATTTTTTTTAAAAATAAAAAAAATAATTTTAATAAAAAAAATTAAAAAATATTATAATGTTATTAATAATATTAAAAAATATTTTGTTTTAAGAAAACCTGTTATGGTGCAAGAATCTTTTGAAAAGCCAAAAAAATTATAAAATTTTATTAATAAAATTTTTCTAAAAATTGTAGATATTTGCTTTTTAAATTACGTTGTTAAATATAATTAAAAGCAGCTCACAAAATATTTACTCTTCGTTTCACAAAATATCTACCCCGCTCTCATATTTTTCATAAGAAACTTCACATAATTAATTATGCTCAGCAGAAAAACGAGTTTACTCAAATAATTTTTTCCGGAAATCGCGTATTTTTTAACTCACGCATATTTCCATTGTATTTTAGCAACAATAGAACTCGTTTTAATCACCGCAACAATTTGTTGATAAAACAAATTTATGCGCGCATTTCGATTAATTAAAATCTGTTGCTTCATTTCACTTTTCATAAGCCAATTAAATTTCGCTTTTACACAATTTATATATAATTTCAATTTCAACCCCGAGTGACAGGCAAAAACTTTGCCCAGCAACGCAGTTTTCAATTAACAGCCACACACAAAAACAGAATATTAATGCAACGAATTAAAAACTACAATGTAAAACTAAACAAAAAGCAAAAACAAAGTGAAATAATCAACATGCTGTTGCATAAATTTTCGCGCCACAGCGCAATCAAAGCTGCATTTTCACTCTCACTAAACTTGAGCGCCAACAGACCGCCAAAAATTAATTAAAACGCTGCATAATTTTGCTGAGCACGAGCAGACTGCGCCGAAATATGCTGAAATATTTGCATATTGCGCTCAGTCTGGCAGCACAAAAAATGCAAAGTTTTTGCCGCACTCGAGTATCGAACTATTACTAAAGCTAAAACAAGAATGCAAAAGCAAAAACAAAAAAAGAGCAAAAATGAAAGCAAAAACAAAACAAAATTTATGAAATATTAAATAAAAAGCTACACAGCTGCTTTGCGGTCTGGCAAGACTGCCGGGTAACCCTACAAACTGCAGCAACAACAGCTTCACAGCACACCAGCTGTTGGCTGCTGCTGACCTCACTTAAAACATAAGTCAGAAATAATTTTGCGGTGCAGAAAAGTTTACCCAATGCTAGTGAAACACACACACATAGATACATAAATAAATATATATAAATATATGGAGCTACTTTTTGTATCATTTGCATTTCCGACCGCTATCAACTTAATATATTTTTGCAGTCAACGTAATCCAACATTTTCCAGCCAGCGTTATGAAGTATGAGGGTGTATATGTATGCGTGTGTTATTGTAAAACGAGGGTGTAGTGTTATGCTGCGCGTCGCTGTTGGTTTCAGTGGCTGCTGGATAGCTAACTACTTGTCTGGAGTTAGAGTACAGTGACAATGTCAGACGACAAGCGCAAACGGAAACGGATGTACGTATGCAGCATATATGTATGTATGCACACGCATAAGAACATGCATATATTATTATGTAACGTTTAGCGTGTATTACTGTAGTTGTGTGCATTACTGTCTCTACAACCTACCGTTACAAACAGCTATGAAAGTCATTTGTAGCGAAGTTGCGGTGAGCTTTGAGGCCAATCACTTGCATAGGTGCCAGTGGAGAAGCTAGATATGAATTCAAAAAACAAAAAAAAATTATTGATAATAATCTAAATGCGGCTTATTTGGTTTGAAAAGTAAAAATTCTGTTTGAGGTTAGGAAATATTTTGAGTATAGCACATAGCTGCCATATAAACTGACCGCACAAATTCAAGCCCTCGTATGGAAATCTTTTTTATTTGCTGAGATATCTTCATGAAATTTCTCATGGCTTATTTTCTAAAGTAACAGCATAATCTCCGAACAAATCGTTCAAATCGGACTACTATAGCATATAGCTGTCATACAAACAAACCGTATAAAGTCACGAAAAATTCTTTTAATACACTTATATGCTATTAGAAATGCTCTAGTGCATGGTATTTTAGCTTTAATGTAGCCATTTTTTATAAACCGGTTAAGAATTATCAACTCAAGAGAATTTTTGAATGAAATTCGTTAAGCCACTCAGCTTTGAATGATTTGCAAGAGCGCTAAAAGTTCAAATAGTTAGCAATCTATAATTTTGTATAAAATCTGTACTAAATTTTAGTACCGTTAATGGACTTTATCAAAATTCTAACGCTAATTTCGGACTAGCTGCTTCTCGCCTCAGCACTAACCTTGCAGCAGCCAGCAATTTACGTACACAAAATTCTTCTATAAAATAAATTTAAAGGCTACTTACACGTCTTTCCACACCAGCCATAGTAATTTTAGCCGCTGTAATGCGCTGGACACGCACACACCCATACACAGCCACACATGAACACCGCGCTATTTTGGCTTGTGGCTATTTTGAGATTTCTAAATTACTATCTCACGCTTTTTAAACGCAATGTCAAATGCAATTTACACGAATAATGCACAATGAAATGTAAATAAATAATAATAACAGCAACAGCTAGCTAAAAGCATACATACATACACACTTACACATGTGTACACGCGTCCCACACGCTTTCAGCGCTGAAAAGACACGACGGCTTGATATTGTACACTGTAGACGTGGGTTCACGTTGTGGCCGCTCAAGACTGTCCATTGCAACAAAGTGACCGCAAAAGGAGCAAGCGCGTAGCAATAAATGCGAGAACTTTGTAAGGAAAAAAGTGTTGAAGAACAGCGTTGCCTGCCTGCGCATTCTATGTCATTGTGCAGCGAATTTGATACGCCACTGTAGTGGTTGGTGCCACACCACTCAACAAACGAAATGAAGACGACGCAACACGCGCAGCAAACGCCAAAAGGCCAAGTTTTCGTGTGTTGCACAGAAAGACAGTTAAACTGAAATTCTTTTTAGCTGGCATTGTATTTCTTGTGCGTACTTTTATTTCTGTTTCCTTACAATTGCTCGGCTACTTACCTACTTGACTTGCTCGCCCCTTTCAGCGCTCAGGGTGTGGTGTACAAGAAGATTGCTGCCGCGCTGATAAGTCTGCACATGCTTTTTTGTGCTCACTGCTGTTGTTGTTGTATTGTAAAATAATATTTGAAAAATGTCTGTTGGTGCCGTAATTGTTTGTCGTTGTTGCTGTGTTGTGGCTACAAACGCGTCATTTCTTGTGGTTTTCGGTGTGCGACAGAAGAAAAGAAAATACCACTTTTGGGCTGATCAATATCGGACGCAACAAAAAGTGTGTTTTATATATAAATAGAAATTAAAGTATAGAGTGAAGTAAAATATCAGTGATTGCTTGGTCTTCTGGTTGCATAATTATATGGAAATCTGAGTTAACGGCTTAATTTTGTAGGCAATTATGTGGTGTGGGTTTCCAAACAAAAGCAACATGATTAAGTTATCGCTGTTGATGCTTAAATTGCGCGTAGTGAAGGAGAGATTTGGAATTTTCTGTGATATATGCTTATTTTTCAAGCGTTTTACAAGTTCATATAATGAAAAATGTATGAAATGTTATAATAAAGCGTTTCACAAGTTCATATAATGAAAAGTGTAGAACATTATATTGTTAAGTAGAAATATTTGAATTTTTAAATAAAGCCTTCGAAAATATAAGCAAGAGAAAGAGTAAACTTTAGTTGCGTCGTGCTCTCATACCCTTCACAGCTGCTTTTTTACAGCACGAAAGGGGTTAAAAAATCATTTGAACAGTCAGTTTGTATGGCAGCTATATGCTATAGTAGTTCGATCTAAACCGTTTCTCGATTAAATTGTATTACTGCTTTGGGCAATACTTCACGCCAAAATCGACGAGGATATCTGCTCAAATAAAAAAGTTTTCCATACAAGGACTGGATTTTGATCGGTTTGTTTGTATGGCAGCTATATTATATAGTAGTTCGATCTTAACCATTTCTAGACAAAATGTATGATTGTATAAAGAAATATCACACACCAAATTTTGTAAGGATATCTCATCAAATAAAAAAGTTTTCCATACAAGGACTGGATTTTGAAGGGTTAGTTTGTATGGCAGCTATATGCTATAGTGCTCCGATCTGAATTATTTCTAGGGAGAATATAGGGTTGCATAGTGAAATATTTCACAACAAATTTCGTGAGAATATCTCGTAAAATAAAAAAGTTTTTCATACAAGGACTATATTTTGATCGGTTTGTTTGTATGGCAGCTATATGCTATAGTGCTTCGATCCGAACCATTTCTTCGGAGATTATAGCATTACCTTAAACAATAATCTGTACAAAATTTCGTTTGTTTAGCTCAAGTATCTTCTTCTATAAGGCCGCTAGTTATTTGCGCTTGCTTAAAAATTTCTGCTTTAGAACTCCAGATGTTCATGAAAAGAGCAAACTTAAGTTTTATTACAGAATCATAAAAATAATTTCTATTTGTCGGCAAAAAAAACGCAAAGAAATTATCTTAAAACTTTACTTTATTTTACTCCTTATCAAAACGCACAAAACTCAAGTCTTTAAAAGCGTTTATATAACAGCTAACTAATACACACGCACAAAGCATTACATACACATAATTATTTTTATTTTTATTTTTTAATTTTAAAGCACACCGTAATAAATTTTGCGCTTAACAACTGCTTAGCTAAATTAATTTCAAGTCGACGACCCCAAATCCCTACAGTAAATTACCAACCGAAACCGTAACACTTAACGGTATAGACTGCGCACGTCTTATGGCGGCGCGCAAATAGCAACAACAAAAATAGTAATAGCAGACTGCAAAGCGGGTGTGCGCGCAAAAATTTCGCCAAGTAATTAGATTCAGTTAAAAAACGGTAATGTCAGCTTGATCGAGATTTACGAGTGCAATATCTACAAAGCAGAGCATGCTGCTAGCACAAACTCACATACATGCGCGCCGGTAGTTACCATGCAACAGCCCACACATTTGCGCTATTTAAGCATTTGAGCAGCGTTTTAGCGAGCCACCCAGTTTTTGAGACAATAATGGCCTATAAGCTACTATGGATAAGCGCGCACACACATACATGTATATATACATATACGTAACACACACACGCATTGTTGCAACATAATAAATTGCCACTAAAGGCCATTTACTTCGGCTTTAAGGCGCAAAAAACGACGAGAAGTACGCCAAATAAGCAACTCGTGCGCGCGTTGTTGTTGTTGTTGCGCGCAGTTAACGGTTGAAATTAACACCACTTGTGCTTCCTGTCGCACCACCAATGTCAACACAATAAATATAATTTTCTTAATGCTCATTAAACGGCGTTCAAAGCGCTTTAAAAAAGCGCGCCTGCTCAGCGCATTTTGTCACTACACGCGCTACAACAACAGTAGAGTTGTTGTAATACTCTTATTTAAGCATAAATATATATTTTTAAGTAGCAGTGTGACGCTCACACAAAATTGCGAGCCCACATGTGCTAGCGCCCAGCATTTGTTACCATTTGTTGCGCGCTGCCGCTCATTTAAGCGTGACTTTGAACGCCGTTGCGGACAGAAGCCAGCAGCCGGCAGCATCGTGCGCGCGTGCAGTTAGGCAATGCGATAGCTATTATATATGTCTCTATAGTGGCGCGCAAGTGTGGACTACTGTCAGCCAAGTTGGCTTACACCCATGCGGCATTAAATGCTTACTTGCCGCAGCGCTGCAGCCGCCACCTGTGTTGGATGCATTGCGCGCCGTTTGACTGTGAATAGCCTAGACGCTGAGTCGCGTGTAAAAATTGCATTACTTGTGTTATTTATGCTAGTAATTCCAAGCTGTGGCAAATGTAGACAGGATTTCGCACATTTTTTTCCAGTGGTAGTTTAGGCTTGCAGCTTGTGGCAGCTTCCGCGCTTGAGAATTAAACAAATTTGTGATAAACAACAGTGCCCTAGTCGGTTTTCCTTTTCACTGTTTGGCGCCAATTGGTGATTCCAAGTGTATCCAGGTCCTTCTCCACATGAACTCCCCAATGAATTGGGGATCTTCCTCTTCCTCTGCTTGCCCGGCGTGTACTGCGTCGATTACTTTCAGAGCTCGCGCGTTTTTATCCATTCGTACGACAGACCCAGCCATCGTTAGTCACTCCTTACTATTTAAATATGAGGCTTTGTATTAAGTTGCAAGCTTATGAAATGTTCGGCAGAGAATCTCTACATTAATTAATTCAATTTCCATTACATGCCACTACACTGACAAGCGATTGGGGCTTTAAAATATTAATATTTCCAAGTACATTTAATAAGCAAAAATATTTTCTTGCATTTTTCGGATTTTTGTTGATTTTTCCGCAATTTCCAATCAAATTTTATTCAATGAAATTCGCTATTACAATTTTTATTAATTTTTTCATTTTACCCAACACTAATTCCGATAGCTGCAACATTTCACTAGTCTTGGCGCTTTTGTTCCATTGTCTTAGCACGCAATTTCATTTAATTTTCCTTTATGCGATGCTTTGTTATTTTTTCAATTTTCATTTGCTTTCAACGTAATTCGGCTAACGTGCTTCACAATAAAATTTAATGAAGCGTTAACGGTACTAGCAAGTTTCTGCTATTACTTTAACAGCTAGAAGTTATTTTACAGTTTTTTTTGCTTTGTTTTCGAACTAACAGCCCTTTTCATGTACCGCTATTTTATATTGCCGAAGCAACGTTGCATTGCTTGCGTACTGGCGCTGCTACGCTGAATATAAAACATGACATTATGGCGCTAACGCATAGCATAATAGCGTTACGGCTAAGGCTGGGTGCACACTAAAGGTAGCTATGCTTAACGAAGTTTAATTTTTTGGGAAGAACGTTACGAAGTTTTGTTTCTACTCTGAGATATGTTTAAGCTAAAAGTTAGCGTCTAAATAGATATTCTCTAAACAGCTGTCTCCCAGCCATTATTCAACGTGTGAACCCCACCTTACTTCATGTAAAGCAACACTGTATATCAAAGCTCGAGTTCAATGTTCTAGGCGTCTATGGCCGACTCAAACAATTGACTCGAACAATCTGCCTGTATATTACAACACTACAAGCTGTTAACAAATTTCCTACAAACTTCACTTTACGCACTCACTCAACCACGAAAACGGAATTTAATAAAAAAAAGTAAAAAAAAAAAATCGAAAAAATCAACAGCAACACCACCAGCAAGCTTAGCCGCCACCCACCCATAAATTCATTATTTTCATGCGGTTCATTATTTTTGTTAGAATATTTCTGTTTTTTTTTTCGTCATTTCTATTTCTGCTTTGTAACACTTTCTTTCAAATTCCCGCATTGTATGCCCGTCCATCATAATAATGGCCAGCAATTAATTGTCATTTACGAAATTTGACAGCACTTGCTGTTGTTGCCCGCTCTTCACTTCGCGGCAACGGCAACTAACTTCAAATTTAAAACTTCAGCTGACAGCAGCTTCTTCAGTTGCCATTGTTGTGCTGGCTATTGATTTTTTTTGCCACGTCCAGTCAGCTTTGGTGCGCCTCTCAAACGCTGAGGGCAACGTGTGAAACTTTGCTGCTTTTTCGTGCTTTGCTGTATATTCTCCACTTGCTTTCTCTTGTGTAAACTTTTAGCAGATTTGATGTTGCCACAATTGTCACTTTGACATTTGATCGATGTTATTGCATGTTCATGGCGGCGCATTGTTGTTGTTCTTGAGATTTTATATGTCATTGTTTGCCAGGATTTATGGTTATAAAATTTTGATGGATCTCAGAAATATTATGCGAGCGAAAACAAAGTATAAATCGCAAGTTTTTTTTTTTATATTTCGAATATTGTTTACGCAGTTTGATATATGAGTGTGTTTGGAGTGTGTTTTGAGTGGATTTATAAGGTCACTTATGCATATAAAGTTCTACGAGCATGAAGCCATAAAAATCGAAGTAGAATATTTTATAAGAAAAAGCAGCTGAAAGCAGTAGAATAGCAGTAAAAAGGAGATTCTCAGTGACTTTTTAGTGCCTTTTTTCGGGCGCCCGCTATATAGTTCGAGCGTCGCCTTAAGGCTTCCTTAAGAGCTTTAAACTTTTCCATGCGTTTGCACCAATTGTCGCAGCACTTTTGTCGCTCTGATTGAGGTATCTACAAAATATGTATTCTGTACGCATCAACCGCCACTTCAACTGACTTCTTAGTTTATGTTTTAACTATGGAAAACAAGGCATTAGGTGCTAAGACCATGTTTTGGCGGAGCTGAATATTTTAAGTTACTGTAAACAACTGTTTTTTATATGTGAAGGGTATTATAGCTTCAGCGCAACTGAAATTAACATATTTTTTTTTACATATAAATTACAACAAAAATTCAAACCATTTTATGTGTCCACTCGGACTCAACGCCGATAAATCACAACATTTGTACGCGCTAAATAAACGTTTATGCGCACCAATTGCACATGTATGATGTATTATGATATATGCATGTAACTATATGTATGTTATGACATTTTTCAGGCTATTGGCTTTATGCGAACGAATAAACGGACAATAAGCAAGACTTGCTTACACATTCAAACCTCACCCAAACACACCCACTCGAACACGACTTGGCAAAGCAATTTTTTCGTGTAATACTTTTGTACACTAACAAATACGAATTTATTTGCTGTACAATTGCCAATAATTTTGCTATCGAAAACAACAACAAGCAAGCTATATTTAGCAAGCCAAATTGTTGTGTGTGAGTGTTTTTTTCTCGGAGTGTGTGTGCGTTCCTGTGTGAGCAAATGTGGGCGACAGCTGCTGGCATACAGAAATTTAAAATAAATACATACATATGTATTTTATGCAACAACAAATGGCTTGTATGTATTTATTTAGCATAAATTTTGCATATTTGTGTGTGTGTTCGGAGCATGTGTGTTTTTGTGGCAACACCGCCAGCTGTTTGCCGATTGTGCGCCATGTTGTTAAAAACTATGCAAAAACACTGTGCGAATTGTGCATACGCCAATGCCAAGGAGAGTAAAACTAAAATAATAACAATAAAACCAATAACAAAAAAGCAGCAATAACAAAAATAATAACAATAACAACAATAACAAAATAAAAACACCAACAACAACGAAAAATAGAGTGTATAGTGTGCAAAAATGAGTAAAAGCTTGAACGCGCCTCTAAAGTAGTGGATTATATGCGCTATGCAGACAGTAGTAACGTTTATACATTAGAGCGGGTCGATTTACAGTAAGCCAAAAATGGAAAATTTTTTTTATTATTTTTTATGTTCTTCGCTTCATTCGGAAAACCTTCGCTTAAGCGACGATGGTTCTAAACTGTTTTCGAGTCAGCGAGTTTTAAGGTGAAAAAGTTTAAGAAATCTGAACAATCGGTTGTATGGGAGGTATGTATGTGCTATAGTTGTTCGAATTGACTGATTCCGGCACGTTATCAAAAGAGTACCAAAATGCACCTAGGTATTAAATTTTTTTCTGATATTTTTTTTCAAATTTTTAAAAAACTTCACTTCAAAGTTACTGGCTCAAAACCGCTTTTAGACCCATAGTCCCTTAGGCAAAGTTGTTTAGAATAGTGCGTATAATATGTCCTGCACACCTGATTTTTCCTGATTTTTTCGTCTTTGGCTACCTGTAAATCGACCCGCTCTAATTTACGCCTTAAAAATCCTTGGCTTCAAACAAGATCTTAGACCCACGTCTCTTGGGAAAAGTTGTTCGGAATTATGAATTATTATATGAGGGATTTTTCCGCTTTTGGCTACCTGAAAATCGACCCGCTCTAATATACGATTTCAAAATCGCTGACTTTAAGCAGGTCTTAGGACCCACAGTCCCATAGGCAAAGTTATTCAGAATGCTGCGTAGAACATTTCCTCTAAACGTGATTTTTCCGTTTTTGGCTACCTGCAAATCGACCCGCTCTAATACACGCATTAAAAATCGCTGACTCGATTCGGTTTTAGACCCATAGTTCCTTAGGCAAAGTGGCTCAGAATGATATATAAGCGATTTTTTCCGCTTTTGGTTTCCTGTAAATCGACCCGCTCTAATATGCATACATATATGTACTTATATAAATCTAACAACAGCGAGCAAAGCACTCACTTCACAATATTTATATAATGCACTTTTGTATTGCTATTTTATTTGCTTTTCCACTATTTTTGTCTTTGTTGTTGTTTTTGTTGTGCGTTGTGCACAAAAATTTACTCTAAATTGTTCGCCGATATTGATACACTCTGGAGTATAATAAAAATTGATAGATGATGCAGCAAATATGGAGCGAAACGGCACACACACATGCAAATGCGAGCATTATTGCAAACTGCACTAACACTAACAAGCGCGCACAAGCTCAAAAGCACACACACACACCAAACATGCGCCAAAACTAACTGTGCAGGGATTTGGGGAGATTTGGCGAGTGAGCGAGCACACACGCGGCGCCGGCAATAAGGGAAATGCAAATGCGCATTGTTGCAGTGAAATGCTCGCAAAAGCGACGCGGCGTGGCGGGGCGCAGCGCCGGATGATCCTACAAAAGCTGAGTGCACTCGCGCAATGTAGTGAAAAATTGTTCTATGAATTTTGTAGAAATGTTATAAATTTTCAAACATTTTGATGAGCGTAAAACTATGCACTGCAAATGCGAAAGCCAACAACAACAACAATCAGAAGAGCACCAGCGCACGAAAGCGTATAAATAAGTTTGGCTGTGTGTTGAGTGTGTGTGTGTGTGTGTGCCCCTCTATGCATGTATTTATAATGAGTGGGGCGGCTGGCGCATCGAATGCGGATTATGCGCGCTAAAGTGGGTTACAGAGCACAAATACATGAATGGATAAATAAAGCAGACGTTCATGTGGCATAAAGTATCTGGAAATATACAGTTATAAACATATATGTGTGTATGGGAGCGTTAAGCTGACTGCAACAGTATTTGTAGACACACTGCACAATTACTGCTGAAATTTTCAATGCGTTCATAAATGTTGTTGCATTTGCATTCAATGCGTCTATCGATGATATTTAGCTTAGCATACATTTGTGCGCAGCAAAATATAAACTAAATCTGTGCGTTATTAATGTGCGTCGCATAATGTGATGCATGAAGTGCACTTCAATAGCTAAGAACGTTGCAGTCAAAGTGTATGAACTACGAAAATGTAATTAGAAGAAATATGCGCACGAATTTGCGAATTTGAAGCAGCTGAACGGCTATTGGAGCGCCATCGAGCGCAAATAGTTAGTTAGAGTTTAGACTGTGAGCTTTTTGTTACTGTGTAATGGACTGTGCTGGTGATAGCTGCAGCGCATAAGCTGGTAAGTGCACTTACTAAGGGTTTAGGATTTGTCGAGTACTGGTAGTTTAGCGTATGAACTGATGGGTAATGTATTTGTACACTACTCAACTACTGTAAAGAAATATTTGTTAAATTGGGCGCCAATTATTTTAAAAATTCTTATTTTAAAGTAAAATTCATTTGAATGGAGGCAATATTGTATTTAGTATTATTTTGCATAGTCATAGAAAGAAAATATTGCCTACATTCAGGCGCTGTGCAAGATTAGTAATAATTTTTTGAGTTATCGTGCCAAATTTTTGCACACATGCTTTTCTCACCATTAAGCTGTTAATTTTTAAGAATTGCCCATATCAGACTACTATAGCATATAGCTTTCATACAACTAGAACGTTCGAAATGAGCTGGTTGTATGGAAAACTTTTGCATTTAACGAGATATCCTCACAAAATTTTGTATGGTTTATTGTCTGAGACATTGATGCAATTATGGGAGAAATTGTTCTGTTCCGACCACTATTACATATAGCTGCCATACAAACTGTTCGGTCAAAATGAAGCCCTTGTATGGAAAATTTTTTGATTTGACAAAGTAACTTAACCAATTTTGGCACAGATTATTATCCGAGATATTTCAAATTGTTCCGAAGAAATTGTTCAGATCGGATCACTATAACATATAGCTGCCATACAAACTGACCGATTAAATTCAAGTCCTTGTATGGATAACTTTTTTATTTGACGATATATCTTCACGAAATTTTATACAGATTACTATTTGAGATATTGCTAAAAGCTCCGAAGAAATTTTTCAGATCGGACCAATATAACATATAGCTGCCATACAAATTGACCGATTAAAATCAAGTTTATGTATGGAAAACTTTTTTATTTGATGATATATCTTCACCAAACTTTATACTGATTATTATCTGAGATATTGCTAAATGCTCAGAAGAAAGTTTTCAGATCGGACCACTATAGCATATAGCGGCCATATAACTCATTTTTGATTTTCGTTAAAAAGATCGCTACAAACTCCGATGATAAGGTTCAAAGTATTAGTTATCATTGAAACTTTTCGGTCAGTATCAAAATAAAGATCTTTTCATACCCTTTTTCACTATTCTGGCTTCGGTGCAACGGTAGTTAATATTTTTTCCTTATTTATAATTGCAACTCAACTTAAAACTGCTCTCAGCAATAATTTTAGAATACCTAGGGACTTTCCATGTCACTTTTAGTACCTTTTCTTCTCTCAGTTCCAAGTAGTTAACCCCTCACAGCTTTTGCACACACTTAACCCTTAAAACTTACATATCTACCCACTTCACGCTACACTTTGGCAACTTGAACTGGCTAACATTTCGCCTTTTGTCTCATTGTCACTGCGCCAAAGATTTGCGATTTGCGGAAATATGCCAAAAATAACAAAAAATAACAATAATAATCATAATAATAGGGGAAATATGTGCCTCAAAACTTGAAAGAGGGTTAAATGCGACAAATGCGCCTTAACTTTATGCTAAGAGGGAAGCAAAGTAGAGATAAATACATTCAGCATAACGGTAAAAGCGAGCATTTGCAAATGTTGCAGTAAAAATTTGCAAAACTAACACTTGTCACAACTTTGGCAAAGAAATCAAAAAATAACCAAAAAAACCAAAAGCTACCTAAAAAATAACCATAAAAACCAAAAACTACCCAAAGAAAAACCAAAAAAATTGAAAAAAAGTTTGAGAACTGCTGCAAATTGCTGCCAAGTCTTCGCTGGCGCAGCGCTTAATGGTGCAGCAAGCAATCGATTGCCAAATGGCATAAAACAAATGATTGTCGTAGCCGCTGACGGCGTCATATTTTCAACAATTGTTTGCATAACTGTCACAACTATTGGCAGCGCAAGTGAATTTGTTGGGGGGAGAGCTGCAGCAAGCAGTGAAGTGAAGTTAAGTGTGCGAAAATGAAAACTTTGGGCAGGGCGTGTGATTTCCTTTTCTTCTTATTTGAATTTTTCCCATTATCTTAGTGAAATTTTCACAAGCGCAAGCCTTTAGCGCCAGTTTGTCAACGGCACTCCATCGAAGCAACCCTTTTGTGATTTTCTATTTTAGCACTTTGATTACACATTTTTTATTATTATTATGCACTTTTTACTCACAGTTTCCAGCTGCCATTATCTCGCGTAATTTGGCTTTTAAACGCATCCTTTTAACCACCCGCTAACACACTAGTGGCGCTAAAAGCGTTGCTCGTAGACTTTTGAAAGCGTGTACCCTCGTCTTCCGCCGCCATCGATTGCCTTGCTTTATGACAGCACTCAAATCTAAATTATACATTTATATCTACGCTTTTGTGGCGCTCAAATGCATTTCGCACTGCAGTCGCCTTACTGTTTTATGACACTTTCTAACAAATGGCGCCGCCACGCCGCGTTTACTTTCTTCAATGCAGCTAAATTTTGTAATTACCGATTTACTATTTTCTTCGAAATTAGTTTCTAAACTTTTTTATATTTTTACACAATTATTTGTGCCTTTCTTTATATTTGTTATAAGTTATAAATATATTCTTTTTAATTTTTGAACATTATTCTAACGAACGCATAACTATTTAACTAGCGCATAAAGCTGTTGCGAATTGCTTGTCAAAAATTGCGCTGAATAAATTTTTGATGCGCTTGAAGCGCAAAAAGGCGTCGTCGGCATCGTTAAAATGCAGCTCGTATCTTATAAAAGCGATTTTTATGATTTCAGCTTAACTGATAGACAGAATAATGACAAGGAAGAACTTATAAGAGGCTGCGTAAATAGTTTAAGCCCTTTTGATGAATAAAAATAGATTAAAAATAATAAACTGATATTCTTGAGGCCGTCAATAATCTCACTTGGACTGCTAAAGACTCTCGTCCGTTGTGATGCCCATGCTTCCTAAGTACGGATCAAAAAATCCATCGTTTATCTACGAAGCACCAAGAACAAGCCACAAAGCTACAGCCAAGTCTCCGAGCTCGTAGAACATATGACTACTGAGATGATTCAACCTTAGTGGAGGAGAGAGAATCTAGGTGTTTGGCAAGTTGCATTCTCAAAAACCAATAGCCTCACCATATGAGTGTCAATAACACGGTGCACGGTAACGACACCATCATTGAGGTGATGTGAGCAATTCAATTATGTTCCACTCTGAGCCAGATGACTTTCACAACTTCACAAGTGCAGACTAACGTTTGCTGCGCTTGTGTGAAGCCATAGATCCAGAGCCCGAATGCCCGAAGACAGGGGAAGACCTATTCTCTATCGAATTTGAATATTCAAAATGATCTTCGATTATTCTTCAAACATTTTAATGACATGTCTAAGGTTAAGCGACCGATAGGTTATGATGATGCCACTTAAATTTAATAAATTTTGCAGCGTTTTCGCCCTTTTCTCATTTATATCTACTCACTGAGGAAAGAGTATATCCATTTTCAACCGGAGAGGTCCTCATAAAGTCTAATTTTGCTAGACTGGTTAGCAGTTATGGCAAATTTATACTTCGTTTGTAGCTGTCCAGGATCAATTTTGATCGTAAGCGTACATTTTTGATCAACAGCTTTTCACTTCACTACTTCAGTTTAAAGTGTTATTTGGGCATAGTGATATAAGCAAATATCTGCCACCTTTTAATATGCAAATAAATATTTATTGCTCAAGCACTTAGCTATAAAAAAACTATATCCCAAGCAAATTTTTGAAGTACTTAAAGTTTTTTCACTAAGCCATAAAAAGCTTTATGCCACTTTAATTGTACAAAAGCATGCTAAAATTGGCTTTAAGCGCATAGTTAGCGACGATTCAACGTGAAGTATAATTTTATGTTGATACACGCTGGGGCAACTCCGAGCAAAAACATAAAATTTTCTTAATTTGAGACTACAGTTGATTTTTTGATGCAAATAAAAGCGTTAAAGTGCAGCTGAATAGCTTTTCTTCAACAAAGCTTGTTGAGGTGGGGGATGGGCAACACATAAATGCATATAAAATTATTTTGGCACTAAAATCAGCGGTCAATTGACTATTAATTTTTAAAGTTGTTTATTTTGGTAATTTTATTTGTATAATAATAAAAGCTAAGCGATTTTCAGTTATATAAATTATTCATATAAACTTTTTTTACGCTCTTTGCAGGTAAGCTGAATTATAACACAAAGCTTAGTGATTTGAAAGCGGATTTATGGGGTAAGATAGAGCGGCTTTACTTTAAACTTATTTGGCAAGATAGAGTAGTCTTAAAATTAGTGTAATTTTATAAAATAACGGTACAAATTATAGCAATATATACAAGAAAGTTGCCACGACAAATGAGCACCTTAGCTTAAGCCAAAAAATATTTACAATCAACTAGCTTAGCGCTCAGCTAGGTAAGATGCCAAGAGGTTGACGAAAAGACAAGCTAAGAAATAAGCTCATATATCTGTACATATACATTTATAAGTAGATATGTATGTATACATATGTATGTGCGTATATCTTGCTAAAATTGATGATAGTATAAGCTTAGCTGCTGAAAAACTAACAAAGCCAGCTGAGCCTGTTAATTCTCAAACATTACATGAGCAGCCATACACAAACATAACGACGCGGTCCGGCTAAATGGCAGCGCAACTGCTAGTAGGCGGACAGAGCAGAAGCCAGCTATGATAGCAAGCAAGAAAAATAACAAGAAATACTAAGACAAGCGTCTAAATAACAGCAAAGACTATAGCAAATAGCCACTACAATGGTGCTTTATTATTAAATGTGACTTAAACAATACCCCTGAGGGCGCTAAAGAGTACGCATGTGAAAAGGCAAAAAAAAAAAGAACTTTGCTTTATAAGGCTTAGAGATAAAAGCGACAACTTATCAGCTTGTCGTAGGGGGTCTACGCAGCAAAGTAAACAGTAGCAAGCAGGCGTTGCATTAACACTTTGCGACAAACAAATAGCAGCACAGACGTAGAGACAATAAGGAGAAAGCATAATGAGCGGAAAGAGTGAATGTGGGCGCAGATACTTGGCTGTGTACGAGTATATGGAGTGGCAGCGCTAGATACGTGTCCGTGTATGTATGTGGAGTGATAGCGCTCGATGAAGCTTGTGCTGTGTGTCTCAATAACTAAGTGACACGTTCGTAAACAAAAGCGGTCAGCCGCTTGCGAGGCTGCAGCACGAAGACATGCCAGCACATGTACGAGTCATATTCACATGATTATTGCGCATAATGCGCGGGGCAAGCTGGTCAGCGAACGGGCAATTATGCGTACGTGACTTGGCGGGGAGGTGGACAAATGTGGTTGGGTCAAAACTAGAGATGAGTGGAATATATGTGATAACATGATGAAAAAGAGGTGTTCTGCAAAAGAAAAAGAAATATAATACCCTTCATAAAAGCATTTTGATAGCAAAAAGGGTATGAAAATATCTTGATCTTGATTTTTATCCGTCATTTTAAGTATGTGGCAGCTATAGGCTAGAGCTGTTTGATTTAAGCAATTTCTTGCATTTCATAACCATGACTTCTCAGTTTGTATGGCAGCTATGTATGTGCTATAGCTACTCGATCTGAGCAATTTTTTCACAGATGAATGTGGTGTCTTGGATAAAATTACGTGCCAAATTTTGGTTCGATAACTTGTCAAATACAAATGTTGTCCATATAAGGACTTGAGTTTAATCGATCAGTTTGTACGGCAGCTATATACTATAGTTGTTCGATCTAAATTATTTCTTCGGATATTATAGCAATGCCTCAAATAATTATCCATGCAAAATTGGGAGACGACATCTTGTCAAATAAAAAATTTTCCATACAAAGACTTTATTTTTAACAATCAGTTTGTATGGCAGCAATATGCTATAGTTGCTCGATCTCAACAATTTCTTCAGAGATTGTAGCAATGCCTTAAAGAAAGGTTTGTGTCAAATTTCGTGAAAATGCTTTGTCAAACAAAAAAGTTTTCCTTACAAGGACTCGAGGAGGATGAAATCGATCAGATCAAAGGCAAAGAAAAACCACAGAGAAGGATCTGAGACATCAACTGGATCTTCAGCGAAAATCAAGCAACTTCGGAAGTCCTTCAATCACGCACACACGTACATTTTACACTACTTCTTACGGATAAATTGTCAGCAATCTACAACTATTGAGCGAAAGCGCCTAAAAGCTAGCAACAAAATCCACACACAACACAATACATACACGTAGACGCTTTGGCACGGACAAATGGCAGCATTAAGAGCACATTCAACATACGAAAACCAGCTTAACCAGTGAGCCATGCAGCCATTGAAAGCAGCTGATAATGGACTGGGTGGCGCGCACATAAAAGGAAGGCTTTGACGACATTCTTTTCAATGAAAGACTGATTTTGATTGTATTTATTTACGCACACATGTGAGCGCGTGGGTGCTATTTATTGAGCGTAGAGTTGTTGTGTTGCTCTTGTTGTTGTCAAGGAAGCAGCTGAAGTGTGCAGCTGCTTCTGCTGCTGCTGTTATAACACTGATTATTATATACTTACATGGTGAATACTATAAATTGGATGTGCGACGCGGGGTGTGGGCCGGTAATTGAATGTCTATTGTTGTGACAATGAAATGTAACCCACACAACAGCCACCCGCCCGCTGAGCGTACATATATGCAACTTCTTACCGGTCAGTCGCTTGCTTACGACAGCATTATATACATATATGTTTATGTGTGTGTGTGTGTGATTGTTTGTGTATGTGTAGATGCTTGGCTGCTTGATTTTCAATGAAATGAACAAATATCAGATTTTCGTTTGAAAGTAAAAAGTATGAAAAGCTCTGCAGGACCATACACATACATACATATGTATGGGTGTATGAATGACAGGGTGACACACAATAAAAATGTTGAAGTGAGCGAATGTCCAGGCACTAATACTTGCGCGCTTGCATTTATGTTTGTGTGCTCACCTGCTGCTTGTGTATTACATTAAGTGACAGGGTTGCTACGGGTTATGCTATTGTATGTGGCATAAGCATGTCCTGTAGGAAAAATTTTATATTTAAATGTAGATATGCATTGAGAATGCAAAAAAATAAGAATTTAAATAAGCAAGTGATAAGACCTAAAAATAGGCACTGCAGCCGCTGCATACTAAAATTTTCCTACAGGGCTTGTATGCGAATTACATAAATAAAAATTCAAATTCTTACAAATTAAGAAAACAGGCAACTGGATATATATACAAGGCTAAAAATATACACTGAATCCATTGCATACAAAACATTTCCTACAGGGTTTGTATGCGAATTACATAAAAAATTAAAAATTCTTGCAAAATAAGAAAACAGACAACTGGATATGTATGCAAGGCTAAAAATATACACTGAAGCCGTTGCATACAAAACATTTCCTACAGGGCTTGTATACGAATTACATAAAAAATTTAAATTCTTGCAAATAAGAAAACAGACAACTGGATATGTATGCAAGGCTAAAAATATACACTGAAGCCGTTGCATACAAAACTTTTCCTATAGGGCTTGTACACGAATTACATAAAAAATGTATATTCTTGCAAATAAGAAACAGGCAACTGGCTATGTGTGCAAAGCTGCAGTACAAGCTACGTAAGGTACACAAAAATAATGTCAATACTCAATTTTGTAAGACTAGAGCACACACACACAGAAGAGCGGGTTGAATGGTCAAGCATGTTGACGTTGATGGTGATGTGTTGTTTGATGAAAGTACAAATGAATCGCTTTTTTTTTGTTAAAAGCAAATGCAAAGCTGGCGTTCTATGCAACAAAAAAACCCGTGCATGCATGTATTTGTGCCTGCTATCGAGACAAAATCGCATAATGCTTGAAAAAAGCTGTTAAAACGAAATTGGTTGAGATGAAAGACACGCACACACATACACAAGCATAAACAAAGCGCACGTTTAAGCCAGCGCTTGTCGAAAAATGCTTTTGTATTTGTATAAATAAATGTATGCACACATGTGTATGCAGATAATGAAGTCAAATGCGGAGAAGTAAATCAAATTTCTTTTTGTAGATTTCATTTTACAAGCACAAGTAATACTGCCATTGACAGGATATTATTACAGCATATTATGTATTGATTGGCGTAGTGGTGGGTTGTAGGTATTGTGATTGAATGATTGAATGCATAAGTAATAAAGGTAATTTGCTGTAAATAAGAAACTCATTAGTGTGCTAGATTTGATTAAAGCACACACAGACGGCATTTTGGCATTGAGTGGCTGATGAGTTGGCAAATGAAGAGATGAAAAGATTAGTGGATGTATATATGTAATAAAGGCGTGGTTTAAGAATTTTTTTGATGTGTTATATATTTGAAGCATTGAAAATTCGCTTTTTTAAGATTTAAAAAAAAAAAAATTTTTTGTGCCTTAGTGGCCCAGAAGGAACAAACAGAAAATTATTTTTATGAAGGAAATTATATTTTCTGCAAAATCAAAATATTTTGTAAACGAAATTAAATAAAAAAATTTGCAAAAAAAATTTTAAATGAAATTTAATTTATTTTTTTATATTTTTTAAAGTTCGAAAATTGTTTTTTATTGACATTCTATACTAAGTTTAACAAAAGAAAATTATTGTCTGCCATTTCGGTCTAAAATAAATCAACAAACAAGTACTTTTGAAACGAAAATTACATTTTTTTCAACTTCGAAATTTTTTTATTTAAAATTTAATGCAAAATTTACAAACTAATATCGAAAAATGTTTAATTTTTTTATTTCTTTCAGCATAAAAATTAATTTTTTGTTGAAATTATAAAATTTTTGTAAAAAAAAATTTAATTTTTTTAATTTTTTTTATGATTAATTATGTTTCTTTATTTTTTCTGCCATACTGCTTCTAAAATAAGTAATAATTTTCTTACTTTTGTCATGGAGATTAAATATAATTTAAATATTACAGCTTTTTTTTTTGAATGGAAACTAAATTTAGACCAAACTTTGATTTTTACTTTTTTTTAATAATTTTTAATTTAATAAAAAAAAATTAAATTAAATATGAAAAAATATTTAAAAATTTTTTACCAAAATATATGCTGAAAAAAATTTAATTCATTGAAATTTCCTTCAAAGAAAATAAATCAAGATAATAACTTAATCAAACCAACTCCACTTAATATTTATTAAACTTCACTTGCATATCAATAAATATGTATTTTCCGCAACCTGCTTATGTGCACATGTATTTCAATTTAGCATTAAAGTGCTGCAGCTAAGCTCTTCTCCCCATACAACATATGTAACTCACCAACTATGCCTCCCATTTACACACAAGAAAATACACATACACTTGCGCCATAATATACAATAATATATACCCGCTATAGCGACATGATGAGAATTCCAGTTACACGCCTCAATTGCGTGCTGCCGCCCAACGACGGCGCTACAAATTGAAATACAATCATAAAAATCGATTTTCAACCTTGACGTCGCGACGCGTAAGGAGCGTGTACGCAGCAGCACACCACGACTTAGCAGCAATACAGGCGCGCACACACACAAATTTATTATTTACTATTCGATAGGAGAGAGTGTTGTATGTGTAGCTCGAAAGATGTATAAATACAACAACAGCGGCGTGTAGCGAAAAAATCTATATAATAAAGGACCAGCAACAACAAATACGCATAACCAATTTACTGGAAAAGTGAAGCGAAGCAGCTTATTTCTGTGCAAAAACAACAACGACTGCGCAGCGAAAGCATGCTATTAGATAGTATACGCTGTGAGTGGTAACAAAAATTATTGCTATCAATGAATAGCAGTTATTTAGCTGGAATTTTTACTTATTTATTATATGCGAAGCGCTTTCTATATCCTCGACGAGAAGCAGCAACAACAAGCATGCACAAACATTTTCAATATCCGCACGCCAATACAATCTACTTATGACTATAATTCTTGCCGGTTCATGGACCACTTGCTCATGCCTTGCGCCAAGTCAATGCTGTGTTGGTACTCATACGCGCTGCTCTCCAAACGCACACTAGTCCCTTCAATCTGTTTATGTGCGTGTCTTCATATATATATGTATGTACATATGTTTAATGGCATCTTCAACTATTCTTCTGTATTTCCGCCAGCTCTACTTGAGTTTCGCCATCGTTTAATCTGCCTCAGCTTATTCCTTCGCCATTCTATATGTAGTGTGTTTGTATAAATGTAGTTGTGTATGTATTTATGTAGTTGTGTATGTGTTTCTACATATACATGGAAATATTTTCAAATATTTGATTACGCTTTGCGGAGAGCGTCTGTTAAAAGCGCTCATATGTTATCATATACATATATCAACATACTATACACAGACAGGTGCAGATATTTGTTTTGCTGTTTATGGCGTCGAAATTACTCATATACACAGAAAATAAATATTTTTATAACAAAAATTTATGTATGCTAAGATCACTTTTCACTTTCGAACACACAGCTCGAAGATTATTGCCTAATATGTGGCTCGGATAAGAGACTTTAATTTTTTGAAAATATTCTAAGCAACAACCAATATATAACCAATAGCTAACCAATACTATAACCAGTAAATAACCGTTTTATAACCAAAACTCAAAATTGGTTACAAATTTTCAATCATTCATTGCATAAAATTTTCCGCTTCCGCTGTCAGATATAACCAATGCATAACCGATATATAAGTAATACATAACCGATATGTAACCAATATATAACCATTTTATAACCAAAACGCAAATTTTATTTCAATATCGTTTCTAATCACCTTTAAATTTATAAAAAGTGATATTACGTTAGTTTGCAATATGTATTTATATATCCAAAATATACAAAATGTCCTTAGCCCAGGTTTTTTTAACAAAAATTTGAACCCGCCTCTGAATCTATAAACTTTTTTTTTAACTTTTCTAAAACCAGCCTTTCAGAAAATAAATTCTTGCATATATTTTCCAACAATTAATTTCTCACAGTGCATATTTGCCCTCTAAATGGCATTTATGGTATATTAACCGTTTCGCGTCTCGACAGTGGTGTGAAGCTTACTCAGCAGACAAAGATAAATGTACTCACACGCCCCAGGAAATGTACATACATACGTACCCCTTAGCATTGCCTGCACACATATATGTATATACCTTTATATTGCTACAGAGGCATCTCTATAATATTATGTAGTGGCATGCTGTAAAATGCCATAGTTTCTATCACTTCTGCTTGAAATCGCAAGAAAACTCCCAAAAGGCGCTCAAAAGGCTTATTTATATTAGACAGCCGAAAACTTATCAGACCACAAACTAAAACTTGATCACATTGGTATACTACTTTTCAATCACTTCAAGCTTCTACATTTACAAAGTTCGAGAAATTATGGTTTCTAAGCGAAAAATTTGAATTTAGGGCTTTTCCACATAATTTGGACCAACAAGTTGTTAATATATTTCCGAGTCAAGCTCTATTTTAATTTCACGGCTCCTGGATGTATACTTAGCTCCTGAATGTATACTATGCTCTTGACTGAACCGCCAAAACTTCTAACTTAAATCCTTTCCATATAATTTAAACCACAAAACTCGTTTACCTACTTCAGAGTCGAACTTTTCAAACAAACTTTCATTTGCCAGCACCACTCGATACTTTCAAATACTACGAATTGAAAACACATTCGTTTCCTGTAGTGTCATCACTCTTACTCCACAATTTCATGGCTCCTGCCTGTATTCTTTCCTCCTAAAAATATGCTACGCATGCCCGCTCAGCTCTCAAGCGCCAACACTACGCAAGTAGCGCCACTTTCAACTGTCGCCATTGCTTCCGCTGCCAATCAGCATAACCACTTCATGCCAGCTATGCACTGTCCCCGCGCACACCGCCTTCTTATTATTGCTACTTATCAACAATTTTGACTTATTCTCATTTTTGCGTACATATAATAAATTGAATTGCGCGTCTTAGCGTTTTCAATTTGTGTGGCGCTTTAATAATTCAGCTTTCAATAAAGAATGTGAGCGCGATTGAAAGAGACATATACGATATATTTATTTATTATGTATTTTGATTACATATGCGGTAGGTGTGTGCGCCTAAATGTATGCTACACATGCGGTAGCTGTCTGCGCGTTTCTGTATGCCACTCGTACGCACGCAAATCTCGTGTCGCGTGTTGAAGATTTTCCGTGCGTGTCATGCGGAGCGCGACGCGCCTTCCGAACATGACCGTACTGCCGTTGTAGTACAACAAAAGCAGCCGCAAAAATTCGTAAACAGCAATCTTTGCCAGTCAACCGTTGTCAGCCACAAATATGGTCACGCAGCTGCCACGCACACACATACATATATGAGTGCATATGTATAATGTGCGTGTATCTTCCGTAACTAAGCTTTCAGCTGACAAAAACAATCTGCCTGGAATTAAGTTAAGCGACTTTCGTTGTCAATACACGCAATTATATGCGGCATATGTATTTATAAATAATCGCCTATACATATTGCTTGCTAATTATGGCTGAAATTGTCTCATTTATCAGGTTATGGTTTGAGAAAAATCTGCTATTCCTATAGATTTTGCAACTTATTTACTTTTGTAGTTATTATATTTCTTTTAATTTATGGTAATAATGCTTCCAAGTTATATATAATTGATTTCTAATCAATTGAAGTATACATTCAGGAGCGCTCCATTGGGTACTCTTACCTTAACTACGCAGCATCGAACAACTGGAAACCTAGGCTTTCCATAGCAACAAATTTTCACTGAGAAATGAAAAAGAAGCTGGGCGTTAACGTTCAATAAGGATTTTGAGTACCCCCAAGTTCCATAAATTTTAATAACGACGCACAAACTGTTTATAATATATATTTATAATATATATTCCAAAGATCTTATTTTCACATTCATATTTTGTTTTTTTTTTTAACCCACTAAACTCAGGAGTGAACTTGGCGCAGTTGCATTACAAGTACTTAGATTAATTCTTCCAATTTTCGAAGCGCTCCTGAATGTATACTTCAACCGGCAAGCAATTTTCACAATACATAAAATATACGGAACTTTCATAGCAGCACTTTGTTGTAGTACAACATTCAAATGTTCTCTGTAATTAAATGAAAGTACTCAAGCAGGTACAGTAAGTAAGAAATAAATTCAAGAACATATATATAGCATACTTTTGGGGTTACTAATCGAAGGCAGTGAAGTAACAGTATTTATTTCTTACACTTCAAGTAAAATTCTAAGCATTTTCATTACTTGAGCAATGCACTCAGTTTTTTAAATTAATTGATGGGCTCCTGAATGTATACTTCAATTTTTCGTCTTCGTCATGCCAAAAGTATGCAGCAATTTTATGGTGTATCCTTGTTTTAAATACATAATATGGAAAAACAATGTTTGCTATTTAAGAGTAATGAGTCCTAGGTACTGATTTTTAACCACAAAAAAGATTTTAATATTTTTGTGGCAAAATATCGAATTTTAAAAGACTTCTTTGGCATATTCTTAAATCGTGTGGGCAGCAAAAAAGTGAATCACTGCAAAACAAGTGAAAAAATCATTCTTGAGGGACTTTTTTTGTCAATTTTAGTCTCCAATTAATATAAAAACTCCAAACGAGTAAGTGAAAAAATCGTTTCTTAAGAGTCTCTTTTGATAAATTTTAAGCTCGAGTGGGTTCCAATAAATACAGTTTTATCAAATTAAATGAAAAATGCTTTTTGAAAAGACTGTATTGATAACTTCTAAGCTCGCTTGGGTATCAAAAAAAAGCAGATAAAAAAGTCGTTCCTTTGACAAATTCTAGGCTCGAATGGGAATCAAAAACTCAATTCTATTAAAGCAAGTAAAAAATCGTTCCATAAGAGACCCTTTTGGTAACTTTTAAGCTTGAATTTGTATCAAAAAATACAATTCCATCAAAGCAGCAAAAAATTAGTTCCTTAAGAGACTCTTTTAGTAAATTCTGGGCTCGAATGGGAATCAAGAGACTTAATTCCAATAAAGCAGCTACAAAAATCGTTCGTTAAGAGACTCATGTGGTACATTCTAATCTTGAATTTGGATAAAAAAATTCAAAGGTCTTCTTTACTGAGCTTTTTGTGTTGGTTATGTCTGTATGAAAGTAGGGAATACATTTTTCATCCCAGCAGCTCTCCAAACCTCCCTTCTACCGAAAAAGTCCAGACACTAACCACATTGGCTACTTTATAATTATTTCACTTAGCTTTGAGGCATTTTCGAAATCAAGAAGAAATTTAATTTGCCAAATCAAGCAGGCCAACGGCAACAAATATGCAATTGCAATTAAAATTTTGCGCTAGAGTAAAATGCAAAGGCGAAAAATAAAAGTAATCCAGCAAATTGTAGCGTAGCTTTTAGGAAAATCAAATTTCTTGCAAGAAAAAAGTGGAAAAAGCATTTAGCAATCATTGCACAATTCAATAGCTACAATAAAGTCTTCAAATGAAAGCAGCAATAACTGCAGGCAGCCACACACACACACCTATACATATGCATATAACCGAAAAATTCCGTTACAAAAGCGTTTTTGAAGCAAAAATAAATTAAACACACGCACACACATACAAGCACACGGACTTACATAGTTTTGGCGAGTAATGAAGATGCTAACAACAGCTTGGACGCCTGCAGGCCACGAGTCAATGTGGTACATGTGTAGCCATTTATATACTTATATTTCTGTGTATGTGTGCGCCTGTGTGTTGCTTTGACCTTAATTGTTTGCCTGTTATTTCTTACAAAAATTTAACAATTTGCCAAATGCATAGCAAAATGTTAGGTATAAAGTGAAAAGTGTACAAAACAACAGCAACAAGCAACAACAACAGCCCTAAAGCGTACAACACATGTACATACATATGTAATACAGCTGCCGCAAATTGACTTGTCAGAGTTGCAATCAGACAGCAGTTTATCTCGGTTGCACACGCAAGCGAACCAACACACACACACACACATGCAATTTCGTCTATTTCAAGTGTATTGCGTAGGTGTGTGTGTGCGCGCTTGTAGTTGTAGTGCTTCGCTTAGAAAAAAATAGAAAAAATTGTAACAAGAGCTGAACTGAAAGCCAAAGCCAACGGGCTGCTTGAACAGTGTACAGACCACAGCTGTCAATTAAAATACCATTTTACGCTAATTGCCGCACAACAACAACAACAATAGCAATAATGCTTAACATGCTTGCAACAACAACAAAAACAATGCTTAACATGCTTGGAACAACAAGGGCAACAATGCTTTACATACCGGCATTAACAATAGCAACAATGTATAACGTGGTTGCAGCAACAACAGCAATACATATAATCCCATTTGACGAAACTACAACAATTTGGTTGACCAAAAAATCAACAAAAACAAAAAAATGTTAACTTCAGCTACGCTAAAGGTATTATACCCTTTACGTGCGTATTTTTTTTTAAAGCATGGAAGGGTATATACAATTTTTAAATTGATTTTAAATGTTCGGTTTGTATGACAGCTATATGCTATAGTGGTCCGATCTACATAATTTCTTCGAAGATTATAGAGTTGCCACGAGAAACAACATATGCCAAATTTCGTGAGGATATCTCGTTAAAACAAAAAATTTTTCATACAAGCACTTGTTTTTAAACGTTCGTTGTATGACAGCTATATGCTATAGTAGGTCGACCTGAACAATTTATTCGGGGATTGTAGTATTGCTTTGGATAATAATCTGAGCCGAATTTAGTGAAGATATCTCATCAGAGGAAAAAGTTTTCTATACAAGGACTTGATTTCGATCGATCAATTTGTATGACAGCTATATGCTATGGCGGCCTAATCTGAACAATTTTTTCTGAGATTGTATTATTGCTTCGAGTAATCATGTGTACCGGATTTCGTCAGGATATCTTCTCAACTAACGAATTTTTCCATACAACAACCTTATTTTTATCGGTCAGTTTGTATGACAGCTATATGCTATAGTGATCCTTTAACGACAGTGTCGACATAAAAGCAGCTTCTTAGGAAGAAAAGAACATGTACAAAATTTCAGAGTGATGTCTCGCGTATATTGTCCGTAGGGACAAGCGAATTCGAACTAGCTCGGCGCGTTGATCATTCCTAGTAAAGGGTGATTTTTTAAGAGCTTGATAACTTTTTTTTAAAAAAAAACGCATAAAATTTGCAAAATCTCATCGGTTCTTTATTTGAAACGTTAGATTGGTTCATGACATTTACTTTTTGAAGATAATTTCATTTAAATGTTGACCGCGGCTGCGTCTTAGGTGGTCCATTCGGAAAGTCCAATTTTGGGCAACTTTTTCGAGCATTTCGGCCGGAATAGCCCGAATTTCTTCGGAAATGTTGTCTTCCAAAGCTGGAATAGTTGCTGGCTTATTTCTGTAGACTTTAGACTTGACGTAGCCCCACAAAAAATAGTCTAAAGGCGTTAAATCGCATGATCTTGGTGGCCAACTTACGGGTCCATTTCTTGAGATGAATTGTTGTCCGAAGTTTTCCCTCAAAATGGCCATAGAATCGCGAGCTGTGTGGCATGTAGCGCCATCTTGTTGAAACCACATGTCAACCAAGTTCAGTTCTTCCATTTTTGGCAACAAAAAGTTTGTTAGCATCGAACGATAGCGATCGCCATTCACCGTAACGTTGCGTCCAACAGCATCTTTGAAAAAATACGGTCCAATGATTCCACCAGCGTACAAACCACACCAAACAGTGCATTTTTCGGGATGCATGGGCAGTTCTTGAACGGCTTCTGGTTGCTCTTCACCCCAAATGCGGCAATTTTGCTTATTTACGTAGCCATTCAACCAGAAATGAGCCTCATCGCTGAACAAAATTTGTCGATAAACACATTTCGAACCGAACACTGATTTTGGTAATAAAATTCAATGATTTGCAAGCGTTGCTCGTTAGTAAGTCTATTCATGATGAAATGTCAAAGCATACTGAGCATCTTTCTCTTTGACACCATGTCTGAAATCCCACGTGATCTGTCAACCTAGCTCGGCGTATTAATCATCATAGTATATACTTTCTAAGGCCTAGGACGTTTCTTTCTAACCACAATTTAATATAAGCTGTTCAGGGTATAAAAAGCACTTACATCAACACAACCAAAACAGCAGCTACAAAACTTATAGTATACGTAGCTTGCATGTACGTGTGTACTTGAAGGTAAAATCTGTGGATAATGCCTTTTTAATATGGACCGTAGCTTAACACTTTAACAACACAGCAACAACAACAAAATGTGACGTTAATTACACTACACAAAAAAAGTAGCTATAAGAGCCAAAAAGCAAAAAGCAATAACAAAAAGTTGTAATTAAAGTGAAGAAAGAATAACAAATATGAAATGGAAAAAAAAGGCGCACAAAAGCCACAGACAAAAGTGGGTGTACAACTCAATGGCGCTGCCAGCATATGAACAGCATCCAAGCACACATACACACACCCACACATAAATTGAACTTAAGTACCTTCTGTCCACAACAAGTAGTAGAAGAAGTAGCACATAAGTGCGTACAACAACAGCAAAGCAGAGACAATAGCATTGTAATATCAAGCAGAAGCAAACAAGCAAATAAATAAATAATCGTAAATGGCATCAGAGTAATCGAAAAATGTTATTAAAATTAATATTAATGACTTAAATTGCCGCTCAAATGAGTTGAAGTTGGCCGCAGCAGCTGAGCGCTGAAGTGGGTAAGGCGCTTAAGCGCGATGCTGAGCGTTGCACAAACGCAGCGAGGGTGAGAGGGCAGTAGCAAGGCACAGAAAACAATATAGATTGATAATATAATGGTTGCGGACTTAGAAGGTGAAAGGCGGCCAACGCAAGTAATGATGAGCAGCAAAGCAGACACAAGGAGACGCAAGCAAAAGCAGTAAGCGGATGCTTAAGCTTTTCCCAATTGCTGTTGTTGTATAGTTAACTATGCATAGAATTTTTATGCGCCGCGTGGCTGACTGCTGCAGTTGAATACATATGTATGACCTGACGCGACCATTGCCGGCTGCGTTAAGTAGTGAAAATACGATAGAAGAAATTGGTTGCTTAAATTCGCCGCTTGCGGTGGAGCTTTGCGGGCGCAGACTGCCCCCAAGTTGCTTATTAATAATAAATTAGCAATAAACTACACTCAAAGAAATATATACATATATCTATATATACATACATATACATATATATGATGTATATGAAGACAGCTCTACAGACGCGCGATTTGCTGCGGTCCGCCTTAGCGGCCGCCAATATGTGTGTTTGGCAACTGCGTGCAGCATAAGCGTTACAAATCGCATTAGCGCTGCTTAAGTGAGTCGTTGAAAAATATGTGTAATAAATAAATGAATAATAAAAAGCCTTTTTTCCGCTCAAAAATAGTAGAAGCTTATTAAGGAATGATTTTGTAAATAATGGTTTGAAAGCAAGCGCCGAGGAATAGCAATTAAAATTTATTTATTAACTTGTAAGAGTTGTGCTTAAAACGGATCAGTACAGACTACTCATGCCTAGAAAATGTTATTTAAATTCTTTTAAAAATCTGTTCCTCCACAGGAATTTAAGCTCTCACAAAAGACACCACAAAAAGTCTTAAAGAAAGCATGACTCTTTTTTTTTATGGAAAATTATAACCTTTTTTATTGCTTATAAGCTACTAAACTATTATTCATTGTATAAGACAGAAAAACTGGAGTGTTGCCTACATCTAGGCGGATATTAATATTTTAGTCAAGTCACGCACCATAACTTAATGCTGAAAAATTAACTAACATAATATTTTCTTTGAAAAATGGACTAATAAGGCTCGAGAATTTCCGAAAAAAATAAGTGTTGAGAATTTTATGTAGACGTTCTTACCACTTGAAAAAATCCCTTTAAGAGTCTAAAGAAATTCCAAAAAAAAATAAGTGTTGAAAAATTTATTTAAAGTTATATTTTTTGTGTTGATGATAAGCACATTAGCTACTATTCGTTATCGCTTTTGAATTAGTCAACGTTTGTTTTAGATAATACAACAAGGAATACTTTGAAAATTGCCTATATTCAGGCGCATTTTAATATTTTACCCAAGTCAGCTACCACAATGTAAATATAAATAATTTCTAATGGCTGAATACTAATAAGATAACGCATAACTCGAAAAACTTGCATAACTAGTCTCGAGACGTGCCAAAGAAAGTACGATGTCCTTGAAAAATCATCAAATTTAAACGAAAAAACTTCAAACGTTGCCTACATGTAGGAGCATTTCTATCATTTTATCCAAGACACATACCGAAACGCAATCGTACGTAAAATTAACTAACATACATATGTATGCTTATAAGGCTTTTATATACTATTTTCGTGAAAAAAAAACTTTCATAAATAATATATCTAAAAATGTCAGAACTTATTTTTCAAAATAGATTTTTTTCAATAAAAAATATTTTTATCTAAAGAATTTAGCAAAAGTAGAAAAAAGCGACAAAAATTATGAAAAAGTAAGGTTAATGAAAGAAGAATCTCTCTCTCTCTCATCAGAGCTTTATATGTAGTTGATAGACACAAGCAGCTTTTGGACAATCTCTTTCATCCAATTCTTTCAAAAACAGCTTTCTAAATAAATTTTTTGTCTATATTCAACAAATTTCTCAATTGAAAAAGCGCATTCAACCCAAGCGTCATTTGCTTGCCACACCGCCACTAAACCAGCCGCAGCTACTATCAATTCAATTAGGTAACATTGAGTCTCGGCACTAATTGCCGTCGCTTTTTATTTATCTCTTACTCACAGTCATTTGTCGACTTTTGGCACACTTACTCGTTAATAGATAATGCTTGCTATTTATTTCTCATTATGCCACTGTCATTGCGAGTGCATTATTAAGCCGCTGACTGCGTCTGCGGTTGCTTAAACCAGCAAAGGGTAGACAGCGGTAAAAATGCAATTAGAAAAAATTTTGCAATTAAATGACAAATTACCAAATGAATGCGCTAACTCGAAAATAGTAATTACATTTAAATAAATACTTGCAAAAGATGTGGTTACTGACACAACACACCGCACACCGCCGCCAGCGCGCTCCACAGCTTTGAACTCACCTACACGCTGCTGCAGCCAACTTCAACTATAAAATCGAAATACAGAGAGTGAGAGGGTGACAGAAAGTGTGAGGAAGTGCGCAAAAAAATATAATATTAATGAGTTTAGCTTGTCTGCTGTTGCTATTTAGCGCTGGCTGGCATGTCAATGGCAGCGACTGCCGAAAAAAGGCTGCCAACAACACGCGCACTCAAGGCAGCACTGTGCTGGCGGGTAATAAACGTCGCAGAGATAAGCAAAATAGCAAAATAGTAGCAGCGATAGCTAAATGTCTATCCACCGTATCCTTGTTGATGTCGGGAGCTGTGTGGCTGCGGCTTGCTTAGGCAGTTAGATAAACTTTACTGCCACTTAGTGATGTTTCTATTTCGGCGCATACATTTAGACGCTGTGGTAATTAATCATCATTACTTTACGGAGGATTTTAAGTGGGATTTACTGGCGCTACCAACACTGCGCCGGTTATCCTGCTGAGCCCAACAAGCATGGCTATGTGTGGCAAGCAACCCAAGGATGTCTACGTGTGGCAAGCAACCCTACTAGCTGTCTTATACAGCCTTTAAAGCTGCTGTAATGTTTTGGATTTAAATATTACATTTTGCCACAAAAATATGTGGCACTCAGCGCCACTTTTCTACAAAATTCACGCTTAATGGCGGCTGAGCGCTACACACTTGCACTGCTGACTTGCTTAATAGCTGCCATTTTTGGTCACTACCGGAAGGAAGTGCCTCCACCTATATCTAGCCATACATTTATCATTTCATCAATCAACTGCGTGGAAAGAATATAAGCTATAACTGTTAATGGTCTAAATTTGGCAATCTCATTAGAAGTTGCAAGCGCAAAAATATGAAAACGATTTTTTTTTGCGCTGCGAAACCGGCTATTTCGCTAAAAAAAAAAGTATTTCGCTAAAAATAACTATTAGCAAATAAAAAATATTATTTTCAAAAGTTGTCAGAAACTTGCTGTTGTCTGTCTTGTAAGCGCCTGCTTTCTTACTAACGCTGCTTGCAGTCGAAAAAAGTTCTCAAAGTCATTCAAAATACCATTAATCGTTTTGACCGCTTGCCGTAGAAGCCATTTATCTTTAAGTGTGGCAAAAATAAACAAAAAAATGCGCAAAAGTTTATAAAATGTGGCAGCAACAACAGTGTGGTATTATATAAAGCATATGAAGGCAATGCTCACTCTACATATTGCTAGCGCTGACGCTGTCACTTTAACAGCAGCCAATATGCGTTCAGTTGCTGCCAATAGCAGTGCCAAGTGGCCAAGCAAAAGGAGAGGGTATGTGAGAGAGCGAGATATAGAAAAAGTGAGCGAGCGAGAGTGATAGAAAATGTGCGCTAGCGCCACTCCACATGTCAAATGCCATAAGCAACGCATTCATGAAATATTAGCAAAAGTTTAGTATAACTTGAACAAATCCACTTTTGGTAATTTAAGGTTAAGCAGAGAGGGGTAGAGCTGCTTCATATTCAACTAGCTGCTGCTGGTCCAAAAATAAGTTCTTATCAATTTTATGCGCTTGTCACTTCCTTTTCTTTTCCTTTCCTTGCCTTCATTTATTTTTTTTTCTGTATCCTGCCTGCCAAATAGACAGCAAATGTATGAATGTCAAATACAGCCGGACTTCCCTATCTCCAGCCTACACATAAATCTCATAAATGTCCGTCATATTTAATGTTGAATATTTTTTGCTTACACTTATGTAAGCTTCTAAGTCAGACACAGCCTGTCTGATTTTTCTATTAGTTGGCGGCAGCGTTAATAGATTCTTTACTAAGCGCCGGTATTTGCGCTCTTTTGCATTGCTTCCTGCCAACAACTAATATATTTTTATTGGTCGCTTGGCATGTTTGATGTGTCAGAACTAGGTATGTACCACATATTATATGAAAAGTAAAAAAAGAAAAAATATTTACTTATAAATAGCGCTGGCTGTCACGCGGTCAGCTGACCTGCTGCCGCACAACTTGAGTTATGACCAAAGCTGACATTTCATTAGAAGGTATTATGTGGAATTTTGCCAGACGCAAAGCATTTATAGGCATTATACGCAAACCGACATTTGTTTCGCTCCAGCCTCTTCATACACTTGGCTTTGCTATGGTAAATGTTCAGCTTCCTGCCCCAAACCTATTTTAGCCAAAATTTCTTTCATTTGCTGCTGATTTTTTCGAACTTCTTGCCTCACACTCCATTTCCGTGGCACTCACTCACACTAGCGCTCACTAGCTGTCAAAAACAATTTTTGCACACATCCAATACAAGCAGCTTAACTTTTTTCCCCCATAATTACATATGTACACCATAAAATAACAACAATAGCAAGCTGTTTTGCTAAATTTATTTTTGCTGACTCAAGCTGACGCGTCTAATAAGTTTTGCAAGTACTTTTAATAGGATAAGCAAATTATTTACTCGATATAGTAATAGAAGATAATTGTATTCAATTTATCGAAAAATTAAGCTTTATAGAGTTATTAGAATTACCGCAAATTTTTGGCATACTTTCATAGTTTTGCGCTTCATTGAGCTAATAAGCTTAAAATAAGAGATTTTTCGCTAAGGAAAGAAAAGAAAATATATACCTTAGAGATCAGAATTATGGAAATATATATTACTCAAAGCCGTTGAATTATCCAAAGCTCAAATTATCAGTAAAAAGCTTCTTTATCTCAATTTAAAACAAAAAAAGTTAACAAAGCTTATTTAGTAACGCCTTATAAATATCATCGGTAGCATCCAGATATTATATTTTGAGTAAAATGTCTTTAAATAACTCAATAATACAAAAAAATTCAGACATGTGGTCTTCAAAATGTTTTAATGCCATCCTTAGTCTATAATATTACAACTTTGAGTATCTCAGATATTCTCCTATTATAAATACGGAGAGCAACCAACTGTTATACAAGTATATTGGCTAAAATGACTAGACTAGCTTAATAATCTCATCTAAAGATTTTGCGATATGCAAGCCTTATCACAATGGGCCCCCTAAATGCCTAGGTCCGTCCCTAGATAGATTATAATACTCTAAACTTAGGCCTTATGAATGTGTGGTATCGAAACAACATCAAAAATCTGTATTTTCAGATCTTCCAGTATCTCAAATCACTATCTGTTATACTACTAAGGCAATTAGTTACTCTAGTACTGATATGTTATGAAAATAATATACCTTTTTATCACCTTACAAAAATTACTTATGATAAGAAGTCTCATATGCTATATATTCCCGATTTTTATCAAAATATTAGACGTCTTATGAATTGTCTTTTAAACTTGTTTCGTATATGAACAGTCATAGTTTGTGTGATTAGTTAGCAAAAATTTACTCGCAAGCAAACGTCGCATCCTTCTGCTACTAAAATAAAGCATAAGTAAGGAAACTTGGCAACACAGCTTCTGCAGTAGCATTGTATGGCACATTTTTTCGCTACGAATATAAAGATATGGGCAAAAAACTGGCAACAGAGCTTCCGCAATAGCATTGCCAAAACCTTAGCTGTCGAACTGAGAGAATTCTTCTAATGGCCACGTTGCTTCTATAATGGCATTACTAGACTCTTAGTTGTTTAATTATAGCGCACTTTCCTGCTACGAATATAAAAGTGTGAGTGCAGAAAATTGGCAACAGAGCATCTACAAAGGCATTGCCAAAAAAATGGCAATCTAGATTTGTCTAGATTTTTCTTGTTCCACAAACTGAAATTGCCGCTCCGTTTTTTTTTTTATTTATTTATTTTTTTACAATTTCCGGCTAAGAAAAGGTACATATAAATTTAACTGAGCGCTAACATTGCCTTATTACCATAAGTCACAAATTATTTTTGTAATCAATACCCACAAAAAGTTATAGGAAGGAAAGCGAAAAGCGAACATTATCAATGCAAGATTTATGAAAATATCAAAAAGTGGCAGTTGAAACGGTTGAAACTGTAGTCAGCGAACTGCAGATAGCCTAATGTTGCCTAATCAACATAATAAATTATGCTTTGATATGTTGCATGCGGTCAACTACTTTCCAACAGCTGTTGCTCTCAACAATAAATGCCAAAGTTATGCCATTGAAATCAACAATGCGTTGAGAAAGTTACACAGCTATCTAATTACCCAGCCATACGCCTTTTGACAAGCTAAATTTCTATAGATTTGATAATTACGATTTTTAGCTAATTTAAATTGAATGCAACGCTGACATGTGATGAGCAGTAGCGACGCTGCCAGCAACGCATAGCAGATCACATTTCATATTTAGTTTGTTATAATGCAGAGAAATATATATTTTATTTGTGTATGTGTGTGTTTGATTGGTGCATGTTACCGTGTGTCCGCGCATTTCACCGCTACATTGTACCTAGCTTAATTAGCGCGTTGCATATGCAACATTACGCGGCATACAACAATATACGACTGTCAACTGTCAGCTGTCATGTGCGCTGACAACACTTGCGGCGGTGGATGCTTGCTGATGGTGCGGCAGTGAGGCGCTTCAAGGCTTCTGCACAGCTTAGATTTGATTTATGTACGTATGTATATATATGTATATATCATATCATTATCATCATTTATACAAAAAAAAACTTTCGTACACTTTCATCGTCATGCATTTGGCTGACTAACTGCATTGTTTGCCGCATATTTGTCCATATCGCTTTTAAATGAGGTGATCAAATTTTAATATTGTTGCATACAAAGCTAACAACAACACCACCACCAACAACAACAGTCTAAACAATGCAATTATACATTTTTCCCTTCATTTCATTTGCATGCGCTGGCATTTTCCGCCGCTTCTCTTCACTCTCTTTCACTACTTTCATATTTTTCCCCCAATTTGTAACCAGCCTGTCAGCGAAATTCACTAATCAGCCAAACAAAATATTTAAATCAGTTAATATTGCTATTTGATATGACAGCAGCGGCTGCATACTAACTGCCGGCGTAATTTGAAATCTTTGTTCGTCGCTCCATTATCGTTTTTTTATATAAACAAATACAAAAACAACGTTTATGGTTTGTTGTCATTAATTTGGCTTTATGCAGCATGCCAGCGCTATGCTAAACAATAGCCAGCTTATGCGCCGCGTGTGTGAGTGACGGGCGCGGCTGGTAGCATAAGGCTGGTGGATGCGCCGCACGCTCGCGCTTTCACTCCGCCACGCAGCGCTAGCAGGTGTCAAAACGCATATTAGTTTGAGGTGTGAAAATGCATATGTTTATGGCTGTTTTTGTGTGGCAGCGGCTCATTTGTAATCACGCAACAACGGTACATGCTTGCTGCATATTATTAACTTGTGATTTGATATGCAATTATGGCCAGATAAATACACGATAAATATATACAAATGCATATTTATGCGCTTTTATGCCCGATATTTCGATATTGTTGTTGCGCTTGCGTAACAGGCATCGTAAACTAGCTTAAAGTGTTGTTAATGAATTGTTTGTTGGTCGCATAAAATGCATAGCTAATAAGTGAAAATATTTGGGAAAAGTGAGGCGAGTGCATAACAGTGAATTTCATTTGTGATTCGTTTGTGATTTGGTGATTAGTTGGCAAATGATGGTCGTAAAGCTATTTCAGGCATTTATAATGCGCTATAAAGCTTGCATTTACTATTGACAATATCTGGTTTGTCAGTCAAAAGTTTATATAATGGCATGTTTGCTGCAAACAAATCATATTTCAGCATTTTGTCCTATTTATCACAGCGTAAACACGGTGTTATTGTAATTTAGCGCTATTGTTATATTATTTTTGTTTATTTTACCGAAATGCATATGAAGTTTTTTTCTTTAGCATAAAAATATAACAATTTTTCCTTTTACAAAAATTTGCATAGACATAGTTGGCTTGGCAATGCTATTCTAGAAGCTCTGTTGTCAATTTTTTGCGCTCTCACTTTTATATTCACAACAAAAGTATGCGCTAGGGTTAGACAGCTGAGAGTTTAGCGTAAAAGCTATGTTGTAATTTTTCTTCGCTCTTAGCTTTGTGTACTTATCAAAAGAATGTACTATAGTTAGGCAGCTGAGTGTTTGGCAATGCTTTTGTGGAAATTCAGTTGCAATTTTTTTGCTTTCTTATTTTTTTATTCTTAAGAGAAGTATGCGCTATTGTTGGACAGCTAAGAGTTAGGCAATGCTATCGTGGAAGCTGCTATATTCATAGCCAAATCATGCGAATACGGTGGTTGATCGATGTTTTACTTTGCTTTTTTGGCTTTAATATCGGTCATAATCGTGGCTCGATGCGATGATGCATTATTATCGCGGAAAATCCATGAATTTCTCTCCCACAATACCGGTCGTTTTCGGCATTTCTTAATGCATAAAAGTATATAAAAATAATTCTGCCTCAATTTTTATCGCATACTTTGTATGGCAGCTATGAGCTTTAGTAGTCCGAGCAAAATGTGTTTTTTTCAGCGATTGTAGCATTGTTATTAGAGATAATATGTGCCAAATTTCATGAAGATGCCTCATCAAATAAAAAAGTTTTCCTTACATGAATTTCAGTCTGATAGGTCAGTTTGTACGGCAGCTATACGCTATAGTAGTGCGATAGCGGCGGTTTTGACATATGAGCAGCTTCTTAAAGAGAAAATGAAATAAGCAAAATTTCATAGCGAGATCTCACAAACTAAGGGACTAGACTTCGTTTAGACTTAATCGAATCAGCTAATCATTCATACCTTCTCCAGGGTATAAAAATTGTGAAATGCACATACTATATATATACAACTAAACGTATTTTTCTTATTAAATATATTAAAAATTGCCCATCTTGCCTTAACTACTTGCCACAAATATACATAAATATAAAAATAAAATCTCATATAAATCATATTTCTCTTCTTTTCTTTCCAGGTGAGTAATGCCGCAGTGCAATTTAAGAAATCCAATTCCATTTGTACAGGTAATTGCAACATATGTAAATGTAAGTCCTTGCGGCGCACAAAAAGTGCGCGCGCACAATTTTCAACTCACACAAAATATAAAGTAAATTGCCAACTTTGTTTAATGAAAGCCAACGCAGCGCTCGGATAGGCAATCAGCCAATTTACATGTCCACCTACGCGGTGACCAAATTAAGCGCGCCGTGCCGCGCCACGCCACGCCGGTAGCAATGGCAAATGCAAAACTGCAACATCAGTCAAGCAAGCAAACAACAGCAACAACAACAGCAATAAGCATAACAGAGTTAAACGCGAGCGCGCGCTTGTTGCATGCGCGGCTAATGCAACGGCAACTGCATGCACGTGCGTTGTTTATTTTTGCTACAGATGTATGCAAACAGATAAAGAATATAATGAGTTGCGGCGGCTTTTGAGGCAGGCGGACAGCACAATGAGCCGGACTTGCAGCAGAAATGAGAGTAAGCGAAAAGCAGTTAAATTTCAGCAGCGAAAGAAAGAATGATTGCAATAAAATAAACAAAATTGTTGCATGCAACATGCGTGTTGTTTGTAGGCTCGCGGTGTGTGCAACTTAATGCCGTAATAATAAACAAACGCGCATGGCGGTGTGGCAAGTAAGGCGCGGCAAGCGCATGTTGTGCTTTAATATTTATTATTTTTGGTTGCAACAACTCACATATATACATTTATTTTGAGGCAATTTTGCTGCGCGCAAAGTCACGGCCATACGCTGTTGTGTCATACACTTTGTTGTCGTTGTTGCGCTGCCTTGCAATGAACGCGTAATATTTAAAATTCCTTTATATTTTCGTTGATAGTTTATTATTATAGTATTTATGTGTGTGTGTGTGAATGTCAGCAATCATATATTGAATATATGAAATAGCAGTTATTGTTGCTGCTGTCGCCGCAAGCCGAAGGTGAGCTCAACTTCTCAGCATAAATTGCGCGCACTGCAAACGACATACCACAAGGACAGCCAAGCAGTGAGCGCGCGTTTGTGCCACATTCATACATATGTATGCGCGCCGAGATAGACACTTGCAAGTCAAAGCAGACCGCAGCACAAAAACACCAGGTTGCACGTGTGTGTTGCCGTTTGCTACTTGCGGCAGCGCGTCGGTGGTGGCACGTATCTCAGCAAACAATGTAATCAAAAAATCGGCGACGTACGAGAAGTACGCGCTGTGCACGACTCAACCGCAGCAACTTTCTTTAATGCCGTTTGTTATTGTTTTTTGTCTTCGCCCTGCGACAGTTTGTTACACTTGCAATCTGCAGCCAAGCCGTGCCAGCATACATGGCTGCCCCGCGCAGAGCACACGTTGCTCCAAAAGCTGTCGCTTCCGCGTGGGGGGCAACTGTGTCTGCAATTTCCTGCCACTTGCCTTCACCTTCACTGGCGTCGTCTATGCAACTGTGTAGCGCTCAGCGCGTCTGCATCATCAGCGCATGCGGATTGTGCCGCAATTGCATGTTTTGCATGCGGTAAGCGTGTGCCACAATGCCGTGCGCACACATTTCGTTGGCTTATCTCAGCGCAGTTATACACAGTTACGTTGCTACACTTTAATTTATTGTTTCTGTCTGCGCGCCGTACGCGCGGCACATGCGCGCCCACCACAGCACCACTGGCGCGTCGTCGCCATGCTCTGCCTGTCTGCCACACTGTCGCGTCGCATTGAGTCGCGTTTTGTGCGTCTTGATTGTCGCGCATTCCTTCTTCCACCACCTACACACACGTAGCAAACTGTCTTTCGCCAGCGCAACTTTGTTTTGCTGCAATCCTTCTGCGCTGTGGCATTGTGCTTTGCACTCGTTTAACATGCAAATTTTCTGATTTCGTATAATTCCGGGCGTTTTTCGTACTTTAATGAATGCGCTTACACGTAGCGCGGCGGCCAATTGTTGCGCGCCGACTTGCATTGTTGTTTTCTTGTTGCTGTGTCATGCATTATTGCCAGTGATTGCCGCCGGTTATTATTGTTATTAACTTCACTCTACTGTTGCGCGTCGATTGTGGGTATGTATGACGCTGTAATTTTTCTGTGCGTATATGAGTATCTATGTGTGTATACATGTATGTATGTGTATGTATTACGCGCGCTAGCTAATTTAGCATACAATGCGCCTCAGTTGTTGCAACGCTCACGCCATTTATATGTATATAATATGATAAAACGCAACCGCCCGCAACTTTGCTATCTCAAACTTCGTCTACTAGGCTGCAGTTGGTCGCAACGCTTGCCTATAAACTCACGCCGCGTTGTTATTTTCATCTTCACATACACACACATACGCGCGCACATGCTCAACATTGCATTTGCTGCCTTTAACTTGCTTACGCGCGCATCCCGCATCCTATCCACTGTCGCATTTCAATGGATTAAATGAAGTTGCAGCGATTAAACTCGTTTACTCCGACGCGTATGCAACGTACTTATGCCCAGCGGCAAGGCGGCAGCTCTGCTTATTACTTACTTATAAGCAATCAAGCACAGCCTTGATGTGGGAGTTGCGATAATGGCACAGCGCTGCGTGTAAACTGCTTACTTGCCCGCCAGCTCAGCGCTAGCTGCCATAAGCCGCTGTATGTTGCACGTTAAACGTTAAGTGTACTAATAAAATAATCGCTTTCATTGCGATAAGTAACTGCACATGCGGAATATATGTGCATGTGTGGCCAAGTGGATAGCAACGCCTTGTACCAGCAGCAAATTTATGCTTTATTCATATGGCACACACAGGCGCTTGCCAGCAGCGTCAGTCTCCGGCTTGTAGGTGAAGCCTGTTTAATTTTTATTTTCATAGGAAGTAAGCGTGCTCTGACATGATTTACGTTTATTGGCAATCAAGGCGCATAACTCAAGTGAATTGTTGCATAAAGACGGCTATGCGCTGGCAGTGCATGAACTTCAAGTGCCTCTAAATGCACACAAATTGATAGTCAGTCAGCGCGCGCTTTGCTGCCTTGGCGGCGCGCACTCATTATGCTGAGATAAAGTTGGAAAGTTTAATGGCTCCGTAAAAGCCAAAATCGCCAGCAATATTTTCTTTTCTATTTTTTCAATTTTTTTTTAAATATTTTTTTTTTTTACTTTTTTTATATTTTTTTCATTTTAGTTTAGTTCATTTTAGTATTCATTGCTTTGCTCTTCAAGCCAGCCCGCTTTCATGGCTGCCACCCACGCATAAACTAACTGTACTTTGCATAAACTCACATGGCGCGCTGCCCACATATCCTGCGCGCTGCTACTTGCCCGTGCAGTGCATGGCATGACTCATGCTTTTGCTGTGTGCAACACCTACAACTATTGCAACACACCAAAAATATAAAAAAAATAAAAAAAATAAAAAAAATATAAAAAATGTAAAAAAATTAACAAAAAAATTAAAAAAAATGCAATGCAATTTTGCTGGCTATGAATTAGTTTGCAGTTTATGTGCCCACAACTGCTACAAATCACTACGCTGTGGCAGCAGCGCTGCAAACGTGCTTGCCAAATACCCTGCAAGCGCTGCTTTCTTGTTGCTGCCGACCACTGCCTTCGCCTTTGCACTATTTCTGATTGCCTGCGCCGCCACTAAATCCTCTAAATGCTTCCTCTTTTTATGTGCCACAACTACACTTCAAGCACATTTCAATAGTTGCTCCTTACTCAAGCACATGTTTGGCATATGAAAATGGCTATCGTCTGCATTCATCACTCTACGCCAGGCACTTAAGCGCTCAGCGCCGTCTGCGCTACGTGTACTTGCCTGCAAGTCTTGGCTGTAAACTAAAACTCCTTGCCAGTCATTTAATCAATTCAAGCAGTCGTTCGCCCTTTCACCGGTCCGTTTGTCCGTCCATTTTGCCGTCCGTTCATCCACTCAAGCATTCAGCCTTGCACTCAGCTGCTCCTCGCAATCTTAACTTGCCCACTTACACCACTCGAGTGCCACTTTATTAAGGTAAAATTTTTAATTTGTCTTAGCTCCACTATGCACCACTTCCTTTACTTACACCACTTGCCGCAAGTCATGCGCGCTTGCGGCTGCCATGTGTGTGTGGGCGTACGCCGCCACTTCACTGCCGATTTACCTATGCAGCGCGCTGTTATGCTGCCTTATCGCTCGCAATTTGCCTGCTTGACTCATTTTTTCTTCGCTTTTTGTCGTTTCCTTCTTACTTGCCGCTTGCTTATTTACATCCTACGTGCGCGCTTTGATTTTTTTTTTGTATTTACTTTGTTGTTATTTCATTTGTTTGTATTTAACAAATGCGATTTCCTTTAATTGTTCTTAATTAATTGCTTAAGTTTGTATGCGATTAGCGGTTAAGTAGCCGGTTAGTTTGCTGTGCGCGCCCTCGTGCTGCTTGGACCGAGAGCAGCAGGCCACTCGCGCCACTTAAAAATGCAAATGAATTCCATTTTGTGATTTGCAAATCAGTTAAGCTTTGCTTGCTGCGCGCTTGTGCGGGTGTGGCAGCTGTGCGGAGCTATGCTAAGCTATACTATAGTATACGGAACTATGCTCACTACACTATACTATACTTAGCTATACTATTCTATATGCGCGCGTGTGCTTAAGCGCACTTTAAGTACCTAGTAGTAGCCACAAGCAGTGGCCGCGCTCTTAACTACAAGTTTTTCTTTTAATTACTGCGCATTTATCCTTTTTCGCTTTTCGCCGCGCGCGCTTAGTGGCTGCGCGTCCGGCCACATACAACACGCACTGACTAAGGAAGCTTAGCGCGCTTTACTAGGATATATTATATATATATGTCTGATTTTACATACTAGATATATCTAGCTTGATTTTACATCAACGCGCCGCTAGCTATATCTACTCAGTTATATACACCCCTACAAAATATTGCCTGCCGCTTCTTTCCTCTGGCAGCTTACGCGCTTACTGTGTTTCGCTCGCGCGTGCGCTCTACTTTTTCGCTTAAATATATTTCCTGTTTATTTGCAATTAATGTGCGTTCATGCAATTTAATATTATTTCATTTTGACACAGTCACGCTGCGCCTAGTCCATTGCATTTGCTGCTCGTGCAATAATTATTCTACATATCACTGTATGTATATTTAAGCAGCACCGTCGCATATAATTTATATAATCATAACACATTTATGTTATTAATGCATGTAACTGTTTATCGAAATCCAATTATGTTGGCTTATAACACATTTAACGTGTTGATTTTGTTGTCAATATTGTCGTTGCTTGCGCACATGAATAAATATTAATTGGAAAATCCATTGAACCCTTCAAAATATAGATGCTCCAATTTTGATAATGTGCACAATTTACTGGCGTACAAATACACATGTGTATTTTAAATTAATAAATTGTCAATTGATTAAAATTTACACATTGGCGCATGAAAATATGAAAGCCTGTGTTTGTTTGTGGAGAAATGCGTTCGTGTTTTTGATGTCATGTGAAATGTGACTGTAATATAAAGTGGCTGGCTGGCGAATTGAGAGTCAAGACTTGACATTCAAATAGTACTTTAGCAGTAATTATTTCACTAGCTATAAGCCGATCTAGTATATAGAATTTTAGGTGTACTGCGTTCGTTTTCTTAAGTAATATTTTAATATTTTCACGACAACATTTAATTGTTATCGCTTGCTAATGATTTCCTACACAGAATTCAACCCAAATTTGATAGCAGCGCTCTAATATTTAATTAAACTTGCTTTAGCGTACATAATGCGTTCGTAAAGTCGTGTAATAAAATTAAATTTAGCTAATGTGTGGATATTTCAAAAATCATTCTAGCTTAATACACTTTCTGAGCACAATATTAAGTATTTTTGTCCGGGTTTTGCCATGAAAATAGAAAAATTAGCGTTTAAATGAGGAGAAATGCGTTCAAGTTTTCAATGCAATATTTTCTAATGGTACTGTATTCGTTTTTGAAATATTTTCACTACAAAATTGCCATCACTTCCTCTCCAGAATTATGCCTTATTTTAATAGCGGTAGTCCGAAAATGAATTGAAACGGAATTAGTGATCATAATGCGTTCGTCAAATGTCGTAATAAAAATAAAGTTAGCTAATGTGTGACATTTTTTTAAACTTTGAAGCTTACTACAGTTTCTAAGTATAATATTTAGCATTCTTTATACAGCGACTGCCATGAAAATACAAAAGTTAGCGTTTAAATGTGGAGAAATGCGTTCAAGTTTTTGATGTAATATTTTGTGGTGTGTCGTAAAATCACTGGCTGACTGAATGTGATCTACAGATTGGCTTTTCAATAGTATATCGGAAGTAATTATATCAGCAATTATTATCTAAAATAGCATAATGATTTTCTAAGGCTACTGCGTTCGCTTTCAAATGTAATATTTGAAGATTTTCACGACAACTTTTAATTTTTGACGTTATTCAATATCTCACTCAACAGAATAATGCCTAAATTTAAGCCCAGTACACCAAGTTGTACCGAGAACTGCTTTAAGGGTCACGATGCGTTCGTAAAATGGTGTAATGAAAATAAACCAGCTACATATATTTAAGAAATAAAGCTTAATATAGCTTCTAATTGCAATATTAAACACTATTTGGTGGTAATTTCTAATGCTTAGGTTGCATACCGAGTTAATAATTGATTAAGTGACCATAATGCGTTCGTAAAAAGTTGTAATAAAAGCAAAGTTAGTAAAGTTAGGTTAAGTACTGGGCCAATAAGCCACGCAGAGACCAGTTTTGGTCCTTAGCGATACGAGATGGAGTTCTGTTGCTAGGTCTAAGAGGAGTAGTCAGCCTGCGCTTGCCGCAAATTTTAACTCTGTGGCCTTCCTATCAAAGCATTTTCCATTATCATACCGTAAGGACACCAGATGCTTACAGCTTTTCTATATATTTTTGTAATACTTTTTGAGAAATTTGAGAAAATCAATAGCCGCAACTATAATAAAATAAAATATAATAATATTCGCAACTTTTGCACTATTAACACAAAAATTCCAGCTCCAACATTATACTCCACATCGTGTCTACCCCCACTGCTGCCTTATGTACGCGCATTTCCCCCACCGTCTATTTCAGTTCTTGCCCCTTTTTTCGCCGCACATATACGCAGTTTTTTGCGCTTCAGCAGTCAGCCAGCAGCTGCTCCCAACGACACATGTAGATATTTGTGCCAGCGACCACGGCAGCTGTTGTACGTTGGTCTCTGGAGCATTTGCTCAACCGCCGGACGATCAATATTTGCCACAAAAAAGTTGCCAAACTGAAAACAAAATTAATTGAACTAACCCAAAAAAAATAGTTCCAAAAATAAATCGCCACTACTTTTGGGCTATTGCCAGTCAGCGCCCTTGCCCAGCGCCCAGCAGCCGCTCGCATCAGCTGGCTGTGCGCACAATGAGCGCGTTCAATGATTTTTCCGGCTTGCGCTTTTGGGTAAATGTTGGCCGCAACAAGCCCTTGGGGATGTGACACAGTAAAGAATTCAATTTCCTGTAAAATAAATTGTGCACAAAAAAAAAATAAAAAAATGCGAAGTTTACATTTTGTGCAAAACTAAAAATTATGTTATGCACTGAAGTAAAAAATGAGAAATTTCTATTATTATTAACATTGCGGTCAGCTGCGGCGTTTGGTTTGGGTTTTTGGGGCAGTCAACAGCACAGTGTTGTTAAGGGATTTCTTGAGAAAAGCAAAGTGAGGGCAAGATTGTTGACTTACATTAATTTCAGAAAACTGTGCGACGCGCAGCTTTCATGCTTAAAGTCAGCAGTGGGTGGGAGGGTGAAAATGCAGTGTTGGCAAAAATCAACTTTGTTGGTAAGCTGGACAAAAGAGTGTTGTACGAAAAACACAAAATGGCGTTGCAACATGAAGTTTTCAATATTTAAAGTTGAATTTAGAAATAGCTATCATCAGCGATCTATATAAATCAGTAAATATTTCGGTTATCGATTAACAAAAATATCGATTTTTTTATCTAATCGTCATAATGTTAACGGGTTGCATGTAATTGAATTATAGAATTTATCGATTAAAGGGTTATCGATATAAAATTTATCGGTTTTTTAATGTTGCCTACAAATTTTTGTTGAGCTATAACAATTATGGATTAAAGAGATTGTCGATTACAAAGGTTATCGATTTTTTAATGATATATACAATTTATCGATTCAAATGTTATCGATTTTTTAATATTGCCCTTAATATGTTAAATTATTTCGGTACATAAAATAGGAAATATTTCAATGCTCTATAAAAATTATCGGTTAAAGTGGTTATCGATTATTTTTAATATTGCCTTGCAATTTTTGAGCGGTACGGTTTGCACGATAAGAAAAAATTCAATTATCAGTTAAAGTTATCGATAAACGTTGGTTATCGATTTCAAATGTTATCGATTTTTTAAATATCGTTTTTAAATATTAATGATTATTTTGGTGTATGTAATAAGAAAAATTTCTACAATTTATAAAAGTTATTCATTAAAATGTTTATCGATTATAAAATGTATCGGATTTTTATTATTGTCCTGAACTTTTTGACAGGTATCATTGCATGTAATAAGAAAAATATCTGTAATCTGTAACTATTATCGATAAAAGTTGTTATCGATTAAAAAATGTATCGATTTTTTTAAGATCATTTCTGTTTCAAATATAAAGTACAAAAGCTTGAACTTTCTATGCCTTGCTATGGATTGCGCTATGCCCCTGAGATTTTCAAAAACTTCTCCTTTAGTCTCTAAGCCCAAATGCTTTCACAGCAGTCAAGCATTGCAGCAAAGCAGGCGCAACTACGCGGCCTCTCCACAAGGGACATTGTCAACAATGAAATACGCTACTTCAGCTACTTCAACTCGTGAAACTTTTCTTCTCCACTGCTCTTTCTTTCATCATAGCCACAGGTCATTGCGGTCCGCTCAACAATTAGTCTTAACATGTTCTCGTTGCTCATGCATATTTATTGCAATTCTTCACCACATAATGTGTCGGCAATACATATTAATTGCAATTTGCATTTAAAAATTGCGCAAAGTCAATTTGCCTGCGCGCCAAATGAGCACTGCTCTCTACGCCGTCACTTACGCGGCGAAACAATGCTGTGCAAATGCAACCTTGTAACACTTGCCTAACTGCAAGACTACAACTTAATGGCGTTGCTATAAAAACGCGCATGCATGTTGCGCGCTCATTTCGTGGCTAAGTTGTATGTGTGTGTGTGTTTGCGTGCGTATATGTGTGTGGCAGAAGTAATATGCGCACTTTATAGGCGTTTTTAGTTGTTTAATCGATGTTTGCGCTGCGCCTTGTATTGTTTTTCACATTTTCCGCTAAAGTCTTTACTTTTATGGCGCACTGTACATGCTTTAATGACGTGACCTTGCCAAGTTTCAACTGCAAATATCTTGCTTGCGGGCGCCTTTGCTTGTGTTCGAATGCTTCGTTGTGGGTGCAATCATGTAAACTATGTTTTTTTAGCTGCTTTTGTGGCATGCAACACTCAATAAAATAAAAGTTTTTAATTAAACGGCAACGCTTACGCTTACCAAATGCAACTCGGCGCATATGTTGCTGGAAACAAAGCGGAATGAGCTCAAGGTTGCTGCTGGAAAAGTGAAAAGTTTTCGGGAGCTCAAAGAAAATGAAAATCCGGGCGGTTGTTTCAATTTTTTTTGTGAATTTTTAATGAAAAAAGCAGTTCCTTTGTAAATATGAGAGATTTTAATTTTTATAGATTTTTTTAAATTAATAAAGGGGCTGCTCATTTTCTTTTATATTTTTTATCAATTTTGAAACTTTTTGCTTGAAAAAAATATTTTCTTTGATATAATTTTTTTTTTTTAATTTTTTTAAATTTTTTTTTAAATTTTAAAGCAAGCTGCATTTTTCATACATATATTTATGCAGCTCAAGTGCAAAGCTTCATATATACATATATACTTATACTTTTTTTTATTTCGCGCTCAAAATTCCGCTTCAATCGCATACTCACTTATCTTAACCTCAAAATTTTTTTTAATTTTTTTCTTTCGTTATTTCAATTTCTTTTTCTTTGCCTTTACTTATGTCTCAAAAAACAGTTTCTACCAGTTGCAAGAAAACTTCTTTAATTTGGGTACATAATTAGCAAGCAAAGAAACCTACATTTCCACTCTACCCCCCTCCCGGTCTCACTCTCTCTCTGTTTCTCTTTTACAAATGCAAATATTTTACTGCCTGCTGCCGTTTGGGGAGCACGCCCGCCACTAAATAAAAGAAAGTTCGCAGCAAACTGTAAAATAATTCATATATGTATTGTATGTGTGTGCGTTTGTGTGCATACAAGTAGTAGTAGGTATTTGTTACCAAGGCACTTGTTACCCCCAAGGAGTTGTAAGTAGCAACTACATTTCTTTTGCACTCGAGTGTTGTTATTTGCCTGCGCAAATATAAAGAAATGTGTGGCAGCGCAGCTGTAATACAAAAACTTGTTGGCGCACTACTTGAAGCCACTGACAAGATATGAATGACTATATGTATGTATATGTATGTGCAACTGTAAAACTGTGAGTGTTTGTTCCCATATACATATGTGTGTGTTTGTGCCACAGCCTGCGTTTGCATTTATGCAAATAACTTTTACTCTCGAAAAAAGCTGCGTTGTGAAGGGACTCAAACGCACAAACGTAACGTAACCAATAATAATGACTTGCCACAAGGCTGACAAGGCAGCGGGTGCGGCATGCCGGGATGTAGGTAGCAAGCAGACAAGGCCTTTGAGGGCCACTGCTGGCAAATAAAAAATGAGAAAATGAAAGTTTGTGTCGTAATGCGTGCTGTGCGCGAAATCAGCGGCACAATATAGTGGCAAGTGTGTGGCAAGCAACTGTATGGCGGCGCGTTTTAAATGCGTATTCCTATATGCAAACGGAGTTGTCGGCAGAAAAAAGTTAATTTTGCGCGGCTTTTAAAGTATTTTTCCTTTTTATTTTGTCTTTTGAAAACATTTGATTAAGTTTTAGTTAAAGTTACTGGTAGCTGCAGTTACGCACTTGAAAAACTTTCCATAACTTTGCTGCGACTTTTACGACTCTCCTTGGGGTAGTAAAGAGGAATTAGGCATTAAGTCAAGAAAAACACGAGAAAAAAATTAAGAAAGGAACAGGAAAAAAAAACAAAAAAAAATTGCACAAAAAAAATTTAAAAAAATGTATATAGAAAAATATATATAAAAAAATTAAAAAAAAATAAAACAAAAAATATTTAAAAGGAAATAACAAAAACGAAAATTATGAAAGACTAAAAAAAAACAGAAACAGAACAACAAAAAGGCAATAATATATGCAAAAAAATAGTATAAATAAAGAAACCCAAAATAAAAAAATAAAAATTCTGAAAATATTAAGAAAATAATTAAAAAAAAAAAAAAAAAACAACACAACACTATATAAAAACTGCTAAAATAATTAAAACAATCTTTCTAAAAACCTACGCCAACATCACCATCACCAAGTCATGAAACAGTTGGTTCAAAAAACAGAAAACACTGAAAGCGCCTGGAGGTATGCTATAATTATAGAAGCTTAGCTGTTTTGACTCTATAGCTTTACCAAATCTTCTGGGTCTCCTCCTGAAGTAATAATTAACCTTAATTAACTATATAAATGAAAAAATATAAAGTCTAAACTTCAATAATGCATTTAGACTTCTAGTAAACAAAAATGTTTACAACCAGCAGACATTTATGTTAGTTAATAAATCATATTTGTATTAGAAATAATTACAACTAGCTTTCTAAAAACATAGACCTGCTTTACCTCCAACAACCTGAGAAAAATATGTTTCTAAAACATAAAATACTGAAATCGCCTGGAAGTATGCTATAATTTTTGAAGTTTGCATATTTTCTATAGTCTCTGCTGTGTCTTGAACGTAACAAACTTTTAAGTTTGGCTATTAGTTAGTTTAAAAAATAAATATAAAGTCTAAACTTCAGTGATGCATTTAGTCTACTTTTATGCAACAATTTGTAGCACCAGCAGACATTTATGTAAAGTAAAAGGAAATCAACTCTAAGCTCTCAACTGAGCAGCTGCAGACACCAAACATGTTAAATGAAAAAGAACTCCTTACTACTCCAGAAAATAAAAAAATACTGCAACAGTGTTGCCAACTCGCTACTAAAAGCAACATACCAGTACAAAACACAAAAAAAGAATTAAAAAATAAGAACAAAACGTTTCTTCCTAAATAAGAAATCCAATTACAACCGAAATGCCTTACTTCGTTTCTTTAATTTATTTTATTTTTTTGTTTTGTTATAAATTTTTTAAAGATTTTTCCCTACTTGCTTGACTATATCAGTGCGGCCTTTTTTGCCGTCTCCCTTTTAGCGCTTTTTCAAACAAAACTTTTTTGATCGCTGCTTTTATTTGTTTGTGCTTTTGATACAAGCATTTCACTATTATAGCTTTGCCCCTGCAGCTGGCGTTAAATTCAGCTCGAGCGCTTGAGACCCCCGCTTTTGTTTTTTGCTTTACGTCTTCTCTGTTCTAAGGGGGTAGTTAGTGCAGGCGAAGTTGCTGCTTTGAGGTTGCAAGTACGCGGTATGTTTAAGTGCTTTCTTTGTGTAGAGTGCGCTAATGAAATTGAAATTACGGTAGTTTGTTGAATTAAAAAACACTTTTTGTTGAAAAATGTTGAAGTATAAAATGTTACCCTAATGCATTATTTAAGTAAAAAAATGCGGAACATTTTTATATTCAAAGTTTTTTTACTGCGAAAATTTTTCCAATTTTTAAAATAGTAACCTGTGAATACTTTTAGCTCGAAACTGAGAAAATAAAAAAATATTGCCTACATCCAGGCGAATCATCTCAAATATTAACTAGAGTCCCAGTTTCACTATAAATATCAAGTACTTGGTAGAAATATCCTTAAATATCGGCAAGATTTACCCCTAGTAAATTTAAAAAATAAAAATTGTTGCCTACATTCAGGCGAATTAACTCAAAAATTAACTAAAGACATTATTTCGTTAAGGATATTAGGAATATTATTAATTTAAATTAATATGACTACATAAAGCTTTCAAGTAGCTCAAATATCAAAATTTTATCGAAGGAAAACACAAAATATAGTATACCTGAAGGCGCATTTTAATATTTTAGTTGTAGATATCAAATATTTGTTTGAAATCTTGTTTCACAACATCAAAATTTACAATGGGACTTTTGTTTTTAATTCTAATAAATTTAATTTAAAAAAATTTTGTCTACTTTCAGGCGAAAAATCTCAAAATTATACCAGGCATATTGTTAACTAAAGCTTTTAAATAAATATTGCCAAATTAAGCTTTTAAACAGTTCAAATTTCAACACTTCAGAGAAAAAAGCACAATATATAGCATACCTGCAGGCGCATTTTAGTATTGTAGTTATAAATACTAAATATTTGTTTGAAATCTTGTTTAATACCGCGAAGATCTATATTGGAACTCATCTTTTTATTTTTAATAAATTTAAAAAAATTAAAAATGTTGTCTACCTCCAGGCGAAAAATCTTAAAGTTAAACCAGGTATTTGCTAACCAAAGCTTTTAAATAAATATTGCCAAATTAAGCTTTTAGGCAGCTCAAATTTCAAAATACTGCAGAAAAAAGTGTATAATATAGCATACCTAAAGGCGCATTGTAATATTATAGTTATAAATATCAAATATTTGGTTGATCTTGTTTAATTAAGCGAAAATTTACATTGGAATGCTTCTTTTTATTTTCCATAAATTGAAGAAAAAATATAGCCTACCGCTAGGCGAAAATTTTTTTAAAATTAATTTAAGCAGGTTTTTCATTAAACTTCAGTTTATTTAACTAAATATTTGTTAATTGAAGCTTTTAGGCAGCTCAAAATTTAAGCTGTTGTAACAAAAAAAATCACAAAATATAGCATACCTAAAGGAGCAATTAAAATTATTTTTATAATTATCTAATATTTGCCTGAAATATCAGACAATATCTCTGCAAATGGTTATATTTCAACACTTCTTCTAATTTTTAATTACCTTGCGCTTAAAAATAAAAAAAGATACCAGAAAATCTTAGAATTTCGTAATCACAATCCTTAATCGCAGAAAATCACTTCACTGGAACTTTTTCTATGCTTCAACTAGCTGGCAAATAACACTTTTTGCCTGGTACCACTCACGGTGTAGTCTCTCAGACGCGCACTAGTGCACTCGAGCACAACTAAAGCGGTTCAAGTGACATTTCTAACGCATACATACACAACAACAAAGCCACTTGTAAGCTCAAAGCGTTTAAAAATCATCGATTTGCCTCGTAGGTCGCAGTTTGGCGCAGCAGTCAAAGTGTAAAAATGCACGTAGTGAAAAATAGAATAAGTATTGATATACTTAGTTTAGCTATTTAGTTGTGAGCTGAAACGGCAATCGAGTTTGAAGCCGGCGCACAAAGGGATAAGGCGGAAAATATTTACAGCCAACGAACACTTTCAAGTGCAGCTGAAGAACTTATTTGTAGGTTAGAGTGAATAATAGGCGTAAAGAAGCAAGACACAAAGGCTGAAGGAGAAAGCAAGTGAGAGGCAATGATTTGTTGCAAGCAGGCGGGCTGCTTAAGCATGAATAGAAGCTGGAGCGCGATTTCAGCTTCACATACCAGCAAAACGAATGTGACTTAATGAAAAGAAGTAGCAGTAACAACAACAAACAATTGCGGCAAAAACAGGATTGCGGCACAATGGCATGATTTTTCTAATTTTCCCAGAAGGCCGCCGACTTAGCATGCTTTTTCATTTACCTAGAATATAGAAAGGATTTATTTGTATTTGTGCTCTGCTCTGTGAGTGTGTATTTGTCTCGTGCAGAGTTCAGCAAAATAGTTGGGGAATGACAGTAAGCTTGCACTTGGCCTACGGCTCATTAATAGGCAATGTGCAAACAAAGCGCTAAGCACTGTGTGCACATACACATACAAATGCAGCTGGCTTTAACTGTGTGTATTGGTGTGTAGTGGCGATGAGTGCTTGACTTTAGCACATTTGCACTTGCACTTGCCATTATGCTCATAAATATGGCCGGCAGACGCGTAGCATGACGATAATAGTGGTTGAAGGAGCGCTCACTTAACTGCTCAACGCCTGGAAGTATACTAAACATTTTTGCTATTATTGTTAGAGCAGAGTATGAATATCAGTCTTGCCTCCTATACAAGTAGATAGCTCAAGCGCGTTAGTTGGCAGTGAAAGCGTCGAAAGAGTAAAATAGTAAATTAAGTGCAAATAATGGCAATATTTTAGACGAACACTAACTGCTTTTGAAGCGCACAAATCACTTTTTCACTTTTATTTATTTATTTTTTGTACTACTACCGACTGCATTCTGATATGCTGAAGCTAACCGCAAAAGCTTAGTGGGTATTAAAACGGAAACGAAGGAAAGGCTTTAGACAAGCATTAAGCTTGGCAGCGCCTATGAGTAATGTGCCTTTGAATGTGGCAATATTTGCGTAAGCTGCTGCTGTTGCATGACACGCCACTGACTTTTTTCCGTTTGGAGCAAAAATGTCAAGAGGCTTTACAGAGGCACACATACTTAGCATGCCAGCGTAGAAATTACAACTGTAAGCTTAACACACACTCACAATTGCGCGCCTTGCCCTCTTCACCGGCAAAGAAGGTTAAGTACGCTTGACACTTTGCAGTGCGCGGCGAACGGCAGCAGACGATTGCAAACGAGTGTGACTGGTTGAGATTAGTAGAGACGCTGCTCATGTCTCCGCTACGTTGGTTGTCATAGTTTCAGTCTACGCTGTAACACTTCAAACAATGCCACTGCTTTGCAACACGCCCACCTACCGCTTGAGGCTGCCATATTTTTCGCAGAACCACTTGCTATCCACATAAATTATGGCATGCCAAGTGGACTCTCGTAGCAGCCTTTTAGGCGCGCAACATTTACATTTTCTAGCGCCTGCGTAAAGTGTGAAGGCGCGTCAAACACTTGCATAGCTAAACGCGTGAATTTCAACACATATTTTCAGGTAAACAATAGTACGCCAGCGCCCAGCCTTAAGCCAACTGTGGAAAACAAAAGCAGACAAAGGCAAAGGTAAGCAGCGGCATAATGACAGATGAGCACTGTTACAAAAAAAAGTAGACTAAAAGCTGGCGCCGCGTACAATTCGTTGAACCCGCCGTTAACTGTGAGACAGCCAGCGAAATTTCGCAAAATAATGAGCGCTGGAGTTAGTGAATGAAAATAATATCCCCGAAAAAGCTGCAAAATTGCATTGCCCACTTTTCAAATGCGCACGCAGCTGCTTTGCCTACTTTTGCGCGCGCTTATTACAAGCGCAATAACAAAGCGCACAAAGCTACTGCTGTGCCTCAAGTGGCAGGCAGGTATGTCTGTTGGAAGTGGAACAAAGCGCACAGCGCGCTGAAATGCAATGCGCTCGCCGCATTCGGGAAATAAGCAGTCAAATGTATACGTGTGTGCTATTTGCCCGTGCGCTCGCTTTTGTGTAGCGGCATTAGGAGATGTGCTCAAAAATTATACTGACATCATTTTGACACTCAACGTTAGGCAGCAACTTTCTACTTTGCGCTACGAAAGCAACAACAAGTTGGCTGTTAAATAAATTAACCCAATTTAAGTGAAAGCAGACACAGCAAACTTTTAGTTGGTTGGAAAATTTCTACTCAGTTGAGGGCGTAAAAGTTGTGGCAACTACAAATTGGCATGAAAATTTGACGAAAGTTGCATAGCTGTTACAGTAATGGCAAAAAGGCTTTGCAGTTAGCCTATATTTTGAAGTAGTAGCGCTCAATTTAAGCTCAGTTATACGTCTTTATTATTTCAAGGATTATTGTACTATTATAAGGTACACATGTTATATACTCCTTAAGTGCTTTTCAACCGTTCATTTCTTTAATATTACTAAAGCTTTAAAATTAACTATAAATTGCATTACAGGCATCTGAAAAAGGTTTTGCTGAATGTCGTACTCTTAGAATAATTCTATATGCGGTTGCCATTTATTTTTGATGTAATTTTTTTTAGAATTTTGAAAAGCGTGTTGATAACCAACTAATTAAAGACTAAAGCTTACATACTCACTTATGATTACAAATTACGAAAAGGTATGAAATGTGGCAACAGTGCATTTTTTTATAAAGAAAAAATAATTTTGAAACATTTTCAAAATTCTAATGGTGCCTCAAAGTATTCCATCCTTAAAATAGCTTTGTTTGGAAGTTTTTCTGCAGAAAGGCCGTTTGTATAGTGTTGCCACCTGACGTTTTTTCTTAGTTTTTTTAAATGCTTTAAAAAAAATACTAGGAACGAATTTATCAGGTTAAAAGTTTCACTCTTGCACGCTATTAGAATCTTGGCATATAGCTGTGAAATTTGATAACAGTGCATTTTTAAAAGGAAGATTGGAAATGGGTGGCGTTACCATTTATTTTAAAAAATTTCCTTTTCTTTTTTATTCATAATAGTTGCTTCATTGTAAGTTGTTACTTAATAATAGTTTTTCTGTGTGTTTGTCTGAATTTATTTCATTTTTTTTTTACCTCAAAAAATTGTTTAAGATAAAAAGTTTTACTATTATAAGAATTGTAAAAAGTTATGAAATTTGGCAACAATGCATTTTTTCAAAAGGAAAATTGAAATTCAAGGCATTACCATTTATCTTTAAACGTTTCTATGTACTTTTTATTCCTAATAGTTGCTTTCACAGTAACTCATTCCTCAAATACGGCTTTTTTTTATATATTATGCTGCAGAAAAAATGTTTTCATAGTATTGTCACCTGATATTTAATATTTACTTTAAAAAGCTTGAATGAGCTACTACATAATTTTATTTAAGATTAAAAGTTGTAATATAAAAATTGTAAAAGTTGTGAAATTTGTGAAATTTGGCAACAATGCATTTTTTAAATGGAAAATTGGTACTCGTGGCATTATCACTTTGATTTATCATAGGTGCTTCACAGTAACAAATTCCTTAAATAGTTGCTCCCACCATGCTTTCTAATAACATTTCTAGGCATTCATAAAGACAACTTAAATACCTTCTTAAGCATTTAACCAAATCTGCAACTCCCACTTACAACCAAAACCTAAAGCTTTTGGGCCAACGCCACTCAACGCAAGCCGTTAAGCCTTTTAAGCACAAAATGCAATATTTATCAGCATGTTATTTAAGAGTACAGTCACCTTTAGACACACACACACTCGAATGAAGGAACTCAAAACATCATTCCCTCATTTGAGCGCTTAATCACCTTCCCCCACCCTGCTTGTTAGCTGCGGGCTAAACTTTAAATCAACGCGTGTTCAAAGAAACTTAACACAAAACAAAAAAACCGAGCACCTTAAGGTGATAATACGCTGTTTACATGAACGTATACAAGCAAGGGTATATAGAGTGTCTTCGCACACACACACCAACACAGCCAACTATATTTAAACTGTCGTTGTAGCTATAAATAAGTTGTAGCTGTATATAGCGGTATACGCTTACATACTTAAGTTAAACACGGAAGCGTTGAGCTTATATCACAAAATGCGCGTTCAACGACCGACTAACCTACACACACACACATACAAGCGCATAAATAAATAATTTAAAATATGTATTTATGTATCAACCACAAAACTTCTTGTGATTACAAATATCCACAGCTCGCCATGACACTTCAGCGCACCACATGCATGAGCATACATATACTATAAATATGGGTGTGTGTGTGTATGTGTTTGCTTGTTTGCCAGCGGTGATTAAATCTGTGGCTGTAACTTATGTAAACACACGCTGCGCCGTGTACGTGTCTGCACACCGGTCGCTGCTTGACGTTTTCTTTTGCCGCTTATTTGCATAGCGCGCCAAAAGCAATAGCAACAATGCCAGGCGGCAAGAAATAAGTTTGTTGGCCTTACCACAGCGCCACAGCCAAGCGACGCTTTAAGCGGGTAAAAAGCGGTTTGTGCGCCATCACCAACCCACACCACCACCACCAGCGTTTTTAGCTTGCCGTTATTCGTCACACTTCAGCTCATTGTTTTGCTAGACGCTGTCTTTCATTAAGCGGTGATATTTTCCTTTGGCACGCTATCATATTGCGTTTCCGCTTAAGATATGCCATGACATAGATACCTATAAGTATAGAAGCAAATGCGATAAGCATATAGTGGTGCGAGTTAAGACAAGCACACTGCCGCATTTGCTTGTTTATGCCGCAAAAAGGGGTGAATAAGCTGCGTTCAACCGAAAAACCGCAAATATTACCAACGCCGGTAAGTAGGCAACAAACTGTGGTACTCTTATATATTATTAAAGGGTACAGCATTGTTGTTGTAGTTCAACGTTACAACAACATATTGGCTTAAATTTATGGCAAAGTTATAACTTATTGTGGCAGTGTATTTGTTCATTAAACTCGTTACTGAGTATTGCTAAGTAGCAACCTCACTTAATAGGATTATTTTTAGACGCCTCAAAGTATGCTAAGCTAAATTAAATGTAATATCACTACCAAATAATCAACTGCTGCTTGTCGCATAGCTTATAAAACTTCTTAAGTTACGTATTTTTTTTAGTATTTGAGCTTAAATTGTTATATAAAGTCAAAATCAGTGTCTTTTGCGTTTGAAAGTGGCAGATAATATGCAGCTAAGCTTTAAAATCGCCAAAATACATTAACGTTATCGATGTAGGTCTGTAATAAAAGTCAACTACTTCCTGTTTACACTTTTAAGCTGCCAGATGCGTACTTTCAAAAAAATTTAGTAGCCTACTTTCAGGCCGAAGCACTTTTAAAGCGCTATACTAACTTAACTTTATCTATTAAGGTCTGTAGTAAGAGTTTATAACTTCCTATTTTACACTTTTAAGCTGCCACATGCGTAATTAAAAAAAATATAGTAGCCTACTTTCAGGCTAGAGCGCATATTTCAGTATTTGCAGGACTTTCGGAAAGATTTTAAGGCAGCAGATTTTTAACAAACAAATAATTGCATATTTCAAATCCAAATATCAATGCACATCTTAAAGTAAAAAAATGTGTAGCCTACTTTTAAGCGCATATACGCAAACTCGCTATCGTATGCGCAAATTTTCTTACTGCAAACTTATTTGATACGTGATTTCGTACTCTAAATTCAAAAGCATATATAAAACACAATAAAATCCAAAAAATGCATAAATGCATTAGCATACTGCTAGGCGCATGCATATAAATCCACTGCGCTAACTTTATCAAAAGCGGCTGTAATAAACGTTTATGACTTTATATTTTTACTATAAAGAAACTGCATTGTCTTAATTTAAAAAACATAGTAGCATACTTTCGGGCTGTAGCAATATTTTAAAGCCTTTCGGAAAAAAATTTTAAGCCGAAAATGCTTATAAAAAGCACAATTTCGTACTATGAATACAAATTCAAATGCATAGCTATAAATTAGTAAAAAAAAAATAAGCATAGATTTAGGCGCATACAATAAACTCACTATAAAATTAGCAAATATTCACAATCCGACTTTATTTTATACCTAGCTTAAGATTTCATACACTAAATAAAAATTCTAAAGCATATCTGCAACTTAGTCAAATTAGTAGCATAATTCAAGGCGCATATACTTAAACCCACTGCTATAGCAATGCCACAGTTTCCAAAGCACTAAAACTTCATTTTATGCCCACTAATTTACTGCTGGCATTCCTGTCATCTTTTGGTCCACTTCCGTACAATCATATTTTAATACAATTCATTGCCATACTCCACTACCACGGCCACTAATTTGCTTGCGCGCACCATTTGCGTCACATTCGAAAACTTTGGCATCAACTAAATTTGTACAGCTTTTCGCACACAAAACTTAACCAATACGAATGTATACGCATTGCCAGTCAAACTTTTACTTATTTGCATAGCAATACTACAAATTCGGTGAGAGTGTCTACATAAGTACCAAACTATTGCGGCGCTCAGAAATATTTATGCTGAAGTTGCCGCTGCTGTTGCTAAAAACAAAACACATTATTTGCTCGCTTTTATTTGCATCCCCGCTGCCATTTCACAGCGCACTTATATAATTTGCTGGTGGCCACTGCAAGCAAGCCAGCCGGCGAAATAACGAATGAAATTTCAAAACTCAAATTGTTTGCGCAATTCTCAAGATATTTTGATATGCTTGGAAAATGTGCGGCGCAAATGACATGGAAGGAAAGTTGGCATAAACAAGCGCATTTTCAATGCCGAAAACTGGGTCAATGGGAAAGTTGTGCTTAAGAAGAAATTTGCTGAAATTGTATTTTTTGCTTTTTGTTTTTTAGTTTCCTTTTTTGGTTGCTCAAGAAAGCAAAGTGAGTGCGTCGCAAATAATGCTTGAAGAAAGCTTTTTCGAAATTGAGAAATGTTAGTGATTGCATAACGAAATTTAAAATGACGTTACGGTGGATGGCATGTGGTGAATTTGATGTGTGTGGGTAACTGAAACGAATGCGTTTTACAAGTAGCGGTCGTTTCTTTCGTAACGCAAAATGGCTTGAAATTCTCAGTGGATTTACAAATTAAAGAAATATTGTTTAAATTTCATTTTTGGAATCCTGGTGTTTTAATATAAAAAAGTATGCGTTTATATGTAAATGAACTGTATATGTTAGTTTAGTTTACTGTGTGAGACATATTGTTTTAAGGCCCCAGGTAGTAATCTTGGAATATATCTGTGTACTGAGACTATGCTCATATAAGCCTGAATTTTCACAGTTCTTGTATGGAAAACCTTCTTATTTAACAAAATATCTTCATGTACCTTGGCGAGGATAACTAGCGAAATCAGCGCTAAAATTTTGGAGGAAATTTTCACGATCGGACTACTATAGCATATAGCTGCCATACAAACTGACCGATAAAATTCAATATTTTGTAGAGAAAACTTTTTTATTTGTCGAGATATCATGCTGAAATTTAGAACAGATTATTATTCTAGACAAGGATACGACCTCCCAAGAAATTGTTGAGATCGGACTACTATAGCATATAGCTGCCATACAAATTGGCCAACAAAATCAATACTTTGTATGGAAAACTTTTTTATCCGTTGAGAGATCTGCACGAAATTTAGAGGAAATTATTATCCTAGACACGCCTACAAACTCCCAGGAAATTCTTCAAATCGGACCACTATAGCATATAGCTGCCATACAAACTGACCGATCAAATTCAATATTTTGTATGGAAAACTTTTTTATTTGTCGAGATATCATGTTGAAATTTACAACAGATTATTATTCTAGACAAGGATACAACCTCCCAAGAAATTGTTCAGATCGGACGACTATAGCATATAGCTGCCATACAAACCGACCGAACAAAATAAAGTCCTTGTGTGGAAAACTTTTTTATCTGTGGAGATATCTTTACGAAATTTGGCGGAGATTATTACGCAAAGCAACGTTACAATCTCCGAAAAATGTGTTCAGATCGGACTACTACAGCCTACAGCTGTCATACAAACATACCGATTTTGTATGGAATATTTTCTATTTGTAAGGAATATTAAAGCTTCGTTTCAAACGAACTTGCATTTGAAGACAAATATTCAAACCACACACACCTCTTTCATTATTTTTAATTTCCTGCACCAACTACACAAAATGTCACACCCGCACGTAGCATACTTTTGTGCGCCAACAAATGTTAACCGCAAAATCAATTAAGCGTCTTTGCGAACAATCGCCTGTCAGCGCCTTAAATCACACACACACACCTGCATACACAAGCAGCTGTGGATTAATTTAAAACTGTTGACTGTTTTGATTTATTTGCTTACTAATTTGCCCATACCAACACCGATTCGTAATTACTTAGCATACACTTGCGCGCCACACCAGCTGCTTGCGCGTGCATTGCTGCCAAGCGCTGACGTAAGGCTTTAACGAGATTTGTCGCGGCGCGGTTGAGGTAAGCGCTTTCCACATAACCGAAATGTGTGCATAAAAGTTTAGTGTTTGTGTGAGTGTGTGTGTGTGTGAGCTTTGAGCTTAAACCAAGTCGTGTGAGTGCCATGTCGGATTGCGGTCGCATTAAATTTGATTAGCGCCTAAATGCAGGCCACATTAAAGCGCTGCAAAGCAAATAAAGCGATGTGTGAGCGTGTGGCATGTGACGAGTGCGATTATTTGCGAAACTTTTGCGGCACACTAACACACACACACACGCACATATACACGGCATACAAAAGTTCCCTACTGCCTGACTGCTTTATTTAATTCTTTGCAAGTTTCGTTTATTTATGAACTGTTTGACATGCCGCACGGCGCATTTGTTGTACAAGACAGCGCAACATAATGGTGGCAACAACAAAAATAACAACAGCGAGAACAAAAACATGACTTTATATAAACTTATTGCAAGCAAATATGTGTTCTTTTGTGGCAGTTTGACATTTTTTCAATACATGCCACACACACATATTAATGCGCAATTGCCACACGTCGCTGCACAATGTAGTTGGCAATTTTTTCTTTTCTTGTTTCTACTTTGTTGCGCGCTTTGTGCGTTTCACCTGGCCAGCTTTGCTGTGGACCAACTTTCCAGCGCTCATGTGGCATGTCATAAAATGTTTGTGCCACACAGCGGCCGGCAGCGGCAACAAATACAGAATGAGCTGAAAATCGCACGCGCTTCGTGCTTAACAAGCCGCGCAGCAAATTTTAACAAGCCATAAGCTAAAACAACAAAAGCATACAAAATCTGCAGCAACAACAATAACAAAAAACGTGGCAAGCTAAAAATAATAATAACATAAACGTGACATAAATATTAAAGCGGCAGCAAAGCTATAAGTTTTGTTGTTATTTTCATGATTCAGAGTTGCTTTTGTTTTTTGTTGTTGTTGTTCTGCTTTGCTCAAATTCAGTTTTCGCTGCTAGCAACACATACATAGTTTGACAATTTACGCTGCTTTATTATGTTGCGGTTATGCGTCGTGTGTTTTATGCTGTTATTGTTGTTGTTGTTGCTGTTTTTGTTGTTTTGGCTGGCAGCAAATTCTAATAAATAATCATAATACACAGACGCGCGCTAACTACACAGCAAACGCGCGTAAATAATGTTGTTAGCGCTGGCATAACAACTGTCAAATACCGCCAACGCCACAAAGTATGCAATGAAAAAGTTAACTTCTCATGCAGCAACAATAAAACGCGGCAAATACGCGCACACATGCATACATAGGTAAACATGCTAACAGTTAATGCAAGCTAAGCGCCAGCGGCTGGCTCTAAATAGCTATTGGTTATAAGCGCGTATTGGTGGCTGCTTGCAACATTCAATGTGTGTGGGTGTGCGCGACGCATCATGCCTAGCGCTTTGCTAACTATGCATGCCTAAGTTGTCGCAATTACATAGTTTGCGCTCACTATGTCTATGTATGTGTGTGTGCGTAATACTAATGTGCTTCACCGTGCGCGCACGGCCGCAATCCACAACTGCTAACGCACAGTGGCTTTGCGTTGCGGCAAATGACAAATGACATTTAGCCTGGCATTCGACACATAATAAATAATGCGACTGGTATTTGCTGCCTGCTGCGCTGCCGACGCACTGCGCGCTGCTTGTAGCAGGCTTGATGGCGCGCTGGTGGTGGCGTTGGTGTCAGCTGGCTGTCAACTGCGGCCATTGATTGTCATAAAATAAACAACAAAATGCGCTGTGTGTGTGCGTAGCAATAACAAATACACACAAGCGCTTACAACAAAAGCACACATACATGCTTAGCATTACACACACCTATGCATGTTTATGTTTGAATAACCGTGCTGATATGTTTATGCGTGCGTTTGTCTTGCGAAATTTAATAAACTACACAATGGATGTCAGCGTCGCTTGTTTGGCCGACAAAGCTCTTAGGCCGCCACCGCCATAGCTGCCACAGCCGAGTAGTTTCCCAAACAACTTGCGAGCCCGCAAAGCCGACAGCCAGTCAACCAACCAATCATACTAGAAACACACACATACACAACAGGTATGCGCTCTTGCAAATACATTTCATACGCACACACTTGGGCGCTCGTATATATGCGCTTGGCGCGCCTGTTGGTAGGCAATACAATTCGTTACACTTACGGTTGGCCAGCCAGGCAGCCAGTTGGCCGGACGTCTAAACCAACATCGATGCGGTGTTGACTGCATTAGTTGCGGTATTTCGATGTTTCGGTTATTGTGGTGTGAAATTCTGTTGTTAATAATACAAAATATTGTTTACTGCCATTATTGTTGTTACTGTGGGGCACTCACGCTGCCGCTCATACGCTTCATATCTGCTAAGAGAGCAGTTGGCGCCTTAAAGTAGGCTTTGGTTTATGTTATTGTTGTTATAGTGTGTGCTGTGTTGGTGTCATATACAGTGCGGTGCGAAATATTTGCAACATTTTATTTATTACACACATGCATATAAAACAAAATGTGTGTGCTTACATGTGGGTTGAGGAAATGCCTATAGTAGTGAGCTGCAAGCTGTATATTAAGTTTGTTTATTTACTGATAGATGTCCGTAGACGTAAGAATATTAAATATGCAGCCTTAAATATGTTAATAGAAACTCGAAAAGTTACTAAAATTTACTTTTGGGTTAAGTGAAATTAAATTTGTTAATTTTGATCGTTCAGTTTGTATGGCAGCTATATGCTATAGTAATCCGTTGTAAACAATTTTCACGGATATTGTAATGTTGTATGAGGCAATAAACCGTACCAAATTTCATGAAGATATCTCATCAAATAAAAAAGTTTTCCATATAAAAATTAATTTTTTGTCGCTCAGTTTATATGACAGCTATATGATATAGTGCTCCGATATGAAAAATTTTTACGGAGATTGTAACGCTCTGTGAGGCAATAATCTGTACTAAATTTCGTGAAGATTTCTTTTCAAATAAAAAACTTATCCATACAAGAACTTATTTTTGATCGTTCGGTTTGTATGACAGCGATATGCTATAGTGATCTGATTTTAAAATTTTTTTCGAAAATTAAAGCGCTGTCTTAGATAATAATCTATAGCAGATTTCGATTTGATATCTTTATAAATAAAAAAGTTTTCCATATAAGAACTTATTTTTAATCGTCCAGTTTGTATGACAGCTATATGCTACAGTGGTCCGATATAGATGATTCTGACAAATGAGCAACTACTTGATAAGAAAATGATGTGTGCAAAATTTCAGAGCGGTATCTCAAAAACTACATATGAGACTGCTTCATATAGCTAGATCGCCTCAACTCATCAGGCTGATCATTTATATATGCATTTTATAGGTTCTTCAACATTTTCTTCGGGATCTGCAAGTTACAAATATGCATTATCATGAGAATTAGTATATATCTGAGAACCTTTTTTTAATGTTTAACAACTTGCTTTAAATTCCTCAACTTATTTCTCAACTCAGCTCAAGTCCAACACAATTCTATGTTAAGAAGGCAGCAAGCACTCCCTTCACGCTGTCGCTTTTGACAACTTATTTACAATTAAAGCTATGCTGATAAATATGTATATGTATACATGGATATATAGAGTTATATATACCGTTATAAGCAATCACTCAACTGCTGACTAAATACTTCAAACAAGTGACAGCGTGTAAACATTGCAAAAGAAGAGCATATACAATTATTACACCGAACAAAGTAAGAAGAAGCAGCAGCAGCGCAGGAATTTCAACCAATATAGCTATACACATACATATATACATATACAGTACATACATACATAATTTCAAATCCAAAAAGCTGGCATTGCTGCCACGACCAACAGCTGAATGAGCGCGTCACTCAATAATGGCCAGCCAAAGATGGCATTATTACTTGCAACGCACACACATACACGCACAAACACATGTACAGATGAAAAAACGTTATTTGCAACACTTTTGCGCTTATATGACTGCCGCTTGACGGGCGTGAGTGATTTTCATTTGCAAAATGCTGCGCACACATTTGGCGCTACGTCAGGCAGTCACTCACTCTTCACATATATGTACTACGGAGCTGCATGTAAGTGTGCGCGTATGTGTATTTGTGTGCATACACTCATTCATGCGCTCATTGATTGCTTTGTCAAAAGGTTTTGTAAAAATTTTTGACATATCAAACACACGCGCACCGGAATAAATAGCGAAAACGCGGCGCGCACACACACCATCAAACAAACCAGCCACTCACTGGCGCGTGGGGGGCGCAATAAATTGCAATTCGTTGCGCTGAAAAGCGCGTTTTTTCTTTTTCAAACGCCTTTCTTCACACATCTTCGTACATGGCGCTGCTGCTTGCTTGCTTGGCTGCTTTGTGCTCGCACTGCTTATTTGTTTGTTTGCTATTTAGCGTTGTTCTTGCTGCTGTTGTTGTTGTTACTCATACGCAATTATTATTGTTATTATTATTATTGTTGTCACACTTCAGTGTTGATATTGTATTGTTGTCATACACATGCATGCGTTGTTGCAAATATCGCTGTGTGTGTATGTGTGTGTGCGTCTGTGTGGCTGTGCCCTCCCGCGCTGTTGCTGTTTGCGTTTGGCTGACGTCACATATTGGCTTTTCATTACTGCAAATGAAATCGCAAATGTTAGCGCAGCTCACAACAGCAACAGCAACAACAACAACAACAGCAACTCTTATGCTTTTTGGTAATGTTGTTGCCTATACTGTTGCTGCCACTGATGTATCGCACGCCAAATATTGACATACAACTTCAACTGACAGCCGCCAAAGTTGAGCGTTGCAGCAAGCAGTTTGTTGCAATGTCGGGTGTGTGCTGTAATTTAAATGATTGAAAAGGCGCTTTCAGAAGTTAGCGTGAGTGGAATTGAAGCTGCAGAGTGCAGCCGTTTTAAAGTAGTGCAATGGAACTAGAAACTATTGGCATAGAAATGCTATAGCAGAAGCTGCATTAAACAAACAAAAAAAAAAAGTTAACTTCGGCTGCATCGAAAATTAAAAAAATACCCTTTACAGCTGTATTTTTTATAGCATGGAAAGGTATAAAACCGCCTTTATCTTAATTTTGAGCGTTGAGTTTGTATGGCAGCTATAAGCTATAGTTGTCCGATCTAGAAAATTTTTTCAGATATTATACCGTTATTGCAAAAAATTATTCGTGCCAAATTTCGTGAAGATACGTTGTCTAACAAAAAAGTTTTTCATACAAAGCCTTAAATTGGATGGGTCGATTTGTATGGCAGCTATACGCTATAGTTTTCCGATCTCAAAAATTTTTTTCAGATATTGTACCGTTATCAAAAAAAAATATGTCAAGCCACATTTCGTGAAGATACGTTGTCAAACAAAAAAGTTTTTCATACAAAGACTTAAGTTGAATCGGCCAATTTGTATGGCAGCTATACGCTATAGTTGTCCGATCTCAACAATTTCTTCAGAGATTACAGCAATCTTACAAATATTAATTAGTATGACATTTTATGATGCTACCTTTTCAAATAAAAAAGCTTTCCATATCAAGACTTTCATTGGCTCAGTCAGTTTGTATGGCAACTATACGCTATAGTTGTTCAATCTAAACAATTTCTTCAGCACATATAACACTACCTATCATAACAATCTGTGCCAAATTTGATCAAGCTACCTCATCAAATAAAAAAATTTTCCATACAAGAACCATAGAAACCTTTCCAAACACACACTTATGCATCTCACACATTCCCGCCTATCACTTTCACTCACAAATCCTTCAAGTCTGCCTCAAATTCTCCGCAATTATCCTCAGCAAAACCTCAAGTTTCACAAATATTTCGGTGTTGTGACACACTTTCAGCGAGCCGCAAATAAATGTCAGTTATTTATGCTTGCAAATATGCTCGAAATATTTCACATTTTGTCTGGTGTAAAATTTCAATTGCAGAATGTCGTTCCGACGACCCACGAAAATGAATTAAATTTCATAATTACACACAATTTAAATGCCGAAAAAGCCAGAAAATCGCGCACATACACATACTCGTATATACAGTATATATATTTTCAGACGGTTGCAGCTATTGTGTGGTGGATTTAAAATAGAAAGAGTGTGGGAGAGCAAAGGATTGCGCAAAAATTTTTCAAATCTTTAGCGGCGGTGGTGCCTTTGAGTCTTTAAATTTTTGAGTCTTCACTCAGGCAATTCTAAGCGTTTGTGCGCCAAGCAGTGTGTTGTTGCAAGTACAAAAGAAATTCTAGAAATAAAATTGCTGAGAGTGAGCGAGACAATTAGATAAACAGTCTCTGATGCATGACTGCAGACAGCGAAAAACAGAGTTTAATTTCAGAAAATTAATTTTAAACATTTGTTGGTGTCTGCAAAGCAATATGGAATGGTACAATATGGAATGGAAGTAAAGGAATCTTTAGCCAAGATGTAAAAAAAATTGATGTATGGTATGAAATGGTAAAGAAATAGTAAGTTCTGATTAAATTATAATATTTTAGAGTTTCTTGAATGAAAACAAATTATATTATTTTAACAGAAAATCGTTAAAGAAACTACTATACTATATAGTTGTATGAAAAAATATAGGCTCATGTGATTCATTTTTGTAGAAAAACGAAAAAACTTTTACTTCAAAATCAATGGATTACAATTCAGCTCAATTCAGCGCACTTCGTTTATATTCAATTGGAGTTTACTTCAAGTTAACTACCAGCACATACCCATATAAGCCATTTCAATACAATTCAGCGCAAATTAAATGCAATTTAAATTCAGCGTTACTCAGTGTTTACTTAATAGAAAAACTCAAAATTGAAAAAAATCATTACATAACAATTCAACACACTTTTCTTGTATTCAGCGCGTGTTTACTTGAAGGTGAATAGCAGCACATACACTTTGAAGTAATTTCAGCTCGATTCAGCGCAACTAAATCAAATTCAGCACACTTTGATTATATTCAGCGCGTGTTTACTTGAAGCTGAATAGCAACACATACACTTTGAAGTAATTTCAGCTCAATTCAGCGCAACTAAATCAAATTCAGCGCTGGTTAAACGCAATTCAAAAACAGTATAATGCCCTATATGACTATTTCTATATAAGTAAGCGCAATTCAGCTGCTCTCTTTATGAGTAAATGGATATCTGTGTTATATAATATATAAAATTCTGTAACGGATCTTTGCTTATAAATAAAATATCTCTTAAAGAACCATAAAGGTAATTATAAGCCACACAGGCTGCAATATCCAAACGCTCATAGTATTTACAAGCCACAAATCTCTGTTACTGTTGTAGATTCCCTCATTCAGGCTACAACTTCCTAATTTATATACATATATTTGTAGTAGTCGTACGCCTTTCTTTGTTTTTATTTTTGCCTCACTCTCGCGCCTCCCACTTGGAATTTACTCATTTGCTAAGCCAACCTCAAACCAACTGCGGCATGCCATTACACTACTTAATGCAACGTTCTAATTTCAACAATGGCCAACTTTAAATTGCCACCTTTTAGGCGCGCGACCGCGCAACTGACCGAAGACGTAGCGCAAACAAATGTACATACCTATTATATAAGCATATATAAGGCATACTGTAATCAACCGCAAGCAGCGCAACATTGACGGCTTATGTTCGACGGCAATGCGATTAAGCAGCTGGTGGATGAGTGAAAGAACGTTGGCTGGCGCGTAGATTGCGCACTAAGCCGCTACGGAAAATGTGTGGCTATGCGGCGGCATTTGGTATATCGACGCTTAGGTATCTATACACATATATATATTTAGATATGTGTCTGTGTTAATGTGGCGCACAACGTCATTATCATCGAAAGCAGCATAATCATTTTGCTAGTCATGAGGGAGGCGGTTGCCCGCGTCGTCCTTGTCATCAAAGTGAAATCTCATCTTTCATTATGCTTCCGCTGCAGTCAGTAATCTCACTTTCTCCTCATCAGCGCGCAGCCCGCTTCAATGGGCAGCTGATGTGTGCCGCGCCTTTGGCGTTTCAGATCTAAAATTTTTTTCTAATTTTTCCATTTGGATTGAAGGGAAAAATGTTATTGCGCCAGCAGCGTAGGCAGGAAATTTTTAAGCTCATAAATGAGCTTACAATTTTCTATGTGAATGCTTGTCGAATTTATTATCCGGGAGTATCCAGCGCATTTTTTGTGTTTCTTTCCCCGCTTTGTATTATTTTTATTTACGCTTGGCTTTCTTTCTTCCTTTTTTTGTATTTTTCTGAATTATTTCACACTGATTCCGATTTGCGCCAACGAATTTGATTCCGCAACATTTTTCCTTCAGCTTTTGCCTTTTCTTAATTTCTGCCGCCACTTGCCATATACTACGTATATGATTTCTCATGCCCTGCTTTCATCGCTCGCAAACTTCCATTTTTGGCTGCTTCAGCATCTGTTGACGCGCCATATCGCGGCGGCATTTGAATAACAAATAGAGTTGTTAAAATGTATATACGAACTGAATGGCCTCACACTTTCGTACGACGACAGCAAATATGAAATTTTTCAGTTTCAGTTTCATGAATTGTTATTTTTTCCTTCGTTCCGCCTGCGCTTGCACCTCACACCAAATGTTGCTGCCTTGGCTGGCCATCTTTAATTTTGCGCCTAACTGCGCTAGGCCGATTTGCATGCCGCGCGCATTTGTCGCCTTACTGCCTACTCTCTTACTCTTACTCTTCTCCAGCCTTCACAGCTCACTTCACAATTTCATTTGTGCTCCAATTTTCCATTTCAGTTGTTATTCGCGTTCAATTCTAATTTCTGTAATGATATTTTTCGTAAGAAATCTACATTTTTTCTCAACTTAATTTATTTCATTGCATACGCTTAGGCGCACGTACCCAGCCAGCACTCAAAATTTCTTCTTTCGACTAACAAACTGTTTGTAGCGCTGCCAATTTCTTCAGCATGATCAAACACTTGGCATGCGCTAACTGCTGACTTATACAGCAAACAGCAAATGGACGCAAATAAAATTTCGTCACATAATTTTTGGCGCACCACACCACAGCCAACAGTAGTACGCGCCAGGGCTTCTCGCTTTCTTATGCCTTGTGCAATCAGTCGACAATTTGCTTTTGTGTAATAATAAATGCGCTGGCGTTGTTGAAATTCCCCACGGCATAGAAATTAAATTGATTCATTAAAAGTGTAGCGCGCTGGCATTTCGCGCACGATTGCCTGCAATTTGCAGTGCCTAAAAGTATGTGCGCCATAAGCGAAAATTAGTGAAACCAAGGTCAGTGCTAACAAATTGCTTGGGAATAACTAATGAGTTTTGTAGCTTCTTGCATGAAATTCTATGCGCCTTATTTGTATTATTATATTATGCGCCTAAATGTAGGTCATGCTTTTGCTAAAGTAATAATAAAACGGGAAACTGTTTGCCCCTTTGTTGGTGCGCATTAAGCGTCATTTGCTAAGTATATATTCATGCATATGAAATAAAATTTTAGCTGCCACTTTCAATAGAACTCTAGTTGAGTGGCTAAAACCGCTTTTAAGCACACTTAACAGTGCTAGGGTTAGCTTGAAGTATGTACTTGGCGCCCACATTAAACTACGAAAGCTACTAACACATGAGTTTTGCTGGCATTTGCATAAGTACCCCTTTTATTCAGGCTATTATTGGTGGCGTTGTTGGGGTGCAATGATATATATCTTTGCATTATTGAAGCATAAACGCTGAAATTGATTGGGAAGTAACGCAAATACTTAAAAATAATAGTTTTCCCAACAAATAAAGCTTATTTTCTAAATATCGAAAAAAGGTGTCGGACTTCACTAAACAAATTGGTTTATGTCTTCACTAACTCTCGGTGAAAAAATGCTTGCAATCTTGGCAGCAAACAGAAAAAGTGTTAAATTGAAGGTAATATGCTAAAAATCTAATTAAATTCAATTTATTTTAGTAACTCACAGTGTTGCTAAGCAGTGATAACTATTTTCTATATTTGCAAAAAAAATTATGTGTCTTTGCTAAACCAATCGGTGTATGTCTTCACTAACTTTTAGTAAAAACATTCTTGCAACTCCAACAGCAAACGAAAAAGTGTTAAATTGCAAGCACAATGAATAAAATTAATTAAATTCAATTCGGTTTAAAAAATTCATAGTGTGTCAGTGAGCAGTACAAACTTGCAGCAACATCTTGGAACTCCAGCGCTGCGCCGCATAGCCGCAAAAGTTGACTCAGCTGCTACAAAGTAGCTAAAGTAGTCATAATAATAACAAGCGCGGTAAAAGCACTGAGCGTTAAGTGGCGTTTGAGCTGCCAGCGCAACATGAAAACCAAGTCAGCACACCGCGGTATAGAAGAAATCATAAAACGCGTAAAAAAACAAAGCGAAGAACATAAAAAATTAAATAGTGAACTATACAAGCAAACAAATGTAGCACTAGCAACTTGCAGGCAAAGCCGCTGCTACAAAGCTGAAGCCAATACAAGCAAAACAAATACAAAAGCCACCTCAGCGGCAAGCGAGCAAATGCGCCACTTTTACGCTTTAATATCCTAGCGCGCCACGACTAACTACCTCACACAAACACTAATACATAAACAGCATGTCCCTGCAACATTAGCACAATACCCGCAGCTGACGTTGGGTCGCATGCGCAACCAAATGCTGGCGCGATAAGCTGCTTATCTTCATTTCGGAAGCAAAGCCGCAGGACAGCAGGGCACCACAGCGTCCACACTGTAGCGCAATAACAACGGCAAACGTCTGCGCGGCAGTCGTGGCAGCGGTAGTTTTAATAAGAATAGCTGCGACCGCATTGTAATAGTGTTGCGCGTAAACGAAATGACATTTTTGGTCACCCCAATGCAGCGCTAAGACCTGCCGCAGCGCTGGAATGGCATGCGGCAGCGTACCCATTAAGAATCGGCGCCAACAGCTGGGGCAAATAGCTGCAAGGGGCGATGTAACTAGCATTGGCATGCCCCTTTTATTGCACAGGATTTCCGGAAATAGCGCAGAAATGTGTGTTTGCGTGTGTGTGTGTGTGTGGATGAGGGTGGTTATTTAAAGACCGTGCTGCAAGCATGCATATTTCAATTTTCTGCCACTACAGCTTCATTAAATATTATTTAGAAGAGGAGTAGCACTCGTAATAATTGGAGTTCGGTAAATGACAGAGAGAGAAAGTAAAGCATTGCAGCTATGTGGATTTGTTTTCTTAACAGAAATGTGTTCCTCATTATTTATGTTACTCGCTCGTGTACCTTAAATCAGAATGCTTAAAACTTTAATATTCAACTCAATAATTTATTTCGCAATGTTTGCTTGGTAAAAAAAAATTAAATAAAAATTATTACATACAAATTCAGCTCATTGCAATGTTTTTTTAACAGAAAAATTATAAAAAAATTTTACTTTAAAATGATTCAGCTCAATTCAGCACATTTCGTTTATATCCAGCGGTGATGTTTTTGGAGTTAAAAAGTAACACATACACGTATAAGAAAATTCAGCATAATTCAGCGCAGCTCAATCATATTCAGCGCGAGTAAAACACAATTTAAAAACATTTATAATATTTGCTTAATAGAAAAGTTTAACTAAAATTATTCCATAAGAATTCAGCTCAATTCAGCACATTTTGTTTGTGTTCAGCGGTAGTTCTTTTTGCAGTTAATAATCTAGCACGTACACATATAAGAAAATTCAACATAATTCAGCGCAATTAAATCGTTTTCAGCGCATGTAGAACACAATTTAAAAACAACACTTTGCAAAGTTTGCTTAATATAAAATTTAAAAATATTTTTGAAATATATAAAAATAGGCAAATAGAAAAAAATTACTTAAAAATCATTGCATAACAATTCAGCGCAATTAAGCAAATTTCATTTTTACTCAGCGATAGTTTTTTGGGAGTTAAAAAGTAGTACATGCATATCAAATCAAATTCAGCACAATTCAGCGCAACTTAATCATATGCAGCGCGAGTTATATGCAATTTAAAAGCAGTAAAATGTAGTTCACGTTTATTCAATGCTAGTTTTACACAATTTAGTGCAATTCAGCTGATCTTTTCACTAATAAAAGCAAATCTGTGTTAAGTATCAAGCGTTACTAGTAAAAAGTAAATGCAAAAAACTGATCATATTCGCAAACTGATATGTTTGGTTTTCAGCGAAGTTGCTGAGATGCCAATTTTAAATTCTTTCTGGTATAATGGTAGAGAAAAATCTTGAACAGGCAACATGGAAAATAATTTCACGCACATATATTAAATGTTCTCCTCATAATTACTTATTTATTTCCAACACATATATAATTAAGCCGTCTTCAGACAGCTTAGTACCTCTGCATATTAAGGCATACAATCAAACCACGTGTGCCAACCGCCACTTCACGTCAATCAATCTTTAAATAAAGGTCATTGCACGACATTTGGCTTCGTGCCATACTGACTTATTTATAAGTATATATTTTCTTGGTTTTTCCTTGCTGCTCTTGCCACCTAAAGTGCTTGCCAGCTTGCTCAATTTGCAGCAATGGCATTTTATCGCGAGAGCACGCGCTCACCCTACCACCCTGCCATGCGGAAATTCATTTATAATTGCTAGTATTACGGCAAAATAACTGCAATCACGAAAGCTATTGCACATTGTTGGGCGCAAATGTGTCAAAGACGTACTTATGCACATATATCTATGTATGTATATTGCATACTTTATGGCGTGCTGGCGTATTAAGCTGATATGCAAGCAATAGTAAGTGCCTAGTCAAGTGCATGTGCTGAGCAAATGTGTGAATTGTTTGCCGGAATAATTATTATTAACTGCTTTTGTTTGAGGTAAATGACTTGGCTATAGCGTAGCGGGGTGTGTAACTTAGCTATAACAACCTACATATACTCGTATGCCATACAATGTCTGCCGCGCGCCCTTTTAAGCTTTTCATTGCTACGACTATCTAGCCATGCGACATCTTCATCGTCTTGCTCTACCCTTTCAGTTGTTCGTGTGCACAAATAATTGTATACGACTATTTATAAATTTATATTGCGAAGCAAAAAGTTCTTTCTGGGTCATAACAATGTGTTATCGCGGCCATTAGCGGCGCAAAACTGCATAATTATTAAGTAATTAAGATGCCATTTACCTCCACTGCAAGTTGGCGCAGTTGCGCCGCCTCTATACCGCTGTACTCGCATAATATATGGCGCATATGCCCGCAGCACACACACGCCAGCGCTAGCCTTTGTAGTTTGCCTACAACACTTGCAGTACCTTCTATTTGCGCCAGTGCCGCTCAACGCTGTCTTGTGCCGACTTGGCGCCACCTTGCCAACTATTTAAAATTTTTAATTAAACTTTACCGCCTCAACGGCGTTTAACTTTGCGTTATTTTGTTTTGTTTTTATTCGTGCAATTTTCGCTTTGTTTACGCCATTCCGCCGCCTCTTTTCCACCTCTCCCCTACAAGACTTGCGCTCTTTTGTTGTTGACGCTCCACCACTTGCTATTATACTTTGTGCTTGCTTTTATATTACTAGCAACAATTTCCGCTCCACGTCCTCTCCCCCGTCCGCAATACACACTGACAAGTTTCGCTACTCACAGCGATCAGCTTTATTTGAGCCGCATTGGTATTCACATTTTAATTGCATTGCATTTTTCTTTTAATTTCTCATGGCTTTCGTTCGTTTTGCGTTGTATTTCTTTTCCGTTTAATTTTTGTCTTAATTCAGAAAGTTGTTAGTCGCCTTTGCTTTATATCCAACTTCATTTCATTTCATTTCAATTTTCTTACTTTGTCTTCTTTTTTCTTTTCATTGCATACTTACAGGCTATCTCCTTGAAGGAGTTACGCCATCGGCACCACCGGATGTCCCACCAAGGAATCCAACAATGAGTCGCATGAATAATGGCCGTTTAGTCCCTGGTAACCCAAATGATTTGGGCGTTGATTTCGAGCCATCGTGTTTGGTGCGAACACCATCGGGCAACGTCTACATTCCGAGTGGAAATTTAAGTAAGTACCCACACATCTACAAGCGAATTTAGTTAGTTGTAGTAGTATATGCTGCCTTTGCGCTCGAAACTATGCAATACTTGTTGTTCTGACAATTATTCGATTACTTTATGAGTTTTCTTTTGCACACGGCTTCTCAATATGGGTATGTCTGTAACTGCTGCCTCTATGTGTGTCTGTGTGTTTACGACGGCAATATAGCAATGAAGTAGGTGAAGCGAATGTTAATTAAAAGTGTTAATTGAAATATTTAATTGAATGCCCAGCTAAGGATATTGCGAGTGTAAAACCTTTAAAGGAAGCGCCAAGACAGAAGCAGAAGTTGAAGTAAATGCGAAAGAAATAAATTCAGCAGCAGAAAAAGTTAGGTAGCTGTTGGAATGCGATTAGGCCATAGCTGGAGGAAATTGTAATTTGATAGTTCGAGTGAAAATTCTTTAAATTAAAATTTGAGTAGAAAGTTCTCGGGAAAAATGAAAGTTGTGTAAGACCAAATTAATTGGAAATATAAGAAACTTAGCAAAATAGAAAGTGCAAAAGTAAAATTCATTAGAAAAGTTCGCAATGAAAAAAAGTTAAACAAATTTATATGCAATCTATAAGTATTATATACATATTTACTACCCTGATATACATACATATAGAAAATCTAGAAATAGCCAACTCGTAATTATAATACAGAATCATTTTCAATCTACCGAAATTTCCTAATTATTTATTTCAAACAGTTAAGAAAAGAAAATGTTTCAATTCAGCGCTTTGTAGCGCTATTCAGCAGTATTCAGCACGCCTATAAAGCAATATAAATATTTTTTTAAGCAGGCTTCTTATATTCTACTAAAAATATTTCACTTCAGCGCTTTGTAGCGTTAGTCAGCAGTATTCAGCACGCCTATAAAGTAATGTAAAAGATTTTCTAAGCCGCCTTCTTATATTCTACGCTCAAAGAATTAAATTCAGCTCATTTTCTATAATCAATAATTTTATATTCAGCTCAAATTATGGTCATGTGTCCAGAAATTTTAATTTCAGCTTATTTTTTATAATAGTCTTTTTATATTGAGCTCAATTTACGATAATAGATTTTTTTTAAATACAGAAACCTGGAATTTGTTACTTGAACATCATGGCAACTCAATTCAGCCCAATTCAGCACATTTCAATTTTATTCAGCTAGCGTTTTTTGAAGTTGAGAGGTAGCACAAATGCATACAATACAATTCAGCATAATTCAGCGCAATTAAATCGTATTCAGCGCTAGTTAAAAATAACCAGTCAACAGAAAAATGAAGTACATACATATTTACGAAAAACAAAGAAAATGAGAAACAAAATATTTCAACTTAGCACTTTGTAGCTAGAACCAACAATATTCAGCGCACACATGAAGTAATGCATATGGTTTTCTACGCTGCCATAAATATTCTCGCGTAAAAATTTTTAATTCAGCTCGCATTGCGTTTCGTTTTCAGCTCAATTCAAGCTTACATGTTTTTTTAGTAGAAATACTTGAATTTTTTCGCTTGAAAATCTTGGCAAATCAATCCAAATGATTTCGTAAATTTCTTTAAACATGCTGCACTCAAAATTTTTAAATTCTGCACATATTGATTTTCTCGTTCAGCTTATTTTGAATTCATCTCAATTTAAGCTTACATGCTTTTTAATGGAAAAACTTATTCTTTTTTGCTTAAAAATCATGGCGAATCAGTTCAGCGCAATTCAGCGCATTTCACTTATATTCAGCTGGAGTTTTTTGGAAGTTAAACGCCAGTACCTATACACATAAGCATATTCAGCGCAATTATAACATATTCAGCGCAATTATAACATATTCAGCGCAGTTATATTTTATTCAGCGCAAGTTCAACGAAAACGAAAAGCAACACAATGCAGCTAACGTTAATTTGAAGCTAGTTTTACATATTTATCTTAAATTAAGCGCAATTCAGCTGCTCTCTCCATTAGCGAATGCATATCTGGATCAAGCAATTGAAGCGCCAAACATATGAAGCGAAACTAATCACGTTCGAAGTCTGCTGATATTTATGTTTTTTTAACATTACTGCAGTAACGTCAGTCTTAAGTTAACTTTAGAAAAATAATAGAAAAAAATATGAAAAAGCTCTTATTTCCGCAAAGTTGAACTATTTCAAAAATAAACTTTCGCATACAACGCTATGCAGAGCGGTTGCAAATATTGATTTTCGCCACGAAACAGCAAACCAGAAAATTGCGCTCCAGCCAAAGCATACATTTAGATATTTATGCATTTCCAGCTGGTATATTGACCCACCACAACAGCCAAACGCATAGCCATGGCAATCGAAATTGATACTGAACCGTATGCACGAAATTTCAACGCCATCGACACGCGCAAGCCGAGTGTTTATGGGCGTTGCATAGTGTTAGGCGTCACTGCCTTTTGCATGTTGCTTTCTTCGATTGACTGATTTTACAACTGTATTTGTTTGTTGTTGTTATTTTTTTGCGCTCGCTTGTGTGTTTATGCGTGTGTATTGTTGTGTGTATGTGGATTATTGCCATTTCGATCCACTTTTGTTGAACTTCTCTCCAATGAATTTCGCAAACACACGTACCCCGTTCACACATGATATGTGCGCGCACATTACGTACATTAGAATGCACATCAAACTCATCAATATTGTAATGTGTATGCATGTATGGGTGTGTGTGTCTGTGTTTGGCTTAGTATTGCATGCGTGCTATGAAAGTATGCAGGGAATTTTGCATTTCGCCTCGTTGCGAATTAATTAGTTCAGATATGTTTGGTGCTAATTAGCTAAATGCATGCAAACACACACAAACGCTAGTCGGCATGTTTGCGTATGCGTGAGGTAGTCTATTTTAAGGCGTATCGTGGCAGGTTGTGCACTACTATGATTTATTTGTTGTTGCAATGCTAGTAATTGCAGGAAAGTTGATAAAATTTACCAAACACATTAAGTTAAATTAAATTGACTTAGTTTTTCTGTACACAGAGGCATATATATACATATGTCTATAGATTTATATATATACATATATATATTTGCAACAGTGGCTATTTCCTTGCATAAATAATAAATTCTACTAAATTCGCCTGCAACACAGCGTTGCAACTATTTATTACAGTTAATTCGCTTTAAGAAGTATGAGTTAAGGCGCGCAAAATGAGGAGAAAGCGCTTTCAGTTTAAAGCTCACTTTATATTTAAATATTCATTAATTGCCAAGTGGAGCTGTTAATTAAATTTGCACGCCTTCATTTGTGCGTTTTTGGCGTATTCTAGGTGTTGAAAAGCAATTAGCAAATATGCGTTTAGTTATTACTTCAATTCGCTTGAAAATCTGTTTAAAAATGTATAGGCTTTAATATCTTGTTATATAAATTTTAAATGTGAAGCATATGTTTAGGCGCTCACATAAAATTATTTATGAAAATTGCCACTTTCGACTCATATTTCTAGCTAAAGCAACTAGCGACTTTCAAATAAAGATTTTTTACTTCGGATAAGCACCAAAGCTTACAAAAACCTGCAAATTTTCCAAAGCTCGAAACGCCAATATTTAATTTTAACGAAAAATCTGGTGTTAAATTTATGTCAACTGTGGAAAACATTAACACTTTTTATGTCAAAACAATTTTATTAGAATCCATCAAAGCTTACAAAAAGCTCCGCGGCCTAAAGTCGAAAAAAAGCCAAGTATTTATTATTCATACGAAGCAGTATTGACAACTCCATATTACTATTTTAAACCCAGCTATCTGAGTTAAAATCAGCTGCTCTACTCATTATTAAAAACGAAATTTCAAAAAGCTTTTGAAAACTGTAAAAGCTTTGAACTAAACAAGCTTTTTAAACAACTTTTTAAAAGCTTTAAAATGCACCAAAAAAGAAATTATATATTTTATTTAACACGAATTTAGAAAAATCTATTAAAACTATTACAAAGCTCTGCTGGAGATTCTCGCCAAAAAAAACCGAATAAAACCAAACAATTAAAATAGTTAAATTCCATTATATAACTAACTAATTAAATTGAAATCAGCTGCGCTACTCATTATTGAAAACTAAAAAGCTCTAAAAGCTCTTCAAAAAGCTTTTTAAAAGTTTTTGAACTTAAAAAGCTCTCTAAACAATTTTTGAAATCTTTTAAATTCACCAAATAAAAACATATTATATTTTATTTAACAAAAGCTTCGTGAAATCTATACAAACTTCCATAAAGCTCAGCAGGCTATTCTTGCCCACAAAAATTCGTTTTAAACCGAACAATCAAAATACTGAAATTCCATTACAAATCTGCCTAGCTAAGTTCAAATCAGCTGCTGTACGCTTTATTAAAAACGATATTTGAAAAAAAGCTCTTCAAAAAGCTTTTCAGAGCTTTTAAGTACCCCAAATGAAAACATTTTATTTTTAAAACGTCGTGGCTCAATTTAATGGCAAATAAAACTAGTCACTAAACACTCGTTTCAATATAAATAAAGCTCTGAAAGCTTTTCCACTAGTAATCACATTATTGTGTTTTCTTATGATTGAAAAAAGCTTCAGTATTTATACGAATAATTTACCTGGATTAGAATTATTTGGCAATTTATTTGTAGGTAGTTAATTTCATAGGGTTAGGCTTGAAATACCCTCATAAAAAATCCCAACAGAAAATAACCCTGGCTGATCAAACCATGGGTATAATCAGTTCCTTCGCTAGAACTACCTTTTGAGGATATAGATTTAGGTACATATTTTGAGATTGCGGATTTCAGTTTTGGGGTATTTTGAATTTCGGAGTATATAAATTTGGGTAATTTGAGTCTGCGGATTTCAGTTTTGGGGTATTTTGAGTTTTGAAGGATATAAATTTGGGTAATTTTAGTTTTGGGATTTTAATTTTGGGATATTTTGAGTTTTGAAGGATATAAATTTGGGTAATTTTAGTTTTGGGATTTTAATTTTGGGATATTTTGAGTTTAGTAATTTAAATTTTGGAGTATTTTTTTATATTTTTAATTTTGTGTTTGGTAATTAAATTTGTAGTGGTTCCGAGCCGCTTTGAACTTCATGTTGTTATATTATAGCTACATTAATAACCCAAAAATTTTCTGAAATTCTCGAAACTATTAAAAAATTTGTTGTTTTAAATACCGGAGTTATTAAAGAAAAAAAAATAAACAAATTCACTTTGAAACAAACACTTAACTTCAATTTTTATGCGCTCTTTCGCACAGCGTTGCATATTTAAAGGCATGCAAAGCCATGACACTTAAATCGCCAATAAGTTGATTTGCACACACACGGACACGCTGACTCAATGTACCAACAAATATTTAAAAATATGAAATACAAATACCAACTGAGCCGCTTGCAAATACGCACATATATACACATGTATATAGGCAAGCGTTTAAATATTTTAATGCCTGTGCGAATATATGTGTTTATGTTTATAGCAATAAATTGGCTATATTGACATCAAAGTGCGCACGAACAAACGGCAATTGCTGAACAGCAGAGCGCGCAGACACACAAACAGCGCAGCTGGATATACGTATTATATCTGTATGTGTGTCGATATATGTGTCTCATATACATACATTTATATCTGTCTGCTTACTAGTTATTGCTTGCCAAAGAGTTGGCAGACTGGCTGTCTATCAGGCCCATCAGCCGGCATATAGGTATGTCTCTGCCGCAGCCACTTTGGATATACATGCATATATCCAATATAAGTGTGTGTGTGTGCGCGCAACTGAAAGTCAATACTTGCAAACGCTCAAACACAGCTGTTGCCATTGAAGTACGCATATTGACACGCATGTATATGTGTTTGTTGCCATAAATAAGGCTTATATTCGGATGCATGTGTGTGTATTTATGTATAATCATGCATGTAATCATATTTATTTGTATTGGTATTTGTTGCGCATTACAGCTGCCAACAGACGGGCAACCGACTGACTGATTGGCTGATGGCAGCCGACTTTGGTGCTGCGGCGGCACACACAAACTGCCATATTTTCTGTTGCCAAATGCATGTTGGATCTCTGTGGAGCGCACAAATGTAGGCAACAGTTTTTTGCCATACATTTTTACTTGCGTATGCAGGGAAATTTGGCAGCTGCAAAGCTGTGTTGGCATATCTTTGCAGGCTTTATTATTTTTTCGCATATTTGCATTTTTTATATTTTTTCTTCTTCTTTTTTCTTCAATTTTTCTGTGCTTGCCTCGACGCGTATATTTGCTGCGCTGCCTCGCTGTTTAATATGCGCAATTTATTTATATTTTTCTGACAACAAGATTCGCATTTCATTTTATGCCAATATTCGCTGCATTTCACTGCGTACTCGGCAGAAAGTTTGTTTGCAAAAGGCTTGACTTTTTCGCTCAAACAAGCAGAGCTCTGAGGTCAACAGCCAAGCACACAAGCATGCCACACAGGCGCACGAGTTAAATCTGTATGTCATATGTGTATATTTACATTTACATATAAATACTAATACTAGAGCAGCATGTATGCGCCGGCATGTGTATTTTTAGCATAGCATAAGGCTCAGAAGCATTGAAAATTTTATGAACAACAAAAAAAATACTTCAAAATGCATTTGAATTGTATGGCATGGTTGAGGCTTTGAGGCTTCAACAAAAGCCGACCAGCTGGAGCGCAATAGTTTATGCTGTCGGAACTCAAATAGTTTTTATTTTATTTATTTATTTTTTCTTTGATGGGCGGAAACAGCATTGCATATGAGTATAGCAGGCAGTTAACATATACATTTGCATTTACTAAAAGCATTGCAACACTGCAATTTATGCACAGCTATTCTCCAGTTGAGGCTTAAACGCATTGCTACGTGCTTATATATTGTATACATCCATACATATATTTGCCAAGTGCACCCTTTTTGCATATCCCTCATATATGTAAGAGTATATTTTAAGCATTTTTTTGCATTTAATAAGAAATATGGTTCAGATAATATTTGCGCTCAACTATTTCCCAACAGCCCAACTTACAAATATTGCCATATTTTTGTATGTCTCTAGCTCATATAAATTATTTACACACTGCCAATAAAGACTAAGAGAGAAAAATATTTATACAATAACACATAGATATACTATATATATTAAAAAAAAATAGCGAAAGAGAGAGAGAAAACTGTCTAATATCAGCTGTGAATTGCTTTAGGAGCTTGCAACAATTTACTGACCTATATAATTTTGCATTTTAAAACTCAATTTAATATTTAAGCAAAATCACAAATTTCAGAGCTTTCATTAAAGCTCTTTCTCATAGACTAAAAAACCTGAATCTTAATGTCAAATGTTGTATTTACTTATAATTTTGTCAAGCCTTGATACTTCAAATTTTATTACAACATGAAACCACTTTTTAAGCTCTCAAGCTTTCAATGCTTTCACCAAAAACAATTATGAAAGCTTGCAAAACGATTTAAAATTGTTTTTTGTTTTTAACTTTTCAAGCTTTTCAGCATCTAAAATATGATTTTTCTGAAGCCTTTGAAGCTTTTTGCAAATGTTTAATATTTCAAATTTGAAAATCCATTATCAATGCGCATAAAAGATCAAATAGGTTAAAGATTGATTTTCTAAAGCTTTTCAAGCTTTTCGTTGGTGTTTTCAATATAAAAAGCTCTCAAAATTTGGTAAAAAAAATTTAAATTTTTTGGTTAATATTTCAGGTTTGAAAAGCTTTGCGAAAAAATTTCCAAAAATCACTTAAATTTGATTTTTTGAAGTTTTCCAAGCTTTTGGTTGGAATTTCAAATATGAACAGCTTTCAGTATTGGGTGAAAAAGTCAAAAATACTTAACAGTGATTTTCTAAAGCTACTGCCCCTTTTGGTTAATATTTCAAAAATTTCCAAAAAAAATTGTAACTTAATTTTCTGAAGCTTTTGGTTGGGATTTGAAATATAAAAAGCTTTCATTATTGGGTAAAAAAACATACAGACTTCGTAATGGTTTTCTGAAGCTTTTTCAAGCTTTTGCTTAATATTTAAAATTTAAGCACTGTTAGTTTGAGTTTTTTATGTTTTTCAAGCTTTTGTTTAATATATAAAGTTTAAACAGCTTTCATCATTCCAAAAAACAAGGTTTACATAGAGTCTGTAAGTCTAACTCCTTGCTATTTTTAAAAGCTTTGATTAATGTTAAAAATTGTAAAGTTTTCATTACTGACAAAAAGAGGGTCCAAAAAAGTTTAGCTTTCATTATTAGGAAAAGCTTTAAAGGAGTCTAAATTTTGATTTCTGATGCTTTTTAAGCTTTTGGCAAATATTTCAAATATGACAAGCTTTCATTATTGCGAAAAAGATTCTAGAGAAAGCTTTAATTATTGCAACAAAAAGGATGCCAAACCGATTAGAATTTATTTTCGAGCTTTTTCGAATATTTAAAAATTTAAAAGCTTTCGTTTTTAGGAAAAAGTATGAAAAATACCTAAGTTTAATATTTTAAAGCTTTTTCTTTAAATTTTAAATGTGAAAAGCTTTCATTTCTTGGAAAGTTCGAAAGAAACTACAGTTTATTTTTGAAGCTTTGAAAGCTTTCGTTTAACATTTCAAATTCGTTATTTAGATAAAGGTTTCAAAATGGCATTCGTTTGATTTTTGGAAGCTTTTCAAGCTTTTAGTGAATTTTTCTATTATAAAAAGCTTTTAATATGAAAAAAAGTTCAAAAAGCACTTACGTTTGATTTGTTGAAGCTTTTCCATCTTTCATTATTGGCGAGTTCTGAAAAAAAGTTCAAAAGCTGCATTAAAGTTAAATTCGAAATTATTTGATTTTTATACAAATTTTCAAAACATCATTGTATAAATATATATTCATCAAAATTACCTTTTTCTTTTATCATCTTTCTTTCAAATCATAATTTTCAAACAAAAGCTTGCTTTAATTAATGCCAACTCTACCTCTATCTCCACACACACACACATACACCAAGCTGCATTATTTCCTGTATTTAGCAGTCATTTCACCGTCTCGGCAAAAATCGTAAAAATTGCATACTTCACATACATATTTACAACAGTGAGTAATAAGGTAAAATAATGAAAGCTGTACAAAAGCCAGAGCCATAGAAAAAAGATTACAAAAACTCACATGTATGTATATTATGTGTCCTCGTTTAAATAATTATGCAATCTACTACTTATTATTTGCATTATGCGCACACATACTGCCACACAGCATTATACCCATTATAGTATGTGCTTGTTTATGCATTTTTCTATTTGCTTAGCCAACTTAGACTAACCGTGAATATAGCTTTCCGTTTTCCGCTCTCATCCGCCGGTTTTACTTATCCTGTTTCCTTGGCTTTGCTTCCTACTTTTGCTTCTTCCTGCTTCATTGCACAACGAGCGCCAAGCGACGGCTTTGTTTTATGCGCGCATGTGTCACTCATGTGTGTGTGTGTGTGGTGTGACTGAGTAAATGTTGTGTGGATTATACTCATGCGCTTGATTTCAATGTTACTCATACGTCCCGGCGGACGTTGTGAATGAATGTAAGCGGCAGTTTTCAAGTTCATAATTATGCAAACGGGTGCACAAATACTTAGACAAGCGCGTGCATGTACATAAATATATATATTTGTATATATACAAATGTATATGTGTGTGTTTGTGTACGGGTTTATACTTATTGTAAGCATGTCCTCAGCTTCTGCGGCGGAAAATGCATTTTCATCATCTTTAATTTATTTTCTGCGCACAAATGAGTCGCCGCATAAGCATACCAATGAAGTGAGTGCGGCAGAGAGTGGGGACTTAATGAAAGTAACGATAATGCGCCAAGTGGTTAAAGCGCGGTGTGGGGCGTATATTCGCAGGGCATACGCATACATATACACCTACAATGGTATGCATGTGCATGTTATTACATAAATTCATGCGCTCCACCTTCCACGTTGTTTAAGAAATTCATGCATGGCAGGTAGTCATTTCCCTTGACGGAAGTCATTCTACCGCAGACTACTTGCCACACATGCACAGCAACACTAACACACATACATACAGACGCTGCTCAACGCGCCGCCACACAGCGAACACACAAAAAGCCGGCTGTGCAAATGAACGCGTTGTTCTTACTACACGCACATGCAACGCCATTGTTGTTGTTGCTTGCTGCTGTGGCATACAACAGAAAGTCACATAATCTTAAGCTGCATTAAGATTTCCAATGCATTTGCTTGTGTTGTGGCGTGTTTCGGCGCTGTTGCTGTAAACTCATGCCCTTTCGTCTATTTAAAGCACTCACACACACACACACATTGGCCGCTTTGTGGTATGTATGCTTAAAAGCGCTGCAACGAAATTGTCGTCTACAGTAAAGACATTTTTTTAATTAACATATTACAACAACGGCGCGAAAAGCACAAAGGCACAAGGTAAAATAACTGTGCATGTTGCGTGGGTGGTTGCAAAGGCATGGATGTGAAGGCTTGCCACACTCTCTGTTGCATGCGTTGCAATTTTAATTATGACGCATGGTAATTTTTGGCGCGCAGCAGGGGTTAAAAGTGCGGGTGCGGTGCATACAGTGGGCGTCACCAAATGGTTTACGCTTTAAATTTCATGAAGCACTCAAAGTTTTGCAAGTTAAAATGGTGCAAAATAATCCCTAATATAAAAAATTCACAAATTTTTGATGAGAGAGACTCTAAACCCCCCAAAATTTAATACGAAAACAAAAAATCTTCAATTTCTTGGTGGGAGAGAACTGAAACATCCAAAAATAAAATACCTTAAGACAAAATCCCTAATCAAAAAATTTCCCTCAATTTTTGGTGGGACAGACCTGGGACACAAAATCGCCAATATAAAAAAATTCCCAAATTTTTGGTGGGAGAAGCTCGAAACACCCCAAAATTAAATACCCAACGACAAAATAAAAAATTACCCAAATTTACATCTCCACATTTGTGGTGCAATATGCTCGAAACCGCTAAAAATTAAATACCTTAGCACAAAATCCCCAAATTTTTGGTGAGAGCGGCTCAAAACCCCCCAAAATTTAATATTCAAACACAAAATCCCTAATATAAAAAATTTCCCTAAATTTTTGTCTATTTTCATATATGTAAAAATTGGTTCTAAGTGAAAGAACTGATGATACCCCGGCATTGGGTCGGCCAGGATTATTTTATTAAAGCTATAAAGAGTGTTTTGGATATTTCGAAATTTAGGATTTCAAGTCAAACCCAATTTTATAACTATCCTTTCGCTAATTCATTTCTCCTGTTTTCTCCAACAACTTTTTTCAAACAATAATATTAAATTCTAACTATTTTAATGCAATTATATGACATATTTCTGCCACTTAAACCTCATTTGCATACTTTTCGGCGCAAAAACGCATTTCATGTTATACAGGGTACTATCACGTGGGTAGTACTACCTGATTTTCAACATAAATGAATAAAAAATATAAATTTAATTTTATCGTATTTGAATCATACCTTCTAGTACACACATACATACAAAAAAAATTTATATGTATGTATATTTATGTACTACAATTGCTGGTGTACTTTTTATGCTTCTGCTTTGTGTAGTTCATCATTGGCTACGCTTTTCAACCTCTGTTTCATATCAAACACTTTGCGCGATATTGTATTAAATACAGAAAGCGCCTAGAAATATGCAACCCTTTTTATGTTTTGGCATGCAGCTGCTTGTTCATTGACAGTTCGCTCAAAGCTGTTGTGGTATGACGCTGTCTCAAGTGGTTTTGTTAATATATTTGCAAAACAAAACGTATAAATATGTGGCTTTAGCTTTATAGAGGCATGACTTTGAATTTTACTAAAGATATTTTCATTAAGTGGAATGATTTACATATATACTATACCGTATATGAAGGTAAACACGCATACTTGCAACGATTTCTCAAAGATACATACCGAACGCCTAAAAGCAGACTATTGAAATAGAATAGTAAAGCAAATCACTATCTATAGTTGCGAAAAATTTTACATTAACACTGATTACGAAAGAAGAACCAAACAACGTGTCTAAAAAGCGCGTATTTTTTCGAACTGATTTTATATTTTTTCATGTGGCAACTCTAATACTGGATATCGATTCATATTGCATAAAATTTGCTCTTTCGTCCTCATAATAATGTAAACATGCATATAAACGCGGATTTCGCGAAAGTACATCTCGAACGCCTAAAAGCAGACTATAGAAAAAGTCAACAAAATCAAATTTGCAATTGTATATGCAAAAAACTTATAGTTTTACTGATTAAGGCGTAAAAACCAATAATTAAAAAAATTCTCAAGCGCCTAAAAGCAGGCTACCGAAGTAAAAAGAATTATGAGAGAACCAAACATAAAATAAAAATTATTTCAAAATTTTTTTTGAAAACAATTTTTCGAAAACCAAACTGCAACGCTCAACATTTCCTCTTAATTTCACATTGTCTATAAAAAAAACACTTAATCACATAGCCAAACAACCAGCTTGTCTGCTTCTTAAACCATCCATGCCATTTCCGCCTAAATAAAACGTATAAAAACTTTTTACCGTAACGAAAACACGAAACTTTTATTTCGAAAATTAAAAATTAAATTCGTGCAACTCCCTGCGCGGCATTTTAAACGCGTAGAAAATCCACAACAAATACACATAACCGCATACAACAACACGCATGCCACGGCATGCCGCCACACACGGCTTAACGCCGCAGCGTATCGTGTGCCACATGCCACATGCCATACGTTGTTTACGCTACACACGAATTTTGTTATCAGTTGGGGACAAATTTAGCAAAAGCAACAACAGCAACAACTCGCTAACAAAATAAACTTTTGCCGCGCTGAGGGAAAGCGCCGCCGCCCACCACCGCTGAGGGGAGTGACAGCAAAATAAAGGTAGAAAAGTTTTACGGCAAAGGGCGTACCGTTAACTGGAAAGAAATCAGCGTGTAGATAAAAACAAGACAACAACAACACGCAGTTTTCTAAAAACAAATGTTACTGTCGAAAAAGTTCTTAAATTCCCCGAGGCTCGCAATGCGGCACTCACACGCTGGCGCGCGTTGTTAGCGCAAATCTGCAACAACAACAAGAGCTGCAAGTGAATAAAAATGTAAAAATCGCTGGAGTCGCTGTTGTACGTAGGGAGTCAAAAGAGTTTCGCTGCGCCTCGGCTACATTTTTTTTTCGTGCTTCAAGCGAAAAATGGCGCAAATCCGCTTTTTCAACAAACGCTTTGGGTAATTTTGTTTTTAAATTATTATATTTTTTTACTTTGCAACTCGCGCCGCTTACCACAACAGCCTGACGCGCACAAGAACACGCTTGCATATGTGTGTGTGTGCTTGTGTGCGAGCCAGCCAAGCTAAAGCCGAAAATGTAAATAAACAAAATGCCGCCGAAAGCAAAAACAAGCAAGAGACACAAACAGATATGCGCAGAGACAACGCGAAAGCGGTTATATATACCGACTGATGTATGTGTATGCGTGTAGGTCTGTAAAAATGTTGTTGAAAATACAGGATTTTTTTACAATATCTGTAAAATTGTGCTTCTATACCAAAAAGCGCTTTAAATATAAAATCGCCGACAACAATTACGGATTTTTTTTCGAAAACTAACAGTTTTGAACACATAAAGCAAAATTTTTTGTAAAAAATTGTTAAACTATGTAACGAGAAGTGAACAAATTTTAAAATCGAAATAAATTTATAACATTTGGAATAAGACTGTTGACAAACAATAAAAAAAAAGATAATTTTCGAAATTTTATTTTTTTTTTTAAATAAGCAAATAATTTAAAAAAAAAATCAAACGTGATCAGTAAACATTTTTTAGCATCTTTCTTGAAAATTTTTGAATATTAAAAACTGTTTGATAAAAACTTTTTCAAATAATCAAACATGCTACTATTCTACAAAAAAAAAATAGTTTATAAAAAAATAATTTTCCAAAAAAAAATTTCAAAAATTTTCGAAAAAAAATTCTAAAACAAAAATTCCAAGAAACCAAATATTGTCACTATTGTTGACAAAAATTTGCTTGCATATAATCTACTACTGCTTTTTATATATTCTACAACCAAATTATAAAATCTGAAGAGAATATTTTCCAAAAAAAGTGTCGAAATTTTTTTTTCCAAAAAATCAAATATGCTCAGCACAAATTTTACAACACGATTATTGAATAAAGAAAAGGAAAAAAAAATTTTTTCCACATTTGTATAGCTTGTGGCATACATCTAGGCGTTTAGTATACGATTCCTAACTATCACAGTATTTAACTATTTTTTATATTTTTTATATTTTATATTTTTTTATCTCTGTAAATCTGCTAGGTTTTCAATAAAGCGAAAGAGATCACACTATTGATCTAAAGAAAATTATAAAATTTCCGTAACAATGTTTAGAAAAAATATAAAAAAAATATTTAAAAAAAAAATCTTAATGTAAAAATTTTATAAAAAAAAATTAATTATTAAAAGAAATTGTTTAACTAACTAACATGTTCAGCACATATTTTACAACAAAAGTACTGAACAATTTTCAAAAAAAAATTAGAAAAGAAACTGTAATAAAATATGTCCGGTAAATATTTTGCAATAAAATTTTCATAGCTTCAAATATTATTCCAAAAAACTTTTCGAAAAAATTCACCAAGTCAGTAGATATTTCCCAACAAGGTCCTTGAAGCAAAAAAAAGAGAATTGTACTACTAAACTTCAACCATAGCATACATCTAGGGGCATGGTATACAATCTATCATTTAACTGTAAGTCTTCTCTGTTTTTATGTGAAAAGAAGCGAAAAATTTACGAAATCGATAGAAATTGGTAGCTTTGCAAGAAGTTTAGTCAATAGATATTTGAAAATTACTAAATATTAAAAATGATTTCCCAAATTTTTTTTTTTAAATCAGACCTGTTCTTAAAATAATTTACAAATTTTTTTCCCCAAAAATTAGACCTGTTCTATGAATATTTCTATGAACAATAAGACTGTCAAAAAAATTAAATCTTAAAAGCTTTTCGACTAATTTTTTCAATATTAAAAATATGTTTCCAATTTTTTTTTCTTAAATCAGACCTTGTCAGTACATTTCTTCCAACAAGATTCTTGAATCAGAAAAATATGAAAATATTAAGTGAGCTACTAAACTTCACTTATGGCTTATACATACATATGTATCTAGATGCTTAGTATAAATCAATTATTACAGTGCTTAACTTTTTCTATAACGCTCGAAATCAGCGCTGCTTCCAATTACTGCAATAATTTTCTTGAAATAAAATTTCCTGCAATTCACTGGTTTAAAGCTTTCCATTTAATAATCACAGTGGCAATAACAGCACCATGCTGTACAAAATGAAATTACACTAAACAACAATGCAGCTTCTGGCAAACACATGTCAAATTATGACAGCCACAAAAACAACAACTAAAAAACTACACACAACAAAGCCGACAACATGATGAAAAGTTTTTGTGAATTTTTTCATGCAAAATATGCGCATACAGGGTTGCAAAGGTAGTAGGGCGGTTGCGGTTTTCACGCCGCCGTCTGCAACAGCGCTGTAATATAATTTATGCTTATATACTTACTTTACTGCACATGCATATATGCGCACAAAAATGGCTGTAGAAGTTGGAGAGTTGCCACTTGGCTGAATACATGTTGGGTTATATGCGTAAATATATACAAAAAAAAATCAGAAAATTTGTATATAAAATAAGTTAAGTGTGTGTTAATTTGAATACAAGTAAAGCTGGCTGTGTACTACAATTTCGAAAACATTTGAGTTTTAAACAGTTAAAGTATTTTTTTATTGTTTTTGAAAAGCATTTTTTGAGATTTTTTCAGCTTAAGGGATTCAACTGTAATATTATCCATCTGATCTAAAAGAAAAGCTCAAATATGTTTATATTTAATTTAGATAAAACATTCATTTCTTGATGCTTAACAAACCTTACTTACTTTTTACCAATAAATATATAATCAAATTTACAAAAGTACCTATTCTAACCCCTTAAATAATTCCCTTCAACTGCTGTCAACTACTTGAATCCACATTCTCCCAACTTCATAAACTTCAACGTGCATATAGCTCCTTGTGCACCCATTAAGCATGCCTTCTATTGCCTTTATGTAATTTATATGGTATTTTCTTTCAACAGCCTTTGTTGTTGCAATAGTTTAAGCATCACTTTAGCATTGCTTTGACTTTGCCATTGCTATAGTACTAAGGATCACCATGGTTGCTTGTGCGTAAGCGACAACGCCTTTGTATGAAATAGTTTTGACATAAAAAATGCAGGAATAAATGTACACAAAAGTGGTTTTATTGCCATACACACACATATGCGCGCATTCTTTGTGTCTTCGTTAACAATGATAAACTTCATTAGTGTGTATGCTTTGACTGAGGAAAAGTTGTCGCCGCAGCAAGCGCATGCCACTCAATTGAAGGCATGTAATATTTCACATATACACGTATAAAACAAAATATGTTGACACATGCACAGAAGTTTATATATACATATGTATATATTTTTGGAGTCAGTTTATCCTTTATATTAAACTTTAAAGGCTCAGAATATGGTATTCAAAACAGGGTATTCAAAATGCTGAAATTTTCCGCAATTTATATATTGGAATTTTAAAGAAAGCTGCGTAATTGAGTATAAATATCGTGTTATTTTCATAAAATCGCGCAGATATATAAATTTAGGCACAATTTTCAACTAAAAGTTACGTATACGCAGTGGCACCCATGTAAGAGTTAAGCTTGAGAGCAGCTGTAAAGGCTCAAAATATGGAGTGAGTTGGAAAAAAAACGAGCTTTTTCTGTACTGTGTCTGTTAAGCTTTGAAATATTAATTTTTAAATAAAACTGAAAATATTGTTTGACAAAAACCGTAAAATTTTTATGATATATCGTGGAAATAGCGCTATAGAAAAATTATTATCTAAAGTTACGTATACGCAGTGGTGGCAAGGTAGAAGTTATATATATACACTTAAAGCTGAAAATATTCTCAAATATTGAAAATAAAGGTATATCACGTATACGCAGTGGTGTCAAGGTAGATGTTATGCATTAAAGCTGCTTTACGCATATAAAATGGTATATACACTTAAAGTATAAAATATTGTCAAATATTGAAATTAAAGATTAATTCATAAAATTTTTATAAAGAAAATTTTTTCATTTAAGAAAAAAAAACATGTCATTGGAGGTTTTTGGCGCTATAATCTTTTTTTGGCTATTTATAAAATTTTTTATGGAAATGTCGAGTTTTTGTGGAAATCTCTTAAAACAGACATTATATATAACAAATCCGACAAAAAATTGCAGAGTAAATGTAAAGAAATTTCGAACTCATATTCAAAACTTTCTTTCTAAATTTCGTGGGAAGTATAAAAATAGTCATACATATTTTTTTAATAAAAAATTTGAAATTATATTCAAACTATTTTTTTTTTACTAAAATATTAATTCAATTTTTTTTAAATTTTTAATTATTTATATTAAATGCTAAAAAAAAATTCTAAAAAATTCAAAAAAAAACATTCATTTTTTTTAATTTTTATATTCAAAAATTTTTTTTACTAAAATATTAACTAAATTTTTAATTTTTCAATATTTATTGAATGTAAAAAAAATCTTAATCAAATTCAAAACTTATTTTTTAATTTTCATGGCAAGCATAAAAAAATTACATACATATATTTTTTTAGCAAAAAAAAAATCGAACTTATATTAAAAAAATTTTTTTACTAAATTTGTCTCTTAATTTTTTATTTTAATTTTTTTTTATTTTTTTTTTTATTTTTTAAATTATTTCTTAGTTACTTTACATAATTATTTTTCAACAAAATACACTTCATTAAATTAATACTGCTTTAAGAATTCAACACTAAACCACAACTCAACATTGACAACTGAGCATCGCCATTAAAATATGTTACGCATACGCCATGGCAACCCATGCTCTACTGTAAGTGCACACAAAAGCCATTATGTAAATAATTTAATTTTGTTAATAAACTTAAATTGAAATTCTAAACACAATTTTTAATACATAAAAGCAACACACACACACGCATATATGCATACACACGCTCACATCTAATCCATTCAATAATTTATGCGCCAACCTATACGATTTATAAACACATTTTATTAATATGCGCCCAGTGCTTAGCTAATAAATGTGCTTTTTCGGTAAAAAATGCTCGTGTAATCCCCAGACGTTGCATCAGCACTAATGGTGCGCGCATAAATGCATTTTTCCATTAATACAACTCCAGCTTAACTCCAAATATTGTATGTACAATTCCAATTTCATAAAACATAAAAAAAGCAGCTAAACAACATGCAAGTGCCTGAATTAACATAAATAAACACGACGGTGCGTTTCTCTACATTTGCACGCATGTAACTTTTAACTGAAATTCGTTTTGTTTTCGAAATTTTCAAACACAAAATATTTATCTAATCCCATTCTGTGTAATAATGAGCTTTAAATGATCCCATTGCGGCGAATATTAGAGTGTGTCGCGGCGCTTAGAGTGAACTAAACACAACAAAAGTTGGATAATGTAAATATTTTTCATTATTTTAGAAATTATTGCAGTTTTTCGTGTACTAGCATGCAGTACAGCAATAAAAACAAGCGTTTACATTTAATTGCAAATAAATGAAAAAAGATGGCAAATTGCAAATTTTTAGAAAGTTTTTAACCTTAATTTGGCTAATTTAAATACAACAGCATACATCCTTGCATGTTATTTTTGTGGTTTGCACATTTTTGCTGAACGTTGAGGGATTTTTTTTATGTGTGATGAATAAAAATAACTATATTGAACTAGATAAAATTTAAGTAAGAAAAAATGTTAACTTCGGGAGCACCAAAGCTGGAATTCTCTACACAAATTAACAAATTTTCATACCATAACATGATTTTGAACGTTCAGTTTGTATGACAACTATATGTTTTAGTAGTTCGATATGGAAAATTTCTGCAGATGTCGTAGCTTTGCGTCAGGCAAAAATCTCTATTCAATTTAGTGAAGATATCTTTTAAAATAAAAAGTTTTTCATACAAGAACTTGTTTTCGTCCGGTCAGTTTGTATGACAGATATATCATATAGTAAGCCGATCTAAGAAATTTCCACAGATATGGTAGCTTTGTTTTATGTAACGATTCTTGGAAAGTTTCTTGAAGATATCTTGTCAAACAAAAAAGTTTTTCATACAAGAACTTGTTTTTAACTCGTCAGTTTGTATGACAGCTGTATCATATAGTCGACCAATCTAAAAAAAATTTTCAAAGATTATAGCAATACTTTGGGCAATAACGTGTACAAAGTTTTGTACAGATATATTGTCAAACAAAAAAGTTTTCCATACAAAGACATGATTTTGATCGTTCAGTTTGTATGACAGCTATGTGTTATAGTGATCCGATATTGATGGTACTAAAAAACTAACAGTTTCTTGAGGAAGAAAGTGCGTTTGCAAAATTTCAGGGTGACTAACTAATTCGTTTAGTAAATAAACAGAGCTCATTACGTTGATTATTTATGCAAGTATATGTTTAGGAATATAGTTTATAAACCTCAAATTTTTTTTTGCTGTAAAAACGCACTCAGCTTGTCAGAAATTTCATTACAAAACTACTTTAAGCTCATTTCTTTTCTATTTTGTTAATCGAGCACATAATAGCGCTGTAAATATAGATATATATTTCAATATAGCGCCTGAAGGTATGCTAAACTAAACAAAATTTAAGCCGGAATCGAAAATTAAACAAAAATAATTTAAATATAGGTTACAGATTTGTAAATAATCAAAATATTACAAATAATCAAAATATTTTCTCTCTTTAACCAGAATAATTTTTTTAACATAAATAACTACAATTTCTAAAAAAATGAAAATCCATAAAAATTAATTTATCTTCAAACTACACTTTAAAATAACAACAAAATGCAACTGTAGAAATATTTCAAACAAAAATTTAATATTAAATTACCGAATCTGAAATTTCCTCTAACTAACTATTTATCTCCCGCAACATCTCCCTCAACACAAGCAAATTCAAGCGCTCCTAAGCTACCGCTACTGCAAATGCAACTCCCTTAGCCAAGCCAAAGTTTCTCTTATCACTGTCTAACCATCTGTTCGAAACTCTTTGTGTCGCTCACCGTCTGGCGCCGCGTGTCGGTTGTCGCCTGCAGCTTGCCACTTGCCGGCTGCCCTCTGCTGTCTATGCTGTGTCTACCCACACGCCAACAATTTATGCTCATGTCATGTCGTCTGCTACCTTCAAGTTAATGCGCAAACTTCGTGCTGCTGTTTTTATTAGTCCAACTCAAAATTTTGGTCTGTTATTTTGTAAATGCTTGTAACCATTTTGTTGCTGATATGCGCATTGCTGTGTGGAGTTTGTTGTATTACTTAGTGTTTTTGTTGTTGTTACGCTAGTAGAAATGGTATATGCGTAACAAATTAACCCGCATTAGATAAATTGTGTGTTAGCATACAGGCATATCCATATACATATTGCTGGCTTGTTATGCTTTGTTACTCATACGCCACGGTGGCCAATTTAGTTGAGTTTGACGAGTTGCTGCTACAGCCCTCACATATGCCAACATATTGTGGCAAATTTTTGTTTACATTTGAGAGTGCTTCTGATTGCTATTATTGTTGTTTTTATTGGTATGCTGCTGTTTGGCGTCACTCTGCTTGCGTTTGTTAGCTATTTTGTATGCCATGAGATTTTATCAATTTTTGTGCTTGTGAAGGTTTACTTTAAAAGGCTATATGCGTTTGTAAAACACAGAGGAAAATATTAGTAGACTAGAATTAGGCAGCATAACTTATTGCTGTTTGTATATATAGCATTTCCGTTAACTCCGCTTAAGGTATAGTGCCAAAAGTCATTTATAGGCAAAAGGAAAAGCAAAGTTATATACTATCTACTTGACATCAGCTCAATCTCAGACTAACAAAAGTGGAAAAAATAATTTCATCGCATGTTCTCTTACTATGAACGAAATTTCACTATCTTTAGCATACCTTCAGGCGCATATAGCACTCAATTAAACAACTCTCTATTCGAGCATAATTTTTTCTTACTTTTTCACATTTTGCATGCCAGTAATCGCTAGCACTTGCTCACAAAAATATTTATATATAAATAAATTATATTACAATCCAGTTATAATTATAGCAAACTTTGAAATTTCGTGTTTCACAAGTTCATAAATAACTTTCAGACAACTCAAAATACATAAACATGCATCTCAAGGGTATATTTTATATATTTTATAGCTGTGATAGCTTATAGTGTGCACTAATTTTGCAAAACTTGAAGTTAGAAATTTAATTAGGTCAAAGTGTCAGCAACATACGAGTATGTAGTTGCATGAACACAAATTTATAGAAATGGAGCACACAGTACACAGCTGCCTAACGCTGCAGTGGAGTATATTCAAAACCGAAGCTAATGCTAAAGCAAACAAATTTATATTAATATACATAACTTGCAACACATATATGTAGTATCTACATATGTATATAAATATATTTTATAAACGTAAATTTAAATGCCATACTCCTTACACCATAAATCTGCCTCCAAAGACATACATATGTATGTATATACATAGGCGATTTGAATGCTCAGAGCGAACGCCAGTCGACTCATACTCGTAGTTGCGAATGACATTTACAACTACGGCAACAATTACTTAAATACCATATTTAGTTGCAGAAGAGAAATGGCAAATTAGGTGAAAAGTGTGAAGTCTCTCTGGGACTTATGGCAAAGCAGCTATCAAATTTGTTGTATACGCTTTAAATATGACAAAAAGGCTATTAAAGTCAGATATTTCGAATTCAGCACTATTACTTTTTAGAATGCTACAAAATGCATGCCTGTGCTTCAAAATCAGGCTTTAAATATATTTTGCGCCTAAAATTAGGCACAACTGAGAGAAATTAACGGCAGAGATGAACTACCAGCAAAATGCGTCGAATGCCAAAAAGGTTAGTGACTTTAAGGAGTTTCGAAAAACGCTAGTAGTGTACTCCAAAAATAAGTTATAGAACCATTTCTTGCCTAAATGTAGGCAACAGTTTAGAAAATTAAATTATTTATACAAAATAAAACCACAATACGAAAGTCAATAGTCAGTCACACATTCCAAAATGCTTAAAATAGCGCTTGGCGACAGCGAATTATTCCAAAAATAAATCATAGATTTATTTTGCGCCTTAAGGTAGGCAAAAGTGTAAGAAATTAAGTTATTTAAACAGAGAAAACCACCAAAACAAAAGTCAACTAGAGAAATATGCCAAAAATGATATTAATGCAATAATTCGAAGCCTTCACTAGTCAGTCACACTTTCCAAAATGCTACAAATAGCACTTGACGGCACTGAAGTATTCTCAGAATAAGTCATAGATCTATTTTGCACCTAAAGGTAGGCAAAGGTGTAAGAAATTAAATAATTTGTGCAGAGAAACTCAATAAAACAAAAATCTTACAAAATAATATACCAAAAGGAATATTAGGTTAAACATTTTCTAAAATCGCTTAGTAATATTGTTACAAATAACGCTTGAAGAGAGTTGTGTACTTCAAAGGAAAAAATCCGAATATCTCTCTTCTGAACATTACAAATAACGCTTGATGAGAGTGGTATACTGCAAAAGCAAGTTACGTATTCATTTTGCGCCAAAAAGTAGGCACAAATTTCAGAACTGCTTATATAAAAGGCGAACTGCTGCAAAACAAGTCATCGAAGGTATATACATATATACGAAAATGAACATGAAACCAAGTCAACTAACTGTTAATAGATAAAAAGAGAGAAACGGTGAAATATTACATACTTTCTTTCTTTCCTACTTCACTACTAGACTTCAATAGCACAGCCGCCTACCACTGCCATTTTCTGGCACATAATTTACCTTTATTATTTCGCACATTAATGCCAAGCAATAAACTTTTGACCTCAATTTCAATGAACTGCAAAATACTGAAATCGTAAAATATTGAGATATTTGAACATATTTTGTTGTTGGTTGCCACTATTGTTGTGTTCTTAGTTTTGTGCTTCACGCCAAATTCTCTAATGGCACTCAAAAAGGAAGCAAGTAGAAGTTGGCTGATGTGTGTGAGAGAAAAGGAAGCGTGCATGCCAAGGGAACCTAAAAATATTGTGATTGCGCCCAAAAGCAGGCAACACTATGCCACTAATGGCACTCGGAAACGGCGAAAAGAAACGTTCCAGTTAGTGGGCGTTGCTGCACACTATGCGATAGCGCATATGTTGTTGTAAGTCATAGAAGTGATTGTGTAAGTTTTGGAGGGGTGGCGGCAGGGCAATCGTCTCACTTGGCAAGCTATTGTGGCTGGCAATTTTGCAGTAGTATGCAATAAATTATAAGGTTTCGGGTTATTTATGAAGTGTCAATGCAGATGCTGTTGGCAACAACAACTATATGCGCTTAAGGCGTTTAATAATGAGCAGAATGCGGCGAGCAATTATGAAAATGTAGGGAAGATTTGTATAATAGGGGGTTGGAGGGAAGAAAACCGACTTCATTGTTTACTTTTGAAAGCTTAAACGATTTATGTATATATAATATATAATAATGCATTAAAAAAACTAAAATAAAAATATGCGCCTAAAAGCCGACAACATTTTTACATGGCTTAATAAAGCAATATGCTTTATTATTTACTTTTGAAAGCTTAAAATGATTACATTTTTCTTCTTAAACTACATTAAAAACTAAAACGTTGCTATGCGCCTAAAAGCCGACAACATTTTCTCTTGCCTTAATAAAACAATATGTTTTATTATTTACTTTTGAAAGCTTTAATGAATCGAAATATATATTTTTTATAAAAAAATCAAAAATTAATATGCGCCTAAAAGTCGGCAAAATTTTCTCATACCAGCATAAAACAATATGTTTGATTATTTACTTTCTAAAGATTAAATGAATATAGCTATATATTTTTTGTAAATTGCACTAAAAAACTAAAAAGTTATTATGCGCCTAAAAGCCGGCAACATTTCTTGTACAGCTATCACATACTAAACAATCGATATCGCACTTCAATAGCGACTTCACTATCACTTATTAGCAAGTGCAAAACTCAACAACAAAATAATAAAACAACAAAACTGGAAAAATAGTTGAAAAGCAACATAAAAATAAACAAAAAAGCCATGTGTAAACCCAAAAAAGAATCTGTGTGACATTTGTGCGCCTAAAACGCTGCTAACTGCGACAACTAGCGCACATATGCTAAAATCTCAAAAGATTTTACTAAATTGTCGCGGTTTACGGCACACACAAAAGCAAACGCATGCTTCGTGGCCACAGAAAAAACTCTACAATAACAAAAGAATCGCGTATGTGTGCATTTTAGGCGCTTAAATATGTGTACACTAAGCTGACTGCTTGGCTCCATACCGTAACATAACAAATCCAACGGGAATTCAGTAGCGCGCCCCACCAGAGCCGTTGCACAAGCATAACTGCTGCTGAAAGCCCGCGCTGTGACTGCCGAACCCCGCCAGCTGTAGCGCTACAAAAGCAGCTGAAGCCAAGCAAAACATAGAGCATGGTGACTATAATATGCAGACATATGTATGCGTGTGTGTGGGAGCGAGCACAACGGGGACAAAATAAAGTGGCGTAGCATAAAAAGTCTGCGAAAAAGTGGGAAAAAGGCAAATGTCGAAAATTTCGCCGTAAGCAAAGCCACGATTTTTCGCATATTGCGCCATTTTTTCAGCAGCAAAAAGACAACAACACAGCAGCCAGCGTACAAGCTATGTGGCAATCCATTAAATGCAGCAGCGCAAAGAGCGGATGAGTGTAACTCTGTTTCGGGAATAGCAAACGTACACTTTAGCGAACACAAAAAAACACACCCAAATACATACACAGGAAGAGCAGTGCCTACGAGCATGTATGTATAAGTCAAGTATACGAGTATGTGCGTGTACGTTTGTGTGTGTGTATGTATGTGTGGAAGTCAGGTGCGCATTTGTGCAAATCGCAAAATCGCAACGTTTTGCGCCAAAATTGCCAACCGCAATTGAAAACAACAACAAACGCTACGCCGTTGCTGCCGAAATAGTCAAAATTCGCTGGAGGATAGCACAGGCAGCAACAATGTAAGTGTTGGCATGTATGTGTGCAAGCATACATGTGGGTGTGTGCGTGTCTGTGGTGGCAAGCAGTTAAGCGCAACAGTGCATGATGCTCGTAACTTAAACGAAAAGTCGATTTTGGCAGCACTTGGGCTGATGTGCATGGTACATTTAATGTAGATATATATATATACAGAAAACTGTATATAAAGATAGATAAATAGATATACTATATATATATTCAGTACCTTCGTATCTTCTATATACCTGCTATATTTTCGCCTATTTTGCTCCAAATTCAGCTGCCAACTTGGCTGCTTGTCAAACGTCACTCTACAACAGCCACACAACTACTTAAGCAATTATGTAAACATTAAGGCAGTTTCTAAAAAAACCATCAAAATTTTTCTTTTCGTTCAATTTCACGCGTTTAGTCGTTATAAGCGCAAATTTTCAACTTTGAAATTTAATTTTATTTCGCCTTTAAATGAGCAAGCTAATATGAAACGCACACAACTTCCTTTGCTCGTCTTATTAACTAACTGACAATGGTCCCGCCACAACTCAGCAACCTGTACCTGTCATATAAGGCAAATAGACTCAGAAATACTCATAAGGATAGTCAGTTTAGCTTTCCTGCTAACTAATTATTCGCCCATATAACCTCCGTACAGACTCTGCTTCAATAAAATGAAACCAAAAGTACGCTTCATGCCACTGTTGCGAAGAAAAATGCTATGATAGCACCAATAATGGCAACAAGTAGAGCTACAAGTTAAATACGATCATAAAAGTTCAGCAATTTTGTCAGTGGTTGCTCTGTAATACTAAAATAATATGCTATACTATATAATGATTTAAAAATCTACAAAAATCTCTATAAGTTACCTCGATTATCTCTATGAGTTACCTTGATTATTTTTTATACTTAAGAAATATGATATGATTTTCTTAACATTAAAGCATATATTTAGTTACTGAATTGCTTTAGAATTCTTGAGTTTGTAGGTTAATAAATAATTATCAATGACTTGATCTCGACGAAAAAATTGTGAATGAAAAACAAATTTCAATTTTATATCAAACTAAGGAACTTTTTTATTAAAGCATTGCTGCACTGAAGCATACCTTTAGGATTATTGATTTTTTAAGGTTAGACTAATAGCTAAAAATGACTTGGTTTTTGATATTTTTATAGTAAATAAAAGCCGAATTTCACTTTTATATTATAACAGACCACATTTTTATTAAAGCATACACATGCAGTTGCTGAACTGAAGCATACCTTTAGGATTCTTGAGCTCGTAGGTTAAAATATATGTATCGATGACTTGGTTACGATGAAAACTTTAGTAAATGAAAAGCAAATTTCAATTTTATATCAAACCAGAATTTTTTTTTTTTTAACATACATTTAGTAGTTGAACTGAAGCATACCTTTAGGATTCTTGAGTTTATAGGTCGACAAATAACTTACAATGACTTGAACTCGACCAAAAATGTAGTAAATACAAAACAAATTTCAGTTTTATCTTCTAACAGACCATATTTTTATTAAAACATACATTTAGTTCTTGAACTGAAGCATACCATTAGGACTGCGTGATTATCGTATTGAATATATCTCACAAAAGCTTAAACTTAACCAAAAATTAAAAAAAAAAAAATCATTTTATATAATACCAGCGAGTGTTGCTATTAAAGCGTACAATTAGTCATGGCACTGAAGCATACCTTAAGGATTCTTGAGTTTATAGATTATCAAACAATTCTCAATGACTTGGTTTCGACCAAAAATTTAGTAAATGATAGACGAATTTAACTTTTATATCAAACCACAAAGCAAGTTTATGAAACCATACATTTAGTTGTTCAGCTAAAGCATACCTCTAGGATTTTTCTTGATTATTGAATACACAAGTTAACAAATAATTATCAAAGACTTGGTTTCGATCACAAATTTAGTAAAAAAAACATACATTTTTTATAACATGCTACATATACATACTTTTAAGCGCTCAACTGAAGCATACCTTTAGGAGTATTCAGTTTATAGGTTAACAAGAAACTTGAAATGACTTGGTTTTGACCAAAACGTAGTAAATATTTAAAATCAATTTTTATAACATACTAATGAATAATTTTATTAAATCGATGCTCCGAAAATCGAAGTATTATATAATATAAGCCATAAAACTTTCGACCTTGAATATTTTCATAAAAGTAAAAAAAATTATAGAAATGCCAATATCAAGCAAAAGAAAAAATTTCCAACGATGCTATAAAAGCTCAAAAATCTTAAATTTCATTAAATCAACAAAGAAAATTTTATTGCAACGACATTTTTCCCAACAATGAATGAACTTTTTGATTAAAAAGACACATCAAAGCGAACGCCTTTACACTTACGCGTACATAGAAGCGTATTGAACGACAGCAAACGAAATCAAAGCCAAAAAAATCGTACGTTAGAAATGTTGGCGAAAGAAAGTATCGTAAATTTCAACGGCAGGTAGCTTGTTTGAAGCACTGAATCAGGGTTGATTTATTGCACACACAGATGTACGAACCCAGTCAAGCGTAGCGTGAGAGGAACGAAAGTGAAGTTTACAGGTATTGCGAGTCCATAAAACTCGAGCTGGCTAAGGAAGGCAAGGAAGGCAGCAACAAGGCTTTTATTGGCATGGCAACCGCAGCAATACAAACAACAACAAACGGCAGCACATGCATACATGTATGGGGTATACATATGTATATAGGCATGCCCATACAATCAACTTTCGAAACGTTTGTACTGCTGTTCAATGTATGTATGTGTGTGTTTGTGGTGGTAAATAAATGCGAATAACGGCACATACGTCACGCAGAAACGTAATAAAAATCCTTAAAGTAACACGAAAGGCGGCAGCGACGAGCGACAGTGTAGGCACGCAGGAAGGCAAAGCAGAAGTACAGAAACAAACCGCCTAAGCACTCACACACACACACAGCTAAACAAGCAAATGCACATTTGGGATTGCCGATATTTATGCGAACGCACAGAAAACGACTTAAATCAGGCGAGCGAAGCAGCAACACCACCACCACCAGCCGTACACATTGATATCGCTGAGTCGTGACGTGCGGCTCCTATGTTGTACGCGTTTGCGAATTGTTGTTTTTGCACTTCAAATGCCAACATTGAAAGGGATCGTCACGTACGAGAAATCATGCCAAGTAAAATGCTCGAAAAATGGGCACTGAAATGTTGCCATCACACAGCGCTAAAGCAAATCTAACGTGCCAGCAATCAATGTGAATGGCAATATGAATGAAGGGCGGCATGAATGAATGAATGACTGCTCGACGGACGGCGTGACTGAGTGCGCGTATATGTGTGCATGTGTGTGGCGTGGTATGTGTGCCGCTGTCAGCCTGTCAAATCACTTGGTCGCTGGGTAAAACGAACGCGCAATAACTCCATATCTATTTTATGTGTATATGTGATGCTCTAATGTTAGGCTCACCTTTGGCAGGACCTTGTGCTTCTGACTAATAGCTAATGTCGCGTTGTTAACTTTCCTGCAGTTGTAGGTTTGCATATGCGTGCTTTTTTCTTTATTTTTGATAAAGCATAGCGACGACTTCACCTACTTTTAGGCGCTTTCGTGCAAAACATACTCAGAGCATATATGCTTAGTGTTATAGAACGCACGCAAAATAAAAAATAATAATATATGACTCCCAAACAACATTCGATGTATATTTATAGTAGTGCTAAGAACCCCTAAAAGTATGCTACTACGCATGCAAAGCAATCTTTGTCAATAAAGCGTTGCTGCGGAAGCTACTGCCATGCGAAATCTCGACTGTAGCTGTGTTCGATACGAATTTATATGTATGCAACGGTGACACTAACACATGCATACAACTACATATGTGTATATCAACATGTATGCCACACATAGCAAAATATTTTTCATTTTTGCTGAAAACTAAGCATGTCATGCTTCTTGCTGACTTTGAAATATCGCAAACACACAAGCACCGACACACACACACATATATATTATTTACCTACAAATGACAGCAAAAAATCTATAAGCAGGCTTGCCAATGAATCAAAAGGTATTTGTGCCACAGCACACATACACTTATACATATGTGTGTTTGTGTATGTTTACGTTGAGCTGTTATTAAATTTCAAATTTTGCTAAAGCTAACAAAACAAACAACAGCAACAACAACAGGTGCAAACAACAATTTTCACAATCTCAGACAACATATTTGCATTTGTCACAGATAAAAATGTGGTCGACTTTTAGGTGCTTGCGAAAATATATTTTTGGTTATTTGCGCAAATAGGTGAGCACATGGAGTCAACGCACTTATGTGCTTGAATTTTGTTAAATAAATAACATGAGCACATCTGGTAGTCACTTTTAGGCGTTTGAGCACATTGATATGTAGTAAGCTTTTAGGCGTCAACAGAGAATGACTTTTTAACTATTGGCAAAAATGGGGCTGAATTGATTTGAGCTGAGTTGAGCTGAGTGCGGCAGAGACAATATTTCCGTAATATTTGCATACAAGTAACGAGTACCAATTATTTTAACACATACTTTTAGGTGTGCGTTGAAAAAGTAAAATGAAAATTGTTAATAAATAAGAGTATACGGCAAGTTGCAAGCATATATCAATGCGAATTTAAAATATATTAATATTGTTGCATACTTTAAGGCACGTATACGTCTCTACGTTTACCGCAATGCATATTTTCTAACGGTACAAAGCTTACTTTTGCTTAAACAATGCGAAATTGAAGCAAATCTCGAAGCCTTACGCGAATTCTTGCAAATAAACTCTCATGTGCCTAAAACTGTGCTACATAAATTACAATTTTATCAATGGCAACAGTAGGCTTTATAAATCTCCGTCATAATCTGCATGAACTGTGTACTTTTTGGACCTGCAAGCAATAAAGCTCACATTAAAAAACCTCAATTTGTGCAAGAAAATTATATGCCATAAATCAGCACTTACACATGCACACAAACGCATATATGCGTAGACCACAAAAATGGCCTTAAATTTCAACAAACGAAATAAAATATTTTAATGGCCTACAATATAAAGCACTTGGCAGCATACTAACCGCTATTGTCTGCTACACAAGCTTAGCAAATAAGCAAACTATCAGCGCTTGAGCAGGCAGAGACAGCAGCGCAAGCAGATAAACGTAAGAAATAGTCACTTTGAAGAAAACTCGAGCCACTTTTGCGGTTTGTAAATCTAAACTAGCATACTTTTAGGCTGCACAGCGCCATAAAACACAAAGAGCGCATCAATTATACGCAAATTGTGTGCCATAAATCATGAGCACATCAAACAACACGCCGACAGTGGCTAAGTGAGGCTGAAAGTACCACCATAATATGCAGCATTGCTATGTTGCCACATGCCGCACACCAGCTTGCCGCATGCCTACGCGCATTAACGATTTGCTACTTTGGTTTCAATGCCACAATCATTAGATATGATTTAAAATTCGCTGAGGCTACGATGAGCCCATTTGCCATTCGCTCAATTGCCAACACACGCTACACATGCCATATTATTTAGCATACATTTAGGTGTCAATAACATTTCACATTTTCTATATATGTATATAAGTATAACCGCTAAATTTGAGTTTTCCCAATGCAACCAATTAACTTTGACGTACAGCCCAGCGTATGCTATGGCAACCCTTATTTACGTAGCATGCTAACAGGCGCCCGCTTGCTTGTTACAGACACATTGAAGCAAGCGTACACTGCTGTATATATGTATATGCATGTATACAAATAAATGTAATTTACAATTACTGCACGCACAGACAATTTATTTCCTTGGCAGCTAAGGCGCACGGCTTTTCCCAAGGCTGCTTGACTGGCGGCCACTTCAATGCTGAGCGGTCGCTTGGTTCGCATATATGTAGCTGTGCATACTATTATGCTGCTTGCCACAAAGCTAATCCCAGGTGTATTGCAAATCAAAAAATCAGCCAAGCGATAATACTACAGACACACACACACACATATGCAGGCATAGCATACGAATCTCTAGCTACATAGGTACATACTTTCAGGCGAAATACAAATCAGCTCAGCAATCCTATAGAACGCATACAAATACACAATACAATCGTGTAATCAGTTAAATGTTTGTGCAGTTCCCTAAGGATACGCCGGCAGCTTTGTATGCGTGTGTGTGGGTTGAGTACAAAACGGGTGGTGGCAAACATGCGGAAGCTCAGGTGTGTAAGTGTGTTGGAGCAGTGGCGCAACGAAGCAGATTAGAGTGAGGTTGAATAGGACTTTGCAGCGCCGCAAGTCGAACGCTGTATTTTGGCTGCTGTGCTATATGTATTTGTATGTATACGTGCGTGTGTGTGTGTGCGCTGAGAAAGGTTACTAAACCAGTGCTGCAACTAAACAGTATGTACAAACAAAGAAGGCGCATAATGAAGGAAAGAGGAGTAAAATTAAACTTTTGTGTTAGATGCGAAAACTTTAAAATGTTAAAAACTAAACTTAAGCGCCCATAAGTATGCAGCAGATTTTTTAATTTTGCAAATAATTGTTGATATTTAAAAGAAATGCGTGTATAAATAAGTAATGTCATAAATAATAATGAAAATGTTTGTTATTAAGTGAAAAACTAGTTTTTAAAGGCCTAAAAGTATGCAGCGGATATTTTAATTTTCCAAAAAATTGTTGATATTAGAAACGAATGCGCATATGAATCAGTTAAATGCTCGTTTTTGGCAAAAACTAATATTAAACGCCTAAAAGTATGCAACGGCTTTTTTAACTTTACAAATAATCGCTAGTATTGGAAAGAAATGCGCATATAAATCAGTAATGGTATAAGTAATTATTAAATAAAACTTGTTTTTTTAGTCCATAACTAATATTAAACGCCTAAAGGTATGCAGCGGATTTTTTTAATTTTTTAAATAATCGCTGGTATTGAAAAGAAATGCGCATATAAATCAGTAATGGTATAACAAATAACAGAAATGCTTGTTTCTAAGTCAAAAACTAATTCTGACGCTCAAAAGTATGCAGCGATTTTTTTTTTGTAATTTTACAAATAATCGTCGAAAAATACCAAATTTTTCAAACAAAGAAAGCCGGCAATATAAACGCCTTCCAAAAGAATTGCTTTATCGATTTAAAATTACAGCAAAATAATAAAAATAATAAATAAAATAAAAACATATAAACAAAGCGTGACGGTAGGCAGATAAAGGTGCGAGAAAAGGGTGACAAAAGTAGTCTACATACAAAGCAAGAGACGTGTGACTTTTACGCAAACGCTTTTTTTACAGCTTGCGTTACTTAAAACCAAATCCCTGCTTGGCAATTGCAGGCCGACAACTGACGAGTGGCAGTTTCAGCACAAGAGCGTGTAAAGCTACAAGCGCTAAGTGACTCGATGGCTGTCTGACAGCCTTAAAATAAGGCGAGTGTGTGTATTTGGTGTCGACAATTGCGGCAGGAAACGCTAGCAAACGGATTGTGGAAAGACAAAATCGAAATTTGTTAATAAAAACACTGGCAGTTTTATTTATATGTATTTATATGTATTTATATAAAGAACTGCTTTTACAAACTTACACATATGCGCATATGAAAGGTGGCACATACGCAACACAAATACAGGCATATACTACTGTTTTACTCATACTCGACTGCTTTATTTGCCTCACCTTTGCCAAAGTCTGCACTGTATGAACCTATAGTATTGACAGGTATTGGCTGTGCACCCTCGCACCGTTAGTGTCAACAGCAGCAACACTGCCCTGCTCATCCAGCAGCTCCGCTTACTCTCATGCCGCTCACACCACCATTTCATGCGTATTTGCTTTTTGGCCAAAAGGCTTTGCTGCGCCTGCTTTTATACACTCTTTTTTCAAGCAATTCAGTTCTTTTATTTTACGCTGCCAATTAGCGTTTGTCTGTGTGTGCGTCTGCGCGCACACAAAGTGCCAATGAAATCGTTAAATCCTTATGCCTCGCAATGGATTTAATGTAAAAATCTGCAGCGGCCGGCAGTGCAAACAAGCGCGTGTGAGGCGTCGCCTACAGGCGGCATGCAGGCATTCCAACTGGCGAATGTAACCTCAAAGAGCGTTTTGCATGCACAAGTGACTGTTGCATGCGCGTATAAATGTACATATGTGTGTGTGAATGTGGGGTTATGTATAAAAATATAGAGCTGTATGCATTTATATGAAAATTTTGTATTTCTGAAGCGGCGGCTCATAGGTGCGCATGTATTTGCTAGCGCGCCAGCACATTTGTGTGCATAACCTCAATTTGACAGGTGGCTGGAAGTGGGTTGGTATTAAAAGCATTCAATTTGCTGCATTAAAGAGAAATTTTTCACGATTTCTTTTAATGCAATTTGATGAAATTGGTGATAAACAGTATGATTAAATTAAATTAAAATTAAAAAAAAATAAAATTAAAAAAAAAATTAAAATTGGTATTGAAATTAAGATTACATACAATTAAACTCAAAATTAAAATTATAATTAAAATTAAAATAAAAAAAAATAAAACTAAAATAAAAATAAAAAAAATAAAATTAAAAGTAAAAGTAAAACAAACTTAAATTAAAATTCAAATCCAAATTAAATTTAAAATGAATTAATAAAAAATAAATAACCGCAGCTGCAACATAACTATGATACCGGCACAGCTGCATTTCTTACAGCATGAAAGGGTATACAAAGTATTAAAATTCATTCTGACCTGACAATTTGTATGACAGCTATACGCTATAGTAGTTCGATCTGCATAATATTTCCAGAGATTATCGCGACAATCTGAATAATAACTTAAGCCAAATTTTGTATAGCTAACTTGACAAATAAACAAAATTTCCATACAAGGTCTTGAAATTAATCGTTCACTTTGTATGGCAGCTATATGCTATAGTAAGCCGATCTCAACAATTTCTTTGGAGACTGTACCGTTATTTTCAAGAACAAAGTATGCAAAGTTTCATGAAGATACCTTGACAAATAAAAAAGTTTTCCATACAAAGTCTTGAAATTAAACGTTCACTTTGTATGGCAGCTATATGCTATAGTGATCCGATTTGAACGATTTCTTCATATATTATAACACTGTTGTAGCCAATAATTTTTGCCAATTTTTGTGAAGTTATCTTAAGAAATAAAAAAGTTTTCTATACAAAGTCTTAATTTTGATCGTTCAGTTTGTATGACAGCTATAGGCTATAGTAGTGCGATCTGCATAATTTATTCGGAGAATGTAGTATAGCCTTTGATAATACACTATACTGAATTTCATGAAGATATCTTGTCAAATAAAAAAGATTTCCATACAAGTACATGATTTTGGTAGATCAGTTTGTATGACAGCTATATGCTATAGAGGCCCAATAGTGGCGATTCTGACAAATGAGCAGCTTCTTGAAGATAAAAAAATGTATACAAAATTTCAGCTCGATATCTTGAACACTGAGGCACTAAAGCGCGTATAAACGGTCATGGCTAAATCGACTGAGCTCGTCAGTATGAAAAAAGAAAATAAAATAAAATAAAAATAAAAATAAAAATAAAAATAATGTTAACAAAAAATATGTGCTAGTATTAGTTAACGTAGCAATTTTAATACATTTTTCTTTTCTAACAAAATTGCATACAATTATTTTCAATTCCAACTCTTCACCAAGAGACTGTCAACCACAGCCAAGTGGCTCCTATTAGTGCTGAGATATTGACAGGCATTTCAAGCTAAAAATTGCAATTTATTTAATAACTCGCCTTGCCGCTTTATGACACAATGTATCTAAAAATAATACAAAAATTCAGTTATACATACATGCTTCAAAAAAAATTTTTTAAATTGATTTATAAAATTTACAATTTCATAAAATAATTTGCGGCAATTTCAGCCAAAAGTTCAACACACAGTCTAACAACTAAGCATAAAATGCATAATTGCTGCCATTTATATGAAGTAAACGACAACAAAAATGCTATATTTCACATATACAGCATAACTCTAAACATATTTGACTTGCCTGCCAAATTACGGCTGTCAATTATGCGAGTTTGGCATATTTTGCGCCAAGAAATTGCTGAAATTTTGCGCAATTTTCGCATTTGTCTCTCTTGAAAGCAACAACAATGCGGCAGTCAAATTATGAAGGCTGCAAAAATCTATGAAAATGTGGTGAAGATGAAATGAAAAGTTTCAAGAACAATACTTTCAAAACATATGGCAACTGCCGAGCTGGGAAACGCATAAGACAAGCGTATATCTAGCAGCTAAGACAGCAGCTGCTTGCCCGCCACCGAGCAACTTTCTAAGCTGCGCCAGCAAATTGCCGAAACAGTAAAATTCAAATTTACTGTTAAAACATTTTCGGCTATACCAAAGAAAATTGCAAAGAAATTTTAATAAAAGTTGAGAAAATATTAGCACAGAAATCGAGCAACCACAGCAAGAAGCGCGCTGAAGACGGCGTCGAAGCATGAACAAGCGCATTGTGTGGCACGAAGCATAGCGTAGGCGAATGCATCGTTAAGTTTTACTATCAAATGATAGCATTTAGATTAAGTTGATTATTTTGCAAGTGCGATAACAAGAATAGCAAAGGCTGCCAGCAGCCACATAGTGAAAGGCTTAAAGCGCAGCAGCGGTTATTTGCATAAAAATGAATGTATGTGCCACACGTACATTAAAATAAAAAAATCAGCGCATATAAAAGCAGAAAAAAGCAAAATTGCCGAGACACAGCAGTAACAACAAAAACAAAGCCAACAACAAGAAAATAGCATAATTTCTAAGTATATATTCATGGCGCGGCGCTTAAGCGAAAGTCAATCACAATAAATAGGTCTTTAAAATATATATTATAGGAGCGTATAAAAGTGTGTGTATATGTGTGTACGTATATGTTAACGCAAGCTTTCATTTTTAGGATTTTTTCAGCATCAACACAAACCCGCTATTGTTGCGCTTAGCCGCACAATCAGAGCATAACAACCGCTATATAGCGATAAGCATCAGCCAAGGCGCTTGAACGCGGCAAAGCTCAACACACACACACACTCATACACATCCTAAAAACACATTTTGTATAGTAGCATGTTTCCGCAAAGCTGCGCGCTTGCCTAGGCGCTCAACTGTAACAGTTTCTGCATGCAGCAAATACAAAAGAATACAAGGAAACAGAAATTGCTGAAGCCTAACCACAGCTAGCCATTTTTGGTCAACTAAATTGCTGTGCGCGCCCAAAATTATGCCACCAAATCTTTTGTGTTGCAGCAGCGCTTTTGTGTACGCAGCTTAGAAATCTCAAAAATCACCGGATCCTTAAATGACTAGCATTTGCCTGGCGACTTTCAAATATCCATGATTGCGCTCAGCCTCACGCTGTAACTGCTATCCGTCTCTACAACTAACAGTGTGTGGCATGCTTGCTTGAGCGCCTTTGTATATATGCATGTGTTAGTGGTTTTTAACCCTAAAATTTCGATTAGGTCGCCTTATGCTCTACAAAATCTTTTAATTTAAAGTAAATTTGATTTAGCGTAAAACACAAAGCTAAATTTAGGCTGCCATACAAAGCGCATGGAATGGAGAGCTTATAGAGAAGAGTATTAGATTGTAAGCCTGTTTGGACGGTAAGAGTGGCTAAATATATTTAGTGTCTATATATATTTGGTGTCGAAATAAGATTTGTAGACAAATTAAATTAAATTGCTAGAACATATAGTAGTCTTAAACTAGTTTGTCACTAGTTGCATCGCGTGAAGTTGAAAAACCATAATTTCTGAGCTTTTTATGCAATTCAATTTATATTTTTAGCTACTAGTTAAAAACTAACTAGTTTCGGTCCAAGCTAATTTGAACTAGGCTTTTATAATTGCATCGCGTACTGTTGCCAAACTTGATTTCTGAGCTATTTACGCAAATTAATTTATGTTTTAAGGTACTAGTTCAAAAGTAACTAGTTTCGGTCCAAGCTTATTTCAACTAGTTAGTAACTAGTTGCAACGTTAAAAGCTTAACAAACCAAATTCCGGACGGTTTTCACGTAAATTAATTAATATGTTCAACTACTAGTTACTAATAAACCAGTTTCGAACCAGTTCTGAAAATAGCGAGTAAAATTTTTTCTTACGTTTGTTTGTTGTATAAAACGTTTCTAACTTAAAAAAATTTTATTTTAACAGTTATGGTTACAAATAAACTAGTTTTGGACCAGTTCATCAAAAGTAGGTGATTAAAATTTTATTATAGCGTATGGTTTTTAAAGCAATTTTCAAGCTAATAAAAAGTTTCTGATTTAAAAAGTTTAATTTTTATGGTTTTTGCTTACACATTACGCTAAGTAAGGTTCCTCAAATACTTTATGACATAGCTCGTTTTAGAGTGGTTGAAAAATGTTAACTACTTCGATGCGCTTTCCATGCGAATTTCAGTTTAAACTCTAGTTTTCTTGTTAAATAGTGCCAGTAGCAAATTTTCTTGTGTAGCAACTTCATTGAGCATAATATTTTCAACAAGTATTCCATTTATTTACAAGAAGTCTTGCGCTTAACGCCACAGCGCCTCAAACTTAATGCGCTTTTGCTAAATTAAAACAACAACAATAACAAAAACCAACTAAAATATATGCACAGTTAAATTTTATTTGCTGAAACGCTATTATTATTATATTTATGTGTTGACAAAATTATTGCTTCAAGGATAACAGCAAAGCAAAGTACTAACACAGACTCCAGAATGCTCTCCAACTACAATAAATATAAATTTAATGTATTTTAGAGTGTGAAAATGTATCCAAGCAACAGTAAAACCCATAAAGGCAGTGCACGCTATGCAAAGTATAAATATCAAAAATTTTACTTTGCTCCAAGGACACGCTGAAATGAAAACTATCACTTATGCGCTGACCAAAATGTCTGCAACCCTTAAGATTTGCTTTCATAACGCCAGAACAATATTAATAATGTATACACAGACAGCAGATAAGCAGCACTTTCGTTTATCAGTCACGATTATGTAACATAACCACAACAACACGTCAGTCCTTGCAGCCACTTTGCGCTTAAGCGCACATTTTCGCTTTCTTGCAGTATTTGTCAATCAAAATATTGACACAGTTTTGCCAACATATGTATGCGCCTCAAAAGCCAAGCCAACAAAGCGGGCAATAAGCGAAAATGGATTTTGACACACACCAACACACACATGGGCAAGTGCATGTGGTGCTTTGTAAACGCCAGCAACGTCTTGCAATTAATTTCCAGCGCCAGAAATTTAATTTTCTCCAACAAAAGGCTTTTAAGTATTGTGATACTCTTTGCTTGCCTTTCACTTTTCACAGCACACACACATATACAAGTATATATAGCTGTATATTGTGTGCTTGCTGCTACTTTTCCTCGACATTCTTTGTTTTCACAAGCTGACTGGCGAAATTTCATAGTTTCGGCTCAGGCGCATGAAGGCCAACATTGTTTGGCTTGTTATTTTTGTTGGCGCAATGTTATTGCATTGCATTGACGACGACGACGACAACAACAACGACAATGACGACGACGACGCTGTGTTGACTACCGTTGCCGTCGTCAGCGTCATCGTTAAAACAATGAAACGAGGCCATTAAATTGAGGCCAAGCATTTCGAGATTATTTACCCGTTGATAAAGCGAAGGCGCTACAGTTGTTTTGCCTAACAAAAACACGCACACACACATACACATATACTCAAACAGGTATTTGTTGTTGTGTAGGACACAACTACACACACTCAACCGCTTATATGCACCGTTATGAGCTTTATGAAATTACAGCATTTGCTACCGTTTGCATTGCATACCCCAAACTAAGCTGCGCGCAACTAGCTGCTATTGTTATTGTTGTTTTACTAGCCCTTAGGGTGTGATTTTGCAGTTTAGTCCTAACTCTTCTGCACTTTACAGCACTTGCACACACTCATCCTTCCATTCATCCTTTACACCGGCGATACAACGCTTCCCAGCGCGCTCTCCCCTGCACTCATTCTCTTTCTCTTGCTATTAGCCACATCCATTAGCTTGCCTCGGCGGCGGCAATTTTTCTTTGCCTTGCCACAGCGCCGCAAATTTGTGCTCCTTCAATTCCATGGCTTAATTCATGCTGTGTCCGAATTTGAAGTGCAAATCGATATTCATTCTCATTCGCATTCTCATGCGCCAGCCATTGCTCCACTTTGCAACGGTTTTGGCATTCAATTTCTGCTTGAGTCCAGCCTAAGTTGAAGGTTCATGTGCTCTAAAGGGTTTAGCAAGCTTATTACCTGAACGAATCGCTGGCTGTTGTGGCACCAAATGTGTTGGTATGTGTGCACGTGTGCCACGGCAATTTATTAGCAGCAATAGCTTCCAGCTTATTATGTGTCTCCGCTCGTTTGAACACTCGAATGCCAGTCATAGATTTACAGCCGTGCTTTATTCCTTACTCGGTCATGTATGTTTGTGTTTGTGTGGTTATTACTGCTTCAAGTATAGAACCTCAGTGCAAAAGTTGGATTTTTCTGGTCATTTGGTCATCATTAAATACAGTTGAACCTTGCAAGTTATTTAATTAAGGCTGCTTCATCGATGAACTATTGTGTGCTGGCTTTCTTAACGGTTTAATTACCTGCCATTGGTGGTGGAATTTGACTTTTTATACGTCATGGTATATTTGGTTGTTTATTTATTAACCTGAATTGCACCGAAATTATAATAAGCTTCACAAATAAAAAATTTCCATGCAAGATTACTCCATACTTGATTTTGAACGGTCGGTTTGTATGGCAGCTATATGTAATAGTGTTGCGATCTGAATAATATTTTCGAGGATTGTACCGTTACTTTGGACTATACTCTGTACCAAAATTCGTGAATATATTTTGTCAAATAAAAAAGTTTTCCATACAAGTACTTGGTTTTGTTCGGCCGGTTTGTATGACAGCCATATGGTATAGCAGCCCGATCTGAATAATTTTTCCGGAGATTATAGTTTTACCCTAGGCAATAATTATTGCCAATTTTCGTGAAGATATCTTGTTAAATAAAAAGGTTTTTCATATAAGGTTTAGATTTTTATAGGTCGCTTTGTATGACAGCTACATGTCATAGTGGTCGGATCCGAACAGTTTCTTCGGAGACTGCACGGTTAGCTTTGATAATAATTTATGCGAAATTTCGTGAAGATATCTTTTCAATTAAAAAGGTTTTCCATACAAAAATTTGATGTTGGGCCTTAAATTTGTATGACAACTATATGCTATAGTTATCCGATTTCAACAAAATTTCAGGACACTGTACGGTTGTCTTGAAAAATATTCCCCACCAAATTTCATGAAGTTATCTCGTTAAATGAAAAAGTTTTCCTTACAAAAAGTTGATTTTGATCGTTCAGTTTGTATGGTAGCTATATGCTATAGTGGACCGATACAGCCGGCTCCGACAAATGAGTAGCTTCTTATGAAGAAAAAAATATCTGCAAATTTTTAACTCGATATCTCAAAAGCAGATATCTCAAAAACTGATCACTAGTTCGTAACTTTACTGACCTCGAGGATTCGGATCATGCTTTTCGCAGAAAAAGAAACTTTTCGCATACTTATCTTACCTAAACAATACAGCTTTGAAAACATGTAATATTTCTGCATTAAAAGCTAAGCAGCTTTCATTAATTTTCCATATCATGTTATTATAAAAAATATATATCACAAATTATTATCAATAATACACAGTTAAACTAACTTTTGTGGCCGAGCGTACATGACAGCACCACATTTTGCCAATATCAGTTTTCATAACTGCCAGTGAAATGCATGGAATTTACTGCTATACGCCTCGTTGCCAATAAACCAACTTGAACGCCTGTAAGTATGCTACGTTACATAAAAGTATAAACACAGACGTTAGCAAAGTAATATGCACTTACACTAAGACCAACAAGCATAATGGCTGCAATGTGCATATAAATACGGTAAAATATACTTGCAAGAAAAGCAACAACAACAAAAACGTGATGCAACATAAGCTTAAGTAAGCGTATATAAAGCAGTAAAGCATAATTACAGGCAAACACTTGCACTTACATGTATGCTAGTTGTATGTGTATGCCACGCTGCAACGCTAGTGCAACGTGCAGTGTGTTGGAAGACATTTAAATATGAATTTGCATATTGCATTTCACATTTTCCAAATATTATTATCGCCTATTGTGCGAAATGCCAATGAAAAAGCGCACACACAGCTGCACCAAGACACACACAATCGCTGAAATGTGCATATTTGCATATGTGTGTGTGTGTATCTGCCTTTGTCAGCAAGTCGTTGTAAAGCGCCTGTATGTATGCTTAAGCTGAGCATTTGGTGGCAAGTAGGGCATCAAGTTGCATGTTTTCATTAATGCCAATGCGTACGTGTGTGTGTATGTATGTGTGCTTAAATGTGTCCTCCTTGACCGTTGCATGAAAATTATCTGCGTTGCAAGTGCAAATTGCCTTTCACCTCTGATTTGCTAACAATTCTCTGGCACCTTCGATTTACAAGAAAATACCTCACAATAACGTTCATTATTACAACAACATTTCTCTGCTTTTATTGCCTCCGACTCTTCTACGATCCACTACTAACGTCTGTAATTGCAACATGAGTGCATATTCTGTGGCATTTAATGTTGGCCGTTGCAGCATTCTTTATTGCAATATATGCAACTATTTTCCTTTAACCTCACCGCTCCGCCTGCGCTGCCATTGTTCGTGTCTGTCTATTTCCTGCGTTTCATAGCCTTGGCTTAAATTTTGCACTAAATTCTTGGTTATTGCCATATTTATTATTATTACCTGCTGTGGCACGGTGTTTATTGTTATTGTTGCTGCCTGCATGTATATCGTTTATTTGTTTACTGTTGCTTTTATTGCATTTTAATGCAAAGTAAATGTGTAGCAAGCACTTTAGCAACTTGCAACACTGCATATTTATCACAAGTTGTAGTTGCTTCATTTGGATTTGATATAACTTGTTTGGCTGCAGGCCAAATTGATCCTTGACTTTCCTACTTAACATCTGTACGTTAATGTTGCTTTAAAATGTTTCCCCACCACTTCAACACATTTCCTCTTCATCCCTCGCATATTTCCCACATGCCTTATGAATCTCTCCACGTAATTGCAGAAATCTTATGGCCAACTCATTGGCGTCAATTGGATTTCGAACACTGAACCTCATATTAATATTTTCTTACGTGAATTTACGAAAATATACATACATATGTGTACTAACATCAGCCATGCCTGCAGGAAAGTCCAAATTTTATATATTTATATTTATTGCGCCTAAGGGTGTGCTAAAAATTTTAATCTTCACATTTTCGAAGAAAACTGGACCATACTTAGTGCGTTCTAGGTTACTTGGCATTTTTGTTTTCAAAGAAAATTAAAATTTTTAAATATTGTGCCTATAGGTATGCTAAAAATTTTGATCACCAACTTTCTAAATAAAATAAAGCCATAATAAGAGCATTATAAGTCATCCGGTATTATATTCTAAATAAAATTAACAATTTTAAGCGTTGCGCCTAAAGGTATACCAAATATTTTAATCACACAAACTTTACTATATAAAATATGGTAAAATTTAATAAGTTCATAGCCATTTAGAATTCTTTTTAAAAGAAAAATTTCTGGTTTTAAGTAATGCGCCTAAAAGATATACAACATATTTTAATCACATAAACTTTTCAGAATAAAATAAGGTCAAATTTAGTATGTTTTAAATGAGTTTATATAGTTTTCTGAAGAAAAATTTCGAGTTTTAAGTATTGCGCCTTAAGGTATGCTACAAATATTAATAGCATAAGAAATTCGTTAATAGCATAAGGTATTTCTGGCCATTTTTTGGTATGTAGATGCTATTTTAAGGCGCTCTAAGCCATTCAGTAGAATATTGCTGAGAAAAAGTTATGTTTGGATTATTTCGCCCAAAGCTATGTCTCAGTTACTGATACATCAGTTTTGGTAAATAAAATATGGTCATGTTTTGTGTGTTCTAAGATATTTAGTACTAAATTTTTAGTCTCATTTCCCAAAAAAAATCACAATTTTTAAATATTGCACCTAAAGGTATGTTATAAGTATTATTTACATAACAATTTATGAGAAAAATGTGGCATTTATAAACATTTTTGATAAAGAGATTATATTTTAGTGTGCTCTTAATCATTCTAGCAGACAAAAATCTAGATATTTTAAGTATTTCACATAATGCTGTGCTACAGTTATTGATAAATTAGTTTTTGTGAATAAAATATGGTCATGCTTAATGTGTCTTAAGTTATCATAAAAATTTTAATCAAAAATATCATTAAATTTGGAGTATAAGCCACTTACTCTCCTTTTCTCAATTAAAATCGCGAATTTTAAGTGCTACGCCTAAAGATATGCTACACATAATAATCACATACGATTTTTTTAAATAAAATATGACAAAATTTGGTGTGTTTCAAACCATTTACTCTCGTTTTCCCAACAAAAATCTCAAAAATGTAATAGGCCTAAAAGTATGTTACAAATATTAATAACATAAGATTTTCCTAATAAAATGTGGCATTTTTGGACTTTCACATAACACTACAACTTCGAAAAACCGATTAAGTGTATTTTATTGTCAGCTAAGCAAAGTACACTTGTGCCCAAAATATTAGCATTATATTCTAAATACTATTCTAAAATTCCCCAAGCAGCAAACAAAATATCCACATAAAGCTTTCTATAAATCTTTATATCCTTCTTTTACTATGAAGTCATATATAAGTGTCTCAGCGTTCTTTTTAAAACAAATTTGGCTTAACAGCCTAAAATTATGCAATAATCTTCAACAAATACATTTAGCTTCACACACAAGCGTCGCAGCATATATTTTGATGCTGCTGACAACTGACGTGGCTGCCAGTGTCAATTTATCGCCAATTGACAACTCATTTAAGAAGCTAAGCGAGCTAACAAAATATTCATAATAAGCATGCTGTACTGGTAGACGGGTAAGACGATAATTTTATAGCCTTATAGCAGTCGAGCAAAGCAGGTTATACGCAAATAAGCTTTTAATTAATTGCTTAAATGTCGAAAGTTATGCACCACTACATACACATCTCTTAGCTAGCAATTGAGGGTGTGTGCAGCTCTCTGCCATTGCATAATAAAATAATTGCAACCACTTACGGCCGACAGTGTAATCAGCAATTTGTGGGTGTGTGCATGCAACTGCAGCACATATACAGCGCCAATATAAGCAAACATGCATATTTGCCTATCAAATGCGCCTCAAAGTATGCTAAAATCAGTAGGAATATAAATATTCATTATTATAGCTGCTGCTGCTGCACAAAAGTGTCAACAAGTCAAATTTTGTGAGAATATATATATATAATATTTTATATATTTGTATATATAGAACACACACATACACTTTACAGTGTTGCGTTCAATTAATTGACATGTTGCATATTTACTTTTTAAATATCTACAATACATATGCGTGCAAATATTTCGAATTTCAAAGAAATTGTGCTTTGATGTGTCTTCTCGGAGTTTCAGCTTAATTGGAAAATTGTCGGAAAAAAGTAATTAGAATATATAGCATATTAATTAAGCAAAATTAAATTATTGCCAATTAGAAAATTTAGAAGATGGCACCTTTTAATTTGCGTGTTTATTGAGAAATTTTCACCAATAGCCAGCAATAAGCACCAAAAAAATACTTAATTAAGTAATAAATATTTATTAGTGCGAGCTTTCAGCAGCGCACAGTTTATTAATAAATATTTATTAAAATTCGAAATTTAGCAGAAATTTACTGCGGCAAAAACATAACTTATATTGCCATATTATATTTTATATATAAAATACTTTAAGTATTGAAATACACTTAAATAAGTTGAAGTTTGACTAGAAATACGAAAAGACTTTTTCGACTACCCAATATTTTTAACATACTTTCAAGCGCTTATTGTATTAATTACTAATTTAACACTTTTCTTCTCTTTTTAGGTAAGTCAACTTTATTTAAAAATACTGCAACTAAAAAAGGTAATCACTTCAAAGTATCTACAAAGACAGGCCAGTTTTAAGAGGAACAAATATTTGAAATATTGCAAAGTACTATTAAATATTTGATTTTGTTTTAATTTTTTCACTGCCAAAACAATTATATAAACTAGCAGTTCATGAATTTTGAAATTTGGAAGAGAAAAAGCATATCAAAACTATAGCAGCTTCAAAATAGTAGGCATGTTGCCTACATTTGGGAGCAAAGATAATAATAACCAAGGTAAACACCTTAAAAGCAACTCACGCTTTACTACAGAAAAAAAATTGGAAATATGTCTGACTGAAATTCACGTATTTTTCGCAATAAAAATTTTAAATGAAATTTGACTGATTTAGCAAGTTTGTACAATATAAAAGTAACTAGTAATCTATAATTTTGTAAATCCTAAAATGTATAAATTTAAATGATTCTGAAATGCGAAAAGATGTAGTCTGAAACTAGGAAGTGTTTAGAACACTAAAATCGAAAAATAATGTTGCCTACATTTGAGAGCAAAGATAAAGATAATAAGCTTCAAATGGGCAGCTAAGAAATGTAACACCTTCAAAGCAATATCAAAGACAGCTCATAGAGTCCAAAATGCGAAAAAGTGTAGTTCAAAACTATGAAGGCTTCAAAATATTAAAATTGAAAAATTATATTGCCTACATTTGTGAGCAAAGAAAAAGATAATAAGCTTCAAATGGGCAGCTAAGTAAGATAACACTCTCAAAGCAATCTCAAAGACAGCTGAAGCTTTAATAAAGAACAATCTGAAGGTATCTCATACAGTTATGAAATAGTTTCTGGCTAAAATTCTAAAAAATTTAGATCAAACGAGATTGATTTTCAAAATTTTTCAATACTAAAGCAATTATATAAACTACAATTTCATAGATCTTAAAATTTAAGATTTTTAATGAAAATTTGAAAATAATTCTAACTATTTTAATTTTTTTTTGTCAAAATGCAAAAATTTCTTCAGCTAAAAAAATGTTTGACCAAATATCGTTGATTTCTAAAAAGTGTTTAACACATTATTAGCAATTTAGAAGTCTTTATGCGTCCGAAATGAAAAAATTAAATGATAAAAAACTAAAAAAAAAGTGCAAAATTCCAAAACTAAAAATGTTGCGTACATTTGGGCGCAATAAGTTGAGCTTAAGCATCTGTCGTTCTGTAAAAACGCGAGCAAGTCCCACAATATTTAATATATCGAACTGAGATTTTGCACAAGTACTTTTTTCACCAAAAAACCACTCATATGTGGGAACCACCGATATCGGACAACTATAACATATAGCTGTCATACAAAATGATTGATAAAACTCAGGTCCTTGTATGGAAAAGTTTTTTATTTAACAAGGTATCATCACAAAATTTTTCAGATTAATATCCAAAACATAGCTACAATTTGCGTAGAGCTTGTACTGATCAGACAACTATAGCATATAGTTGTCATATGAAATGATCGTTCAAAGTGTTCAAAGTTCAAGTGCTTGCATAGAAAACTTTTTTATTTGCCAAACTATCATCGCGAAATTTCGCGATTTATAACAGATAGCTGCCATACAAACCGACCGAATATAATAAAACGGTTAGAAATAAGAAAAATAGTATTTCCTAGCCAAAATTTAACAAATAAAAAATTTACTTGTGAGGAGTATAGGGATATGGGATAGACCCAAAGTTAATTTTTTTTCAATATCACATTTTTTCCATATCCTACTCATATGAAAAATGTATGCTGGAAGTTCAAAAATCTTTCCGAAAACGGTTAGAAATAAAAAAGTAGTATTTCCAAGCCAAAATCGCGTATCTTGAACACATCTGAGCCAGAACTGCGTAAAAAAATTAAATATCCCTAAAATTTTAGTTACGGTCTAAATGGTTTCATTAAAATACATTTTTTCGACTTTCTAATCGAAAATTGCATTTATTTAATATATATATTATGAAAAATATATATACAATCAAACACAACTTTAAATATTCACTCAAATTTGCATCAGCCAATTTTACATAAGCCACGAAACCGCTCTCGCTTTTATCGTCAACCGCCAACCGCCAACAACAAGCATTTTTCATGCGAAATGTGCTGCTTGATTAATTAGCAAAGCACGCTGATAATTTTACGATGTCAATCAAATAAATCATGGTCACACAAGCGCACATATATACATATGTATATATATACTATATATGTATATACGTTATATAAATTAGCGCATCTATAATTAGCAACAAAATATATGGACTAACCTAAAACCACAAACAGCGGCATGCAACGCGGCACACTGCTTGTAGCAGACCATTGACCCGCTAAATGTTTATCTATATAAAAACAAACACACATGCATTTTCATATACATATGTATATGCCTAAGCGCAAAATCAACAATTCGCAATGCAAATACATATGTACACACACATACAAATACAAACAATTGCGTAGGCAAATATGAATATTGAATAAATTGGCAAACACACACACACGTACATATGGATATGTACACCAACACACATATGCAAATGCATAACACATTTATGTAAACTTGAATAATATTGTTGTTGTTTTTTTTTATATTACAACGCTGTTGCTGCATGTGCTGTGGCAGCTCACGTGCGGCCTAAAGTGCTGACCATTTGACTGCGCGCCGGTTAGGCCTAAAGTGGCAAATGCAAATTGGCTATGTTGATCGAACGCATACAAATATTTTTGCTAATTTATGTTAATAGTTGAGCAATTATGCCAAATTTACTTGCCGAGCGGCAACAACAAAATGCAGGCAAGCATTGACAAGTGCCAGTTAGGACACGATAGGCAACAAACGACAAGCGTGCAACAATAACAACATGGCGTCTGAGTAATTATTTGTTGATGTTGCAACAAATTATTAATTTTTGCTGGATATTGTTGTTGTAATATCTGTAAGTTGTTGTTGTTGTAATATTTTTTTGGCGCACATTGGAAAAACTGCGTGAATCAAACGAATATAAGATATAGCAAAGCTAAAAAGTATTAATTTTGATTTTGGCGCTACGGTCATACTTGCAACATGCCTTTAGACAGCTTACTAGTCACTTCTCTATAACTCAACGTGCAACAAACGCACTTTATGCGTGAAACTTACAAATTAGAGACAATTCTTGAAGCAAAAATCCAGCACAACAAAAGCAACAACAACAAGAAAGCCTGCTTTAGAAAAATATTGCAACAAATACACAGTAAAAACGGCTCCTGCATGCAGAAAGTTGTGCGAAACCTTTTTTTTATTTTATGCACATGCACTTACATATATGCCGTTTTGTCTTCATGTGTGCATGTCTGTATGTCCATGCGCGCATTTGCAACAAGTTTACGCATTTACATTTTAATAAAAATAATCACGTCGCTCATCAACCAACAACATGGTTGCCAAGCTGCACGTTGTTGCAAGTACACACAAGCCAAGTTTTGTTGTGTGTGTGAGCATGCAGTTGTTGCACCAAGCATTGTTGCATATTCTGCGCTGGCTGATGAATGACAGGCGCCAGCGTTTCCGTCATTATCATTAACGGGCGCATTAAAATTCGTCTCGGTGCGGGCGTGGATGCAAATTCATACGCTGTTATGTTTATATGTATGTGTGTATAATACAATATAAACTGTTAGCGTATATATGTATATATGATAAAACACGCTTTGCCTGCTTCTGTTGACTGGTATTTTGCTTTGCAAAGCGCCTGCCGAGGCTGTTTACTTCCGGTGTCACATTAAATTGCAGTCAAGTGCCGAATTTATATACGTAGACTCAAGAGATCGTCTCTTTTGAATAAAAATTATGTATAAAATATCATATTCCCTTCATAGATGCATTTTTTATAGCATAAAAGTGTATAAACAGATCTGTATCTTGCTTTTGTTCGGTCAGTTTGTACTGCAGCTATATGCTATAGTAAGCCGATCTCAACAAGTTCTTCGGAGATTGTACGGTTACTTTCACCAACAAACCGTAACAAATTTCGTGAGGATGGCTTGTCAAATAAAAAAGTTTTCCATACAAGAACTTGATTTTCAACATTGAGTTTGTATGGCAGCTATATGCTATAGTACCCCGATTTCAACGATTTCCTCGCAGATTACAGCATCAACTCCGGCAATAATTGGTCCTGAATTTCGTGTAAATATCTTGGCAAATAAAAAAGTTTTCCATACAAAAACTTGCTTTGATCGTTCAGTTTGTATGGCAGCTATATGCTATAGTAAGCCGATCTCAACAGTTTCTTCGGAGATTGCACCACCACCTACGGCAATAATATCTCCCAAATTTCGTATAGATATCTGCTCAAATAAAAAAGTTTTCCATACAAAAACTTAATTTTGATCGTTCAGTTTGTATGACAGCTATATGCTATAGTGGTCTGATAACGATGATTTCGACAAATAAGCAGCTGCCTGAAGAGCAAATAACTTATGCAAAATTTCTAACGCATAACACTAAAACTGACAACTAGTTGGCTATTACAAACTTCGCGGCGAACTCAATTCAACCTGTTCAGGGTATACAAATTCCCGTTTAGTAACAAACTTCTTAAATTTCAACAATTTTGAATGCATTTTGCACACACATATTAAGATAGTGGCTTTCAAGTTTGCCAATATTATCGACAGAACGTAAATTTGACATGTGTAGCGCCTAAATGTATGCTAAGCTAAATGCTAAATATGCAGAATACACACACACAACGGCAGGAAATTTGCAAGCACTTAATGCAATTTGCATTTGATTTCATATGCATATGCAAATACAAGCACTGAACTCACACAAACGCACTTAGTATGTTAAACTACAAACACAGATACTAAACTACAAACGCACATATTAAACTACACACACACACATATTAAACTATATATATACTTATATTAAACTGCAAATACACACCATATATTAAACAACAAATATATGTCTTAACATGTATCGAATGCTAGCAATAACTGTGGAGGCAAATGGCAACAGTTAACATGGCATACAGCGTTGGCCAAGCTCAGACCGTAAAGTAAGTAATAGTGGCAGTTTAATAGTACGGTTGAGTTAAATGCTAAGACAGACAGATCAACAGCGCACGCAAATATATATATATATATGTATAATGCATTAGCAGATGTACTCAGATAAGCAAGACAAAGCAGTCAGGCGGTGCAATAGCGCAACAAACCGACCAATAGTTCGACAATTTGACATTTGCAACAGCCAGCAATGCAACATCAGTGCTGACTCCTTTACTTATACACATATTTGTGTATGTGTATGTGTGGTACACCTCACTGTCATACCAATGACCGGCATATGCATTTACCCATACAAGCTGACTTCTATTTGCACATGCAAATACTTGCTTACTTATGATTGTCTGTTATTGCATATTTGATTTTGCGCTTATGTGCGTATATGCAAATTTTGCATGCAACTGTATGTGTACGCATTTATGCATTAAGCGTGTATTTTCACGTATATGTGTCTACATATTTGCCTGTTCCTCGAAAAACATGTACACTTCAAATTGGTTAAGCGTACAAATTTTACAAATATTACTTTTATACGAAAATTTCTGCAACGGTACAACTATATATGTTTTTGGTAAATAAAGTTGTTTGCTTATGCGTACATAGCGCTTCCAAATATCTATAGAAAATTAAAATTTATCGATAGATTTAAAAAAGTTTAAGGCACGGTTGCCAAAAAACAAAAAATATAAAATGCGTAGCATACCTTAAAGGCGCTAGTTTTAAAAAATGATTATAAAGCCCCTCTCACTGTAACATTATTATCAGTTTATTTCCCATTAAATTTTCAAATGACTTACTCGCTCCAAATAAAAAAGTCGTAGCATGCCTTAAGGCGCTAGTATCGAATAGTGCTTATAACAAGTATTTAATATTTTTATTTTATTATATGTCGATAATATTTGTATTCTGTTTCAAAATTCTGAGATTTCCAAATGACTTACTTGCTCCAAATATAAAATTCGTAGCATACCACTAGGCGCTAGTGTGCAAAAATGCTTATAACACTCTTTAAACTTAAATATTTGTAACCTTTTATGGCTACTTCAAATTTCCAATTTACTTGCATGCTCCAAAAATAAAATTCATAGCACAAATTGAGGCGCGAGTATTAAAATGTGAGTATAACACTCTTAAACTGTAATATTTTTATTTTTTAGCTGCTAATCAGAAATTAAACAAATTTTTAAACTAGTGCACCCACTGTTAACACTTTTTTGCTCCAATTTTTAAGTTGTTAGTCACATACATATATCCCTCATTTAATTTTCTCTCTAAAAATTGTCACATTTTCCCAATTTTCAACTATATTCCTGAATTTTATCTGTTTAGAAATCTAAATATTCATATTAATACAATAAAAGCCACCTGCTAAAAATTCCTAGCATACCTTAAGGCGCTAGTATCATATACACTGCTTTAAATATTTACATATTTTTTGTTTTTGATTGCTAATTAGAGCTTAAACTATTTTTCGAAACCAGTTGAACTTAATCACTACTATGAATGCCTCTAGTTTTGAGGTTAACTAGCTAATATTGATATATTTTGAATTTTTTTTGTGTTAAAAATTTTTATATTTCATCAAAATTTCAAAATTTTATTGAGTTTTAACTGTCTAAAAATCTAAATCTTCATGCTAAACCAATATAGGTCACCTGCTTGCCGCTGCAGCAGCTGAAACCTCAATCTATCTGCTAACTGTAGAGCTCAAAATGCATTGGATATCAGTTGACCAATTTTTAAAACATATATTCGTATTAAAACATATATAAAAATGTATAAAAATAAATTTACATTTTTATGCCTGCTTATCCTTGCCATGCGTGCGATTGCATTTTTTGACTCACTTGTGCTTTACTTTTGTGCAACGAAAGCTGTTTTGACATATACACATTATAAATGTGGATGCTTGTGTGTGTGCTATGTTGTTGCACAGAAAATTTGCCTCGTTTGCCACATTTATTTTACACTTTTTTAATTTAATTATAGCTATATTTATAAGTGTTTCTATATATGTATATGCACGTATATGTACATATATATGCGTATGCATATATAAATAAAAGCGTGTTCGTCACTATTCACCAACACTTTGCTCATGAACGCTTCAAACAATTTTTATATTGAAACGCTCAAATTTATGCAAAACTGTGCAGATCCGGCAAATGTCCATTGAAAGGAGCGAAATTGGTTGGCAAGTCCATATGTACCATATATGTATATATGTATATAGAAGTATGTGTAAGGATAAATATTAAACAAAATAAATTGCATAGAAACACAATTATATACAGGATGATATTTCGAAAAAAAAAAATTTATATACACACATGTATGTATATTTCCTTATATGAAATATACATATATATATATATTTCTTATGGAAGGCGATAAGTTTATGGTATAATTCAGATAGACTATTTTTTGGTAAAGAAAAAAAATATATGCACTTATATACATACATATATATATATATTGTATATACAGTTATCCACATCTGCTTCGCTATACACAGCTTTATAAATGTATAAGCGCTTGCTTTTTCACCTTTCATATTTCGCTCATTGCATAAATTTGCATCAATTTATTGCCTGCTTCGCTTTTATAAATATTTTGCAGTAAATTTTCCTATTTCTCTTTTTTGCCAAACATTTCGACTATATGCATTTTTGCTCAGTTAAATTGATGATTTATGTTAGTTTAGTCAAATAATTTGGAAATCTAGGCTTCTAAAGCATATAAGCTGAAGGTGCATACATACATATACATACATATATACATATGTATATGTATATCGTACATATCTATAACGGTCCTTTAAGGAATTTACATATTTGAGTGCTCATTTATAGCACATTTTATTGTCGTTTTTTGTTGTTTAAGCTATTTTTTAATATATGAAAAATTTTCGCAAATTAATTTAGTTATGTTGGCAGCTCAGAAGTAAATTTTTTTTATAAGTTTTGCTTAGAAAAAATTAAGGGCTTATTTGGAGCAAGCTAAAAGCATTAAAATTTTATAAAAATTAAAAAAAAAGAAATTAAATAACAAAAGAATATTAAAAAATAGTTAAAAACAAAAAAATAAAATAAATTAAAAAACTTAGAAATAAAAAATAAAAATATAAAAATAGAAAAAAAAAATTAAAACTAAAATTAAAATCTAAAAATACATAAAAAATAGAAAACCGAAAATAAAGAAATAAAAAAAAAAATAAAAATTCTAATAGAATAAAAAAAATTAAAAAATAGAATATAAAAAGTTAAAAAAAATAAAAATTACAATTATAAATCCAAAAAAAAATAATAATAAAAAAATATAAAAAACAACTAAAAATGAAAAAAAAACTAAAATTAAAAAAATATATATATAAAACTAAAATTAAAAAATTTAAAAATAAAATAAAAACCTATAAGTAAAATAAAAATGTTTAAAAATAAAAACAAAAAAAATTAAAAATAAAAAAAGAAGAATGAAAAAAAAAAATATTGGAAGAATAATAAGAAATTAGAAAAGGAAAAAATAAGGGTTTATTAAAAAATTGCTAAAGTCATAGTAAAGCAATATTAATAGCATTAAATTATTATATTAAAAAAAATCAAATGTATATATAAAAAATAAATTGAAAATAAAAAGTAAAAAGTAAAAAAAATATAAACATGAAAGTAAAAAGTATATCGTCACCTGAAATGCAAAATAACGTAACAACATTTTGCATTTCAGGTGACGATATATAATAAAAAATATAAAATTGAAAGAAAAATAAAACCATTAATAATCAAATAAGATTTCGAAATCAAAGCATTTAAGGCAAAAAAAAAATATTTTGAAATAAATAAAAATAATTTCAATGCAGTTTTATGAAAGGAGCACGGCATCAAATTTTCACTTTCAGATTCAGCACACTGCAAACTGTAAAACAAAAACAAGCAAAACGAAATCTGTAAACACACAACGAGCAACCCACACTAAAACTTGCACAAACCAAATCCCAAAGGCCGCACTCATTAAAAGTAACAAACGAACATTGGTCCCCACCCTACCACCTTTCACTAGCACATTTTTAATTTACGCCAAAATATATACAGTTATGCATTTTTTTGTTCAACCAACTGCGCCTTGAACTTGCGGTCAAATGGCAACATTGGTCAAACGTTTTAGGGGCAAGTGCTGTGGCAAACAAAAAATTATAAAAAAAATAGAAACACAGCCTGTCAATGCACATAAAAAAATGCATAGAAACAAAGAAAGAAACAGACGCTGCAACAAGTTATGGTACGAGTTAAATTGTTTGCGAAAATGACTGAAAAGGATTGACAGAGATTAAGCGATTTGAGGGTTGGCTAAGCAAACACCCACACACACACACATACATATAAAGAAAATTGTAAAAAAAAAAGAAAATGAAAAAGAAAAAGCGAAATAATCAAATGGTTTGGGCAGCTTTTGTTACTTTGTTGCTGTGTAAACAAAAAGTGCTTTGAAAGCAACAAAATAACAGCAAAGGGGGTTGCATTAATAAAGCGCCGCCGCTATAAATGAAGGCATACAAAGCGCTTTGTCAACTGACAGCGCACGGCTAGCAACTGGAAAAAAGAAATCAACAAAGGAGCTTTAAAAATTGTATGCAAATCAAGAAAAATCTATTTTTAAAGCAGTGGCTCAAAGATTTTAAGAAAATGCGCCGAAAAGTATTCTAAGTAAAACGCAAATCGGATTTGGTTGACGTTGTGGCGGAAAATTCGATAAAGGGTGCATCAAAAGTGAAGTCAAAAGCTACTATTTATTTTGAGGACAGAGAAAAGGGTTGGTGTTAAGGCTGATAAATTGGGTACAATTTTTGTAAAGTGAGATTAATTAGGTTGACGAGTTGTATTGTGATTTTTTTTCCTGCCTCCACTTTTATATGACATATCAATTTTATATATATTTATGACTTTACTGAACATATTTTATAGATTCTTTATTTTTTTTTTTCTATTTTTCCTAAACTATATACTAAAATGGTCGTGGTAACCAAATTTACACGCTCAAACATCATATTTTGTATGAAAATGCCAATGAATGACTCTGCCTTAAAATTTTTTGAACCATAAACCTTATTTTTACTGCATTCCTACAATACCACGCAGTCATGGACTTGAATAACTGGCTGCTACACCCCTCTAAGCCAACTACCGGTTAAGTTACCGGTTAATTACCCAAAAGTGGTACCAGAAACTTCTATTAAAGTTTCTAAGAATTTTTCAAACTCTAACTGACATCATGCTAATCATTTGTATATACATTTTTTAAAGACTCCTAGAATACGGGGTATACAAAGTAATAGCTGAAAAAAACTTGAAAATAACTTAAAAATGGTTGGGTTAGACCTTACAAAACTGTTTATCGTACAATAATTATATAAAAGAGATAATTATAAAATAAAAGAGCAAAAATCAAAATTAGGCACAAAACATATTGACTGAATTCAGCGAAGCAGTACACAGTCGAACACTTTTCCACGCTGAAAATGAGTAATTGCTACACTTTGAATATGAAAAGCGACATTGGAAAGCAACTAAAGTGGAAGGCAAAATTCAAAAACAAAACAAACAAGCAAACAGTTTAAAAAAAAAAGATATGCTGAAATGTTAGTGAATGAAATAGCGCCGAATGAAGCATTTTCCAACAACACTAAGCCTATGCAACAAAGCAACTGTGCGGCGCGCAGCAGGTAGGCAACCTAGCTGAGCAAAGTAAATGCGGCAACAAACAAACAAAAGCGGATAAGAAGTGGTACGAACATGCCACACTTGATTTTCCACATACTCATGCTGATTTGAGTGAGTTGCATGTGAGTCAGCGCAATACACCACACCAACACTCAAAACTGCCGCTCAACGCCACTCGCGCTCTCTGCTCTCACCATTGATCATGCCGATATCCTTATTGCCTGCCTAGTGCTCGCACGTTTTTCATTGCTATGGCTTGTATTAGTGTTGTTTTGTTCGTTCGACCGCTTGTTCGTCTATGCTTGTATGGACTCGTATACGCAGCGCAAGTGTGTATATATAGTTGTTGTTGGCGGCGGTGCTGAGGCGATATGCTGAATTCGATAAGCATAGTTGTGTGTGTATGAATGCCATAGGTGCATAAAGCAGCCTGTGTGCAGGTACAAGCGCTTGCTGTTATGTGTGTGTGCGCGTTTGGGACAAAAGCGGTGATTTAGCATGCAAATAATGTTTGTAGAAGAGGCCTAACAAAGGCAATAAAAGTTGTCAAGAAGTTGTAGGCGGTGAAGACGACATGCTAAAATATGGCCATAGAAGTGAATGAAAAGGAAATGTTATAAGAAAAAACATAATAGATGGAAAAAGATGAAAAAGAGTTTGAAAGTGGCGAAGTTTTTACAAGTGAAAAATTTAGACTGTTAGTAATTTATACAAAGTTTAGGAAAAAAATTGAAAAAATTTGAAAAAAAATATTTTGAAAACAAAAATTTCCAAAAATAAAATTTTTGTAAAAAAAAAAAAATTAAAAAAAAATCTAAAAATTTTGAAAAATAATATATACATATTAGTGAAATTGGTTAAAAATTATAAAATTCTGTTAATAAAACAAATATAACAAAAACAAATGCAAACAAAAATTTTTTTTTTATGAAAAATTGAAAAATAATGGTTGTGATTAATTGATAAAAAAAAAATCGAAAAAATTAAAAAAAAAAATTGGTAAAAAATTCAAAAAAAAAATTCGAAATAAAAATAAAAAATCGAAAAAAATGTGAAAAATATTTTTTATTTTCTGCTCTGTTAATAAAACAAAAATAGCAATAAAATTCTTCGAAATTTGAAAAAAAAGTTGAAGAAAAATCGATAATTTTCAAAAAAAAATGTGAAAAATATTTTTGATAGTATTTTGTAAAATTGGTTAAAAAATCATGAAAATCTTTTAATAAAACAAAAATAATAAAAAAAATTTGAAAAAAAATAATAATATTGCATTCACAGTAACCCAAAACCAAATATACAACAGCATTTACTCACTGATTCTTATTGAATTTCTGGAAATATCGATCTCATTGTGTAGAAATGTGCAATATTTTCCAAAGATTTTTCGAATAATTATTCGGTGCCAGAAATTAATAAATACCTCGGCTGTGTTAACCACAAATTAGAAATATTAAGCACATGATTGATTTCAAATACCAAAAAAATTCTAAAAGTTTCCAAATAAAAACATAAAATGTATCAAAATCACGCAGCGCGTCGTAATAATGAAACGCGTCGGCCTTATGACCCCCACAGCAATTATGCAGCACACCGGAGTTATCAAACTCAACAAAGTTATGAAGCACACGAGAATTACGACTTCATACAAAACTACGAGACCCCAGAATATTATGAACTTCGAAGAAATTATGACACAAATCGTAAAAGTAAGTGGCATAGCATAGAAAACACATATTTTCCAGCGAGCTGACTGATTATTCTATTACAACATAATATTTGCAAAACAAATTAACGCTAAAACCACTCAAACTGTTGCTGCAAAAAACAATTTTGTACATAAATTCTCAGCTTAGCATTAATATTATAGCAAAATCGCGCACCTCAACGCATTATGCACCCTTTATTTACACAAATGTAAGCAAACTTTCTTACCCCAAACGCATTAATTAGCCACATTACTTTACTGTTTTGACCACTACTATTTATCCTGTCAAGTCGATACCACGAATTTATTTCATATTTATTATAATTTCCCTATTAACACTATTTTTACGCCAACGTTGTGCGTGTCTTCGCCGCTTAATTGCCACGCAAGGGCAATTCTATTGAGGTAGGTAAACAGAAATTCAAGCGTTGAGACGCACACGCAGGCAAGTGACCCCACAACGCGTTGCCGTCTCAACTCGCCGCTATATAGCTAACGCTGCGCTAGTTTCCTCACCATAACTCGTTTGTGAAGGTTCTACCTGTCAGCAGGCGTTCGTATTGAGCATAAGAAACGCACATTTTCGAAATGAGCCCAGACATCTATTCATATATATTGGCAGCCAGCGGTAAAAGAAAGAAAGATGTCTCAAGGGCATGTGATAATGGCGCCGTTGTATCATTTTTTTTAAGGAAAAACAACATATCGAAAATATACACCACAAAAAGTGCTTAAAATAAAAAAATTCTTCCAAATTCGCTGCTTTTCAAAATTTTAGTGTTATCTCTATGCTAGAGATTTGCTACCTTTTTACTCAAATATTATAAGATCTGCTGATATCTTGCTCTCACATTTTCATATTTAATAGAATTCACCACACTACTTAGAAGTAGATTTTAAAGAATTCTTCAAATATCACTTCAATTTTAGTGGCATAGCTCATCTTGCTAGAGATTTATTAGCATTTTCCTCGAATTTTTCTAAAACTCAGCCCATTTCTTGCTCTCACACCTTCAAATTTAACACAATTCACCTCACTACCTAACAATTCACTCAATTTTCGATCTCTTTTGCACTACCGCTCTCATTCTCTCGCTCCTTTTCACCACACTACATAGCAGTTCCCTCAATCTCTCCTCTCTTTTGTACTCCTGCTCTCATTCTCTCGCTACTATTCTCTCAGTCGCACTCTCTGCTTGTGTCTTTGAAGACTTCTATCTACTCTAACACTACCTTATCGACATTTCTTTCCATTGACTTGTATGCTTGAAAATTTTGTTACACTTTTATGCATTCCGCTACTTCCTTATTCGCTTTTCTTTCGTGCACTTCAAAATAAATAACGTAAAAAATTACCATATTCATTATAATAACTATATTGCCACATGCGTACTCGGCTTGCATGCAACTCTGTGGCGTTAAGGTGTTGCGTGTTCGCGTGGATAAATAAAGTAAAAAATGCATTTGAATAAAAATATAAAAATTCTGTGGTAATAAAAATAACCAAGAATGTTATGGCCTTAAAATAGTAATTGGCAACAAACTGCTTTCGAGCGTTTATAATTTTAGCCACTTGAGAAGCAAGCGTGACGGTCACCAACGCCGCTGCTGTCATTAGAAATTTTTTTTAATGCAATGAATGGACGACATAGGAAGTGGCAATGCTAGAGGAATTAGTTTTCGGCAACTTAGCGAACATGCAAAATATCTATTAGAATTGAAGAAAATCGATAATTTTTAGAAAAATATTTATAACAAATATGGGAAGTTGTATATTTTTGAAGAGTTGGGAATTGTTATGGAATCTATGACTTCTGGTTGTTCCCAGGAAAATCAAATTATATGAAATATGAAACAATTTCATATCAATAACACCGAAAATTCATATCAATATCATCGAAAATTTCACACAATTAATTTCTTCTGCATAAATCAACATGAGCATCAATTTTTCTATATTTAAATTCGAATCCTGCTGCCTTATGCATAGCCCTACTGTTATTTGACACCGCATATGGCGTCTACAAGTCAAACACAGCTCAGATATTAGTATTGAAGAGCACGGTTTTCATTCAATTTTTGAAGTTAAAAATAGATATGTGTGCACATTTGTATGTATATTTGTGTATGGAAATATACAAATAATATAGTCTCCACGGACCACTTGAAGTAATTGTATGCCAGTGAAAGTGGCAGCATAATTTCCAGTGCAAGGAAAGGTATTTCATTGAGTACATATATTTTAAATAGTAAAAAATAAATTACAAAAAAAAGGAAATAAAAAAAAATTAATAATTAAAAAAAAAAATATAAAATTAAAAAAATGCATATAAATTTAAAAATAAAATTAAAAAATACTTTTTAAAAATAATTACAAAAATAAAAAATATAATAATTTAAAAAACACATGTTTTAAAAAATATATAAAAAGTAATAAATTAAAAAATAAAATCACATATATTATATAAAAGAAACTAAATTTTAAAAATACCTTTTAGATTATATAACACAAAAAAGTATATTAAAATAATTTTTAATGATAAAAAAATATAAAATATTAAAAAACATGTTTTAAAAAATAAAAAATAATAAATTTACAAAAATTCATACATGCATATTTAAAAATAAATTTAAAATATACATTTTAGATTATGTAACACAAAAAAAATAACTTCTAAATGACAGAAGATATAAAAACATACAAAAAACATAAATATTAAAAAAATAAATTTTTCAAAAAATAAATAAAAAAAAAACTTAAAAAAATCATGCACATTTAAAAATACTTTTTGGGTTATATAACACAAAAAAAATGTACATTAAAATAATTTTTCAATAATAAGAAATATCAAGAAAAAATTAAAAAATATTTTTAAAAAAATTTAAATACTGCATAAATAAAAAAAACACATTTTTCGGACAAAAAATAATAAATTTAAAAAAAATCATAAACATATAAAATAAACTTAAAAAAAAAAATAAAATAATAAATACAAAGTAATGAACTTAAAAAACTGCATATATTTTTCAAAATAAACTTAAAAAATATATTTTGGATTATATAACACAAAAAAGTTTATTAAACAGGGGTGTTTTCACCTTTTGGATGCAATAACACAAAAAACAGAAAGAAATTAAATTTTCAAAAAAAAATCAAATTAAAAAAAATCAAAATTTTCAAAAAGAAAAATCTGTACAACGTTGCTTATAGAAACTTTGAGTAACCGAAAAGGAAATATACTTTTTATATTGAAATTCTTCAACACACACATATTTACAGAATTTTCTTCAAAGACGTCAAAGTCATTAAGATTTAGCTGCAGGCTCTTGGCAAACAGTGGATGTGTAAATATATAGAGCTTAATTTCAATTTTATAATTTGTTTTGCTGGCAAATTTTCTAAAACGGTAATTAAAAATAAATGGAGCGGAAAAATATGCATATTATACATAGCACATATACATAGATATGTACATATCATACAATTAAAAAATACTTCCTGAGCAATGGCAAATTATTTTTAATTTCTTTTTACCTATTCTAAAGGCTTGGCGAAACAAATAACCTTGCAGCTGTAATCCTTTTTTAAAGGCGCTACTCACACAATAATATAAGAAAAAATAGGAGAAATAGGTTAACTTTGGTGCCGAAGATAGAATACCCTTCACAATTAAAACCATTTCCATAAAAGCACTTGATTGTCAAGGTTCAGTTGGTATGGCAGCTATAGCATCGCCCAATATCGCTAGTTCCAACAAATAAACAGCTTCTTCGAAAGAAAGAATACTATATGCGAAATTTCAGCTTGACATCTCAAAAGCTGAGTTAATTATTACAACCATTACAACAAACCTAACATACCCTGTTCTGGGTATAAAAAGGATTTGTGCGGCAAATATTAAATTCTTAATGAAATAAAAAAAAAAATTCTACCTTTCAGCTGCGTATTTTTCTTTTATTGATTTCTTTACAACACATCTTGCATACAAATGAGTTGCTTTTTCATTTGTTAAAAAGGGAAATTAGTTTTTTTATGCTGTCAAATTTGGCGGAAATATTGCGGTGGCGCACACATATATTATTGCTGCTTGAACCGGAAATTAAAACCTAATTAAAAATACGCAAACACAAATAAAAATAGGCAAAATTAATAACTGCTGCGAATAATAAACGAAAAGGAAATGAAAAAGTGTATTTACAAAGCATACATTTAGGCTTAGTGGGACACAGTTGCACACACAGAAATATTTTATGAAAGAAACGCATTTTTGCTAAGAAATAATATCGAAAGTGATATTTTTAACAAAAGGAAGTATTAAAATTGTGAATTTTTCACATTTAAGCCAACATAAAACAGTTAATTTTGGCTACTAGAGCTGTAGATTGGAAAGTAATAAAGGAATGTGTTGTTCTATTAAATAAACGGTGCCAAAAAATATTATAAAATCGATTCACCATTAAAAATAAGCAAACTTAATATCAACTAAGAATAATAAACCGAAAAGGGAAGTGAAAAGGTGTATTTATGAAGCATACATTTAGGCTTAATAAGGCACAGCTGCATAAATTAAGATATTTTATGAAAGAAAAAACACAATTTGTAATAAAAAAGATCTAAAGTGATATTTTTATTAAAATTATATAGCAAAATTGTGCATTTTTGACATGTAATCTAATAACAATTAAGTATTTTTGGCTACTAGAGCTGTAAATTTAATAGTAGAAGAGGAATGTGACATTTTATTGCATAGACGGTGCAAAAAGTAATAAAGCACACACTCACAATAAAAAATAGTTTACTTTTCGAATTTATAGCTTCCAGCTGAGTTTTGAAAAATTATCTAAAATTTCAGGTAAATGTAAAAATTTTAGAAAATTTCTCCAAAACTCAACCAAAGGCTATAAAATCGAAATGTTTTAAAATATAAGGTAAATGTAAAAATTTTAGAAAATTTTTTCAAAACTCACCAGAAATTGAAGTTATTTTTGCCACACTTAGAGTTGTCACGTAGAGAGTGAAGCATTGCTTTATCTGAAATAAAAACGAAAAGAAATTATGAACGTCACTTCAAATACTTCAAATTATAGTTAATATACAAAAATTTATCACACCAAAAATTCCAGAATAAGAAAAATTGTGCACATTTTGTAAGCAGCGTGCATTAAACATATTTCCTTTTTCTTTCAAAAACACCTAGCCACTTAGTAACTCGAAAAACAGAGCTTAACAGTCTGTGTTAATTAATTTTTAAATAATCTTGCCAACATTAGGTTGGCTTGCGGTCGTCTAAGCTGCGCTTAAGCGCTTAATTGCCAGCTAATTTTCAGCGCCACACACTCTTTCTTGCCTATTACCTGCTTGCTTTGAAAGCAAGTGTGGGTAAAATCCAAAAAATAGCAGTCTGCCGCCAACATAAGGCGTATTTCATTTGTTTTGCTGCAAAGCATTAAGCAAAAATGTTCAAATTTAATTAAAGAAACCACATATTCACCACTTTCTTTATTATTATTTTTTTTTTACTTTTGTCTGCTTTCATTTACGCGCCTAATGATTAATTTAAAAGCGATTTGTTGTAAGGTTTTCGAGCCTTTTTAATGCACAACAATATACAAACACACACATATGCATATAAACGACTGTGGTTTGATTATTACCCAGTTAACGCAGCCTGTCAGCATTTGTCAGCGGCGTTGAGACACTTTTAGTAGACGCGTTTAATTTTCTTTGTCGCACATCAACGTTCCAAACACTGACAACGTAAAATTTATACATATGTGTGCTTACACTTACATACATAGTATATACAATATCAAAAGTCTCCTTATTTACCTTTAACTGCCTGTGGTTGAGAGCGTCAACCCAGAGAAGCAGTCATCAGTCTTTGCTTTAGCATTGTCGTACCAGCAAATGAGCTGTTTTGCGACGGAAGTCGCGCATTTCCACTGCCTTCTGGAGCCTCCTACCCGCATATTTTCAATTACATTTACTTTTCGCTTCGCTATAGCTACCTTGATGCCACACCAGATTTTTTTTTTTTTTCATAAAAAAAAAATTGCATTTAAGCTTACGCTTTTTTTTCTTTTTTGAGCGCGCACCCCTCTAGTATTTTTTCTTTGCACTCCAACGCGATTATTTATGTATGTATATGTGAAATGCGTGCGAATATGCGGCTGTAGCTTACAAAAGTAAAATGCCTCATCGTTTTCTGCAAATTAAAATACGCAAAAAGTCGCAAAGTAGCATACAATCACACCGACGCATATAGGAATAAGCAAATCCGAGGCGCTTGAATGGAAAAATCTCGCCGCACGTCACCATAGCGAGCTTCTTCATTCAGTGAAATCGGATTAGTGGATATATGCCTAAAGTAAGTGAACGCTAATTACATGCGTGTCACCGCCAAGCCGCGCTACCTTACCTAGTCATCCCGCTGCTTACCTTTTTCAACAGCTTTACCTATTCCAACAACCAGCTTTTTAGCTACAGCCTACAGCTGCTCGTTTTTCTTTATTAGCCACCACTTCAAGCACCATTCAACCACCTGCTGGCAGCCGTTAATACTCACTCGCTTTCAGCAGTGAAATAATTGTGTCTACATGTATTGTTGGCAAATTTGAATGTGAAATATGTACGTCTTTCTGTCTTTTATGGGTTTGGTTGCAAAAAATTCACTAATTTATTAACATGAAATTCGATTTGTGTGCATAATTTTTTCGCAAATCAAATTCCTCACATTTTTTCAATTGGGAGAACATACGTACATACTTATGTATGTATATTGCCTTTAAAATGCATGGGTATGCATATGAATATGTACAGCAGAATATATTTTTACATATAAGATTGTTATCGTATCACTTAAAAACGGTCGAAATTGGAGTACAACCACGCCTACTTCCCATATAGCACAATTTTTAAATTTCACCTGACTCTTCCAAAGCCCTTCCTTACTTGTAATTATATGTATTTGTTTATACAAATACAACTTTTTTAATATAAAATGTATGTATGTACGTGCTCACCCTTACCTTTTATTGCATACACATATTTAATTTCATTTAATTAAACATATTTACATACGCCGGCTTTTTTAACGCTATGATCGAACACTAAAAACAATTTGACATCCCTAATATTGATAAGATTCTCACTAAATTTAGATTTTATACTATATATTTGCTCCGTTCATAACGCGCAGTTGAAAATCTTCGAGTGAAAGCATATGTACATATATTTTACACCAGCATGTTGAAACATACATTTTTGCACATTTTTCACACGAACATGCTGAAACATGTTTGCCAAACAAACAAATTGCTCACTGCTTTGCTTAACCGCATTTGCATACATTCACTTCAATTAATTTACACACACTTATCACTTTACATTCACTAAATCAAATAATTATATAAATAATACTCAAAAAACTACACTAAATGATTAATTTATTACTTTTTGATTAATTTTTCACTTTTTCACAAACTTTGATCGCGAACACGTACCGACGCGCACTTACCGACACACGACTATTAAACAGAGAATGTTAATGAACATGAATGAAATTGTGTTAACATTCGGTCGTTCCATTGCACTTATAATTTTTTGCAGTGCTGCTCACTGCTTCGTGCTGATGAGACAACAATTGCGTTTGCATGCGCAAATATGTAACATACTGTATTGAAATTACAGAGGATCACTCGGCAGGCTTACAGTAACACAAAACGAGTAAATTACATTGATTTGTTGTTTGCCCAGGATTATAAAAGCAATTTCAAATAGTTTGTTAACATCAGAGATAATAAAGAGTGACTGCTTTGCTTTTATACTCTAACAACATGTTGCTACAGAGTATAATAATTTTGTACACCTACATAGATGTAGCGTTATATATAAATAAACGATCAGGATGATTTGACGAATTGAAATCTGGGTGACTGTCTGTCTGTCCGTCCGTGAAAGTTTTAACTTCAGTGAAATATAAGAAAAGTAATGAAACATGGTTTGCGCGTTCCTTGACAAAAAAAAATACGAGTTCATTCTTATTCGGGTTTGTCACTCATGAATGCATATAAAGAAAATTAAAGCATATTTACTTTGCACTTATGACCGCTGCTTTCATGCAGACGCAACATTATGAGGTTACGCATACACGCAAACGCAGCTTCCATTCATAAAAATGCATTAAACAAGTAATTTATTTTAAAACAAATTAACCATATACAGGCATGAGTAACTGAAGCGCTATGAAATAGCCAGAGTAAAAAATATGCACGCGCATAAAAAAGTAAATGAATCACGTATGTATACAAATACATACATATAATGAATACACATATTAAAACTGTTTGAAAAGCACTAGCAGCGCCTAGGCCCACCGAAAGCCTGCCGCTATGCACCCACATATGTATATATGTACGTTTATTGCTGGTTTTTACACACTTTAGTTGCGACTCCAAAGTGCAATGACCGCCAAGTGGCCAAAAGACATGTAAAGTAAGTGCACAAAAACGTATGTGTGTGTGTTTGTTGCATGCAGTGCATTAAAAAGCGCAAAACTTAAATGCATATAGCTGCATGCGTGGTAAACCAGCGCATATATTATATGTAAAACAAAGCGAAAAAAACATATTTTGCACTTCAACATTTCAGCATCCAACAACGCCGCTCGTTTGCTGCAATCCAACTAACTTTGTTAGCCTTTGCCATGCCTTTGGCCGGTGAAATGACCTTTTCGTAGGCGCACATGCGTAAATACAATCACAGCTGCATAAGTAAATGCAGATTTATGTATATGTGCTTGCATGCATATATGTAAAAATACACATATACATATGTATATAAAATTACACATATATGCTCACAAATTACACACATTTAAACTCTTGTGTAAGCGCAAATTTATAGTGTCGGCGGCTGGCAGTCTGCTGCCGCTTTGCCGGCTGTTTTTAAACCGTTTTTTTTTCTGTTTTTAACGTCAACTACGCTAGCGCATGATTATGTGCGTGGCTGCTGCTGCTTTGCTCGCGCCGGCAAATAGATAATTTACAGCACTAAATGTAAACAAAACGCACTGCACCCACAGCGGCACCCACTTTTTACCACAGCAGCCGACGCGGCTGGCAATATTTTCGCCTTGTGCAACATGAATTTATAGTGGCACAATATGCATTTGTTGGCGTACTGCCTTTGAACTTGAAAATTTTGCTACGCACACACACACAAAAATGACGCCAGCAAAACTCGTTAGCCCGCATGTGATTGCGCTGCGGCGGTTGTCAGGGCGTATACGTAATTTTTCATGCACCCACTGGCGCTTGTTGCTTTTTTTGCTTGGCTGCGAATTACGCAAAATTTACATGCTACTAATGGCAGACAACGCAACAACAATAATAAGATAGCGCACCTGCAACAACAATAACAGCAAGCACTTTGTAGTCATTCCAACGCTGTGGTATGCAACTCATTTGGCGCACATAGTTGCCTGCATGTACATATTTGCGCTGACGTACATGTATTCGCGTTCACTGTTGCATGCGCGCTGCACATTCATCAATTACTTAATGTAATTACTTTTGGCTTTTGGATTAAGCGCGCCACCGGCATACCACTCAACCGCGCCGCCGCTAGTCAACCGGCGAGTCAGTCAGTCACAGCGCAGCACCGACATTCGCTGTAATTTTCATTTCGCCACACAAGCACACCGCTATAAGGCAAGCATTTGCTTACGGGATAAGTACTATAGCAAATGCCGGGCGTGTATTTTGTGTTGTTGAATGCCTGTGTGTGTGTGTGTGTGCGGGCGCAACGATAGCAGACAACATTAATTTGTAATGTAATAAATTGTAGCAACACTCTTTTATCGCTTTCAATCCCACTTTATCCCGCACTGTTGCCCCCACCACTCCGCTCCGCCAGCACTTCACTGCTTTTGGCCTGCAATTGGTTTGGTTTGGCTGAGTTGTTTGCAGCGCGCATTTGTTTGTTCATTTTGTTCAATTTTTGCAGTCAGCGTGTGGCAATAACAAATAATGTGCAAAAAAAAAGCTCAAGTACATATTTCACATATTTGGTTTATTGCGCCAGACTTTGGCAGCTCGGCGCAGACGGTCAGTTGGTGTGTGGTGATTCGGTCCCACTTATTCATTCATTGCAAAGTTGCGGAAGTTGTTAATGATGTCTGCCTGGTTGCTGCCGCTGCCGCTGCTGCTGCTACTGTAAACACACAGTCGGTCTGAGGCTTATGAAAAAGCAAAGCACAAACAAATGCGTAGGTATGGAGGCATGCAGGCTGGTTCATGTATTTGTTGTGTGTGTGAGTGTGTATACGAGTAAGTTCGTGTAGCTGTGTTGTGATGCCCATAGTTTGCCGACGGCAATTATTAGTGTACTTTTTAAGTGCTTCGTAGACTTTGTGCCATTCAAACTTTTTACATTCACATACTTAATTACGAGTACTTATATGTCAAATAAGGGTATAGATAGTAAGAGCTTTAGCTTGATATTATTATAATATCAATAATATAAATAAGTTAAATTTCTAGTAAATTATTTTTTAAATAAATTTTTGTTGATAAAACATATTTATGTTTAATATTTTTAAGATTTTCTAAAACAAAAATAAAATAATTAAATTAATTTTCAATAAATATTTTTTTGATTATAATTTGTACAGAAAATTATTTATGCAACGATTAATTTTTTTCAATATTAAAATTTTTAAATTTTAAATTAAACTTAAATTTAAGTTTAATTTTAAATTTAAATTTTTTTAAAATATTACATATTTTTAATTTACTTTATAAATATTCTTGAATATTTTCATTTTTTTAAATTTACTTTGAAGAAAAAATATTTTTATTATATTTATTTTTAAAAAATATTTTTATTTTATGTAAAATATTCCGTAATTAATTTTTGTTTAAAACACAAAAATTTTTTTACTAACAATTTAAAATTAAAAAAAATATATATATACCCTTCATACATACAATATTTCTTTAAGAAACTTTTGATATATTTGCATATACATATATTTTTTATTTTTAAAAAATCCTTTTTTTAATAAATTTCGTATATACGTTCTCAAGAATTTTTTTATATATATTTTAACCTTATTTTTATTGATTTATAGACAATATTAAAAAAAAAAGATTTTTTAATAATTTATTTTTTTTATATACATATTGCTCATTTGCTGCAAGACCGGACATAAGTCAAAAAAATGTTCTCCAGGAATTTTTTTCACTTTTACATTTTCGCAAGCGGAGCTTATTTTTAATATGATTTTTCACTCAACATAAGTATGATAAAAAAGATTTTGCAGCATAATCAATTTTTTTGATTTATGCCGGTCTTAGCAAATGAGCGATATGTGCTACTAAAATTCATTCTGAAGAAAAAACTAAAATATTTAAAAAAATTATTCCGTTCAGAAATATTTTTTTAAGAAAATTTTTGATTTCGATTTATATATACTTACTTTAACTTTTTTAATGATTCGTAGTCAATATTTTAAATACAATTTTTTTTCATTCATATTTTCTAAACAAAAAGCTCATAATTTTTTTTTAATCCTCCTAAATTTTTTTATTAAAATTTTCTTCAAAAAATATGCATAATTTTTTTCATTTTTTAATGATTCAAACTAAATTTTTTTTAATATAAAAACAATGTTTAATTTAATTTTTTTTCTGAATAAAAACTTCATAATTTTTTTACATATTGACATGCTATTATGTTTTATTTATTTTTAAAATTTTTTTATTTTTTTTTTATTTTTAATACTTATTTTTTTATTTTTAATATTTATTTTTTTATTTTTAATGATTTAAAAAAAATGTTTATATAAACAAATATTTTTTTTTTTTCAATAACAAAAACGAAATTAATTTTAAATAATTACAAACTTCTTTCTTTTATAATTTTCTTAAGAGAATTGAAAGTTTTTTTTATTTATTTCTTTTCTTAATCATTCGGAGTATACTTTTTATTAAAAATAATTGAATTTTTAATAAAAAAAAAAATATTTTTTAATAAAAGTTCACTTTTTATATATTTAAAAATACTTATAATTAATTCTTATTATATGTTTTAATAACTTATAACCAATTTTTTTTAAACCGAAAACATTTTTTTAAACATTAATTTAGAAAAACTAAAAATTAAATATTAATCAATTAATTTAAAAAATAAATATTAATGAAAAAAAAATTTGTTCTACAATTTAAAATAAATTTTAATTTTTTATATGCTTTATAAACAGTAAAAAATTTTTTTATTGAATTTTAATTTTTGAAATTTAATATAAAATTAATTTTACTAATTTTCTAGTTACGTTTTACTATTAATATTTGCTTTGTAGTTATAAAATGATAATAAATTTCTGCAACGATATTATATTTCCCAACATTTTAGACAGTAACAGCGAAAAAATGCCACATCAACGAAAATATGACAAAGCTATTAAATATCCCATAAATATGTATTCAACAAAAAATTCAGAAAAATCAGCAATTTTCACAGAAAATACTAATTTATGCTTTAATTAAAATATAAAAATTTAACCAACTAAAAGTCAAATACATTTTAATCCATTACCTTAAGCTTTTAGTGCTTAATTGCAAACGTAAGCCTTTTGGACGCTGCGCCTATATTACGTGCCGGCCACATGTTAGCGCCATTAATTGCATTTCCTGTCTATTATTTGCTGACATTTTCAATTTTCACTTCCGGCCATGCGGCCTGCACATTGCGAAATATCAAATAAATACAAAATTAAATGCTAAATTCGCATACACACCTGCAAACACACGCATATGTGAAATAATAATAACGACTATTTGTTGTTGTTGCGCTTATCAAATTCGATTAATCGCAAAATTTATGCCAGTGACAGTATTTAATGGCGCGTTTTTATGAAAAGCGCATTTGCCTGAGTTTTATTAGAAAATGCAGATAACTATGACAGCGCAAATGATATATGACAGCGTGTTAAAGTTAAAAAAAAGCATTACATAATATGTAAAATTATAAATGGCGTTAATGAGCAAAATGCACTTGTTGTTGCAGTAGCGGTGGAAATATATTTTTGCTAGCGTGAAACAAAAATAAAAAAGTCGCCTCGCACAGCAAAATGTAAAATGTCAATTTCATGCCGCAACCACATAATGTAATATCCGTTTCCGTATGCCATGTGGTATGAGTGATTTTCTCCAGCTAACCGCTAGGCTGCCTACAGGAGCCTGGCTGCTGCATATAAACGCCGCTTTGGCATAAACATGAGTTGTTTAGTATGCATTAATGTGTTTTTTTGCATTAATATGTGTCTGTGTATGTGTGCATGTATGTCAGCTTGCTTATTATATGCACATATTTCATTTCCGCTGCGGGCTAACCAATCAAAAAAGCGCAAATCTAATTTAAATAGTGTATTTTTAGGCGCATTTCAAAAGAAAACAAATTGACTCGTTCAGATCCGTTGTGGCAGTGCGACAGCTATACCTACAGACACACACACACATACAACAAAGCGGCAAAATCGACAAACGGCATGCGTTGGCTGTCGTAGGGTTGCTTAATGCTATTAAAATCGCTTTTAAATCGACTACCGAAATGAGAGATTTACATTTTTTGCATTTTGTGTCACACAAAGGCATTAGCAATAGCTGAAAATGTACACGAACGTAAGCGCCAAAGAGATTTGCTTATAATATATACAGACTATATATACAGATTCACTCATTCTAGCAGTGAAGCTATAGAAATCATTTCGTTTTTGCTGTGTTCAGTAAATACGCGACACACTCGTCTAACCGCCATGCCATGGCATGGCAGTAGCACACCGTTAGGCTTTTCATTTAGCCAAAATTTAATTAAAAATATTGACACAGTCATCAATTCAAGCGCTGGGCAAAAATTAATTTACGTAATCGAAAATAATTTCCGCATGGCAAATTTAATAACACAAAAGCAACTAATACAAAAGTGGCAGAAATATCAAAACAAATCAAAAATATATATATATAGGAGTATGGATTTTGGCAGAGTTATATGCGTAGTAATGGCTTTTCGAACTAAATGACACATTTTATGACCAGCCGCCCATGTGATTTGGTCTTTGACGCTCGTAAAACTACACAATTTGATAAATTAAGAAAAAAAATGCAGTGAAATGAAATGCGAAGTCTTGAAAACAAAGCGCGCTAAGTAGCGTGTACACTAGACTCAAGTTTTAACTCAAGTATAGTGCTTCGCTAAACAAGCCTTACGAGCTGCTGTCCAAAAAAGGCTTACGAACTGCCTCCCTTCACAAGCCCTATGAACTGCTTTCCTAACCAAGCCCTACAAACCGCTTCCCTAAACAAGCCCTACGAACTTCAACCACCACTTTTTATTGTATACTCTTAAGTTCATTGGTGACTTCGCCAACATTTCCACCTTCCGCACATTTGCTTTAGCGTCCGTTCAACCGTTTCGCTATGTTTTCTTTGTGCCATTTCATACATTTGTTGCTAATGACAGAATAAAACGAAATCCAAACATAAATTACGCACTTATCAGTTTCATTTATCTTTGAGATTTTGATGGTTTTGTAATTGAGTAATAAACTAAAGAAAACCAAAGAATGGAAGTCTGTGTGTATGACGGAAGAATGGTAGGGTTTGGTATGGCAGCACAGTTGAACGAACGAGCACACAAAACAACATATAAATGGTATAAACTTATACATAAACAAAGTAGCAAAGCAAACGCACACAAGTGTTTCACAAGTTCAGTTATATGTTTATATTTTGTTGTGTTTCACAAGTTCAAAAATAGGAATCGCACAAATACGCTTGCGTTTTGTTTCACAAGTTCAAAAATAGGAATCTCACAAATACGCTTGCGTTTATCAAGTTCATAAATACGATTTACACAAATACCCTCACATTCTGTTCCACAAGTTCAGAAATACGCATACTATCATGACTGCTGTTACTACAGTTAGACTCATTACGCCGTTTCACAAGTTCAATTCTACAATTTACTTCCATCGTTTATGCGTTTGGTCAACGCCTTGCTAAATTATCTGCATAAGAAGTTGAATAATAATAAAAAATAAAAAAAAATGTATACAATTTGCGCCACGAAATGCGAAAATCAAACAAAAATGCGTAAATACTTGCAGTAACTCGCAAAGCAAATAAATAAAGTAGCACCTATTGTGCGCGTTTTTATGGCAGCATATAAAACAAAACGCTCAACAGAAGCATGGCGCGCACAGCACTTAGCAAATATACTTGCTTTTTTCGACGACCATAATTTTCTTGGCCTTATCATTAGCACAGCCCATTTATGGCCACCCACACTCGCTTAATACGCGACGCGCTTGGAAGCAACATTGCACTGCGCTGCGCGGTACAATGCTCGCAAAAGGGTCATTCCGGTAATAAAGCGCAATTTCGTAGATAAGGCACAAAGCACGCCGCCGCTCCTTGCGCGCTCACAGCTAAGTGCTTACATACAAATACACTGTGTTGGCATTTGCGCTGAGTCGCACTCGTGTTGGCAAAGTTGAAATGAAGTACCGCAAACTTTTTTGTGCTACTTGCCGCTTGATATAGCTTTCGATAGTCGATTTTCATGCCAATGAAATTGCCAAGACGACAGCCACGATAATGTGTCAAGGCGCCCTTGCTGTTGTGTTGGCCTTTCTCGCTGACGCTCTCTCTTTCCCTCGCTTTTATTACAATACATACATATGCGCACACTTCTTTTGGCACTTTTGATTATTGTGTAATGGCGTTTATTGTTTCTCGACTCGCCAATATTAAGTATTCGCCCATAAATTGTGCCATTATCGAAATTCGCCGCGCGCACACAATGCGATAGGCGTTGCTATAGGTAGTAATAAGCACGTTTTTTGCTGTGAGATAATGAGCTGTGACGTTGTAAAAAACGCAATCAAATGGCTAACGGCCATTTTCAATAGCGAAAGGATATACTCGGTATTGCTCGCGTAATGAGTGTGGCAATTGTTGCAGGCAGCCATGATAAATATGTATATTTTTGAAAATTTTAGAACTTATTCACACCTAATTTATTGAGGTAATTATGCTTTTGATTGCCTAAAGTTGCAAGACAACACTTTCGTATGGCAAATTTAACTTTGGCGAGGTCAAGTGTGATTTGCATAGCATGAAAAGGAGACAGTATGCAGATTGTTGCGAGGCTGAGTTTGGTATGAATTGGGCAAAGAGAAACCCCATTTATAGCTCTTTAAATGTAAAATAATTACTTGACATGATTTTCATTGCACTGTTGTTGTACTATTCTAAAGTATAAAACATGTTGGATACTCTCAATCAAACCAGTTTCATTCCATAAACTAGTAGAGAAAAAAGGGCCGTCATTACCCTGTTTCGTAACTACAGGTGTATTATTTCGTCTACTTTCTTTCATGAGTGTTTCAATTTCTTTCAATAGATCTTATAATATAATATCTGTCGCAAACTCAGCAAGTAAACAATTTTGCTGCTATCACTCTGTTTCATAAGTTCAGCTGTATTGTTTTTCTTTTGTCGCTTTCTCAAAGGCTGTTTCACAAGTTCAATTTTTTTTCGTCGTTGTAAAAAATCAGACAAAATTTTCCTGTTATTGACTGTTTCATAACTATTTCAACTGTATTATTTTTACTTCTTCTTCTCCTCGAAAGCTGTTTCACAAGTTCAGGTTCCTTCCACTGTTATAAAAAAGTAAAAATTGACCTGTTCTATAAGTTCGGTTGTACTGTTTTCTTCTTCCCTTCCTTGAAAACTGTTTCACAAGTTCAGTTTTCTTCCAAAATTGTAATAACGCAACAGTTAGTCAACATTTTCCTGTTATTACCCTGTTTCATAAGTTCAGCTGTATTGATATTTCATCCTCCTTTCCTTGAAAACTGTTTCAAAAGTTGAGTTTTCTTCCGAAATTGTAAAACCACAACCGTTAGCCAAAGTCAGCTTAAAATTTTGCTTTTATTAATCTGTTTCACAAGTTCAGTTGTACTATTTTCCTTCTTTCTTTCCTTGAGGAATGTTTCACAATTTCAGTTTTCTTCCACTATTGTAAAAAAGTTGAATTGTGTGAAAATTTTTCTATAATTTCCTGTTTCATAAGTTCAATTGTACTTTTTTTCTTCTTCCTTTCTTTGAAAACTGTTCCACAAGTTTCTTCTCCTTGAAAACTGTTCCACAAGTTCAGTTTCATTCCTTATTATACGAAACCAACAGTTGCTTAAAATTTAGAACAATTCGTGATTCTCGCAATAATATACCATAAGATAAACATATTTTTGAGAACTTTCAGTGAGTTCTTTAGAGCATTAAATAGCAGTGCATTATACCCCGCATTATTCACTTTTAAACTCGTGATACTCTACTCTTTTTGCCTACCTCACACAGTTTTATTATTGTTTCATCTAAACTTGTCAATATTTAATATAATTAAAATATTAATTATTTGCTGATTATTGTCTAATCTACAATACATACAACCAACAACTGCAACAACTAATTTATTATGTTAATTACTGGCATTTAACCATTATTACATTTATGGCAATAGAAAAGCTTAAGCACGCAGCATTTGTTAAAATAAATAAAATTTTTACGAATGTGTTGCATACCGCAGGGCGTTTACTCTGCAAGTGGCATGCATGCATATAGATTAGCGCAGCAATTTAGAAATTAACACTTGCTATTAAGTTTTAAGAGGAAAAAAGAAACATTTTAATGAAAATATTATGATCTTAATGCAGCGTATTGATAATATGACACCAGAAGCAAAGGGTAAACAGCACAGACATAACCAACTAAACTCAAACTTTGGTTGCAGACTCGCTTTTTCTTCAATACTTTATCCAGTTTTGTATTATTAAACCAAATGAAAGCGCTTACATACCCGTTATACGCTTAAAAAGCATCATGACCACCTTTACTAACACCCATATAGCGGTAGGAGGAGTCACATACCACTTTTTTGCAATTTTATTTATTATTTACACAAAAGCTTGCGAAAAAAATAATAATTGATTATTGCTCAAAACATAATAAGCAGCTCTTTATTACAATAGGCAACAATGCTTTAATAAAAAATATAATAAATAACAAGCCTATTTTAACTACGTGTGTAATTAAAATGTTAAATAAATATTTTCACTTCAACAACAGCCAACTTCAGCGCTAGCACGCGCCACGCGCCAGCAGCGCCGCCACATTACACTTGCTTAATTATAGACTTGCCAGCATTTTTAACAATTTATGCACTCCATTATACGCGCTCAGCTGAAAATTACTACACCTCCCACGCAGCGCGCAGCACGCTTATCTATAATTGCATTAAAATACAATATTTAACATAAATGGAGGACAAAAACGTTTATGCACAACAACTTTTATACACAAACTATATGACATTGCAAGTTTTTTGCACGCTTATGTATTTGGCTTTGTGTCATAAAAATTAATTAAAAATGATAAAATTTGCTGCGTTAATTTAATTGAATTTAATGCATGCCTGATTTAGCAACACGCTGCAAATTGACAAGCTACTGGTTGTGTGGCAACGTATGCGACAAAAAACGCTTTAATGTGCGCTAAAAACACCTATCCGGTCTGCATATTTTTCCTAGCGCTTTATTATTTGAAAAAACGACTGACTGCGGTTAATTTCTGATACGCCTAGATGAGTTAATTATGCTGTGAAAAAGCGCTTGCTAACCGGTAATCATTTTTAAATGAAAGCATTGAAAGCGGCGCGGCAAAGATAAGGCAATATGAGAGAGAGTCTTTTGTAATAAAAGGAAAATGGAAGCCATTATACCATATCTAGTTGCGTGCCGCTTCAGATATTCAAAAAAAACAGGATTGTGAAAGTATAAGCGCTTTAAAGATTTCTATAGTTGGCCGTTTCACAAGTTCAACTTTGCATAATGCCTGATAGATGTTATAGTTAGCCGTTTCACAAGTTCAACTTTACATAATGTCGATTATTACTTTCCATTTATAATTTGTGGTCATTGCATATGAGGAGTAAGTGGAAGACTAGCCATATTTTTGAAGTATTATTAATGATAATGAGAATTAACGGCTTTAGCTATAAGCTAATTTTTCATTTGCCCTTCTTTTCATTTACGCTCAATAAAATAATTATGAGTTGAAAACATGCTTCATAGATACACTAAAATTGGTTTCTGAAGGTCCAATACATATTTCATACATAGTTTGACTGCGTTTATATATCTCAAAGACTGTTTCACAAGTTCAGTTTTTGTATTATACTGTTTCACAAGTTCAGCCGTACTTTTATTTACCCCAAAGACTGTTTCAGGAGTTCAGTTTTTGTATTAAACTGTTTCACAAGTTCAGTTTCTGACCTAACGTGTTTCATAAGTTCAGCTGTGTTCATAAAAGTGTTTCACAAGTTCAGTTTCTGTATTATACTGTTTCACAAGTTCAGCTGTATTTTTATTTACCCCAAAGTCTGTTTCAGGAGTTCAGTTTTTGTATTAAACTGTTTCACAAGTTCAGTTTCTGACCTAAAGTGTTTCATAAGTTCAGCCGTGTGCATATTTCTCAAAGACTCTTTCGAAAGTTCAGTGTTTTATTAACCTATTTCCCTAGTTCAATTTCTGTACTAAACTGCTTCATACATTCAGCAGCCATTTTTATATAGACTGATCAGTTACGCACGAATTAATCAGTTTCGTAAATTCAGATGTGTTTATATTCAACTTTCAAGCATAATCGTCAACTACAATTAATTGCTGTTTTTGCCTTTTGCAATTATGTTTTACCTGCATGCGTATGACAGAAAGCTAACCAGCTGGTTGACAGCGTTGCCAGCAGGCATGACGAATTTTTTATATTTTTATTTTATAAACTTTGCTACAGCATTAAAATTGCACGCCATATATGTAATTGCCTTTGAAAAAAATATAGCGCCTCACTTGACTTCAACAGCAATTGGTTGGGCCGAAAAAATTACTATTAACATAATGAAATTATAAGCTGTTTGATTTAAATATAAATTACTTTTTATGAGGCCGTAATTACTGTCGCACGCATATACTTTGGCTTAAGCACAACAACAACACAGGCTGGCAGCTTCGCACACGAATTTGTCAGGCAAATTTTCATTTCATTAAAGCGCGTCGCATATTGCCTGACATAAATGACAACTGTCAGTTGAGTGCACGCACCTCAAATGCATATGGCATGCATACACTTTTCCTTTTTTTGTTGCGCCTACTTTTCTGCTTATTTGAATTGCGTCAAAAGCGCAACACATTTTAATATTTTAACTGACACTGACAGTTGTTGCCGCAAACAAACACACGCGCGCAGTTTCCGTGCCTTTTATGCGCGCAAAAAAAGTGACCATTCAGCTGTCACAAGTGTCGAAGTCGCCTGGCCTTGCTCAGCGCTTTATTGCGGCGACTTTTTGTTTATTGTATGTGTGTGCGTGCTTGCCGACAGCTTCGAGTGCGTGCGTGTGCTTATGCGTGCGACGAGGTGCAAAAATCACAAACACATACGCAACGTGTGAAAATTTGCACTGCACTTTGCCCTCCGCAAACGTTCCGTCTGTCCGCACATGACAGCTTGACCGCACGCCTCCAAGTAGACATGCTAGTTTTGGGCCTTAAATGAAACGCGTGCGCGCATTTAATGCGCCTTTCCGGCGTAGTCACCCACCTACTTACGCGGCCACTTTATAGCTGCTCACATTGAGCGCTTCATTGTCCTGCTTGCGTGCATCGCTGCACATTTCCTTACTTAAGTGTTTATGCATTTTACATTTGTAATTACTTCGCAGCTGTCAATCGCAGGCGTACATTCGGTTTCATTTGTATTCTTGCAAGAATGCGTTGTACGACAGTACTCTCATTCGAAAGTATATTTTACTCTATTTTCATATTAATTATAACCCAGATTGGGCAAATATTCATAATTTGTGCTAAATCACTAAGCTTTCATAGATTGTAGCAAGCTTTCGTTAAAAATCTCAAGCTTTCACTTAGAAGATTTCCTAATACATACTAAGCTTGCACTTAGAACCATAATCTTTCATAGTTTGCATCTAGCTTTCATTTAGAACTGCAAGCTTTCATAATATTATTAAATATTTCTACCCACATTCGACCAATCACGTTAAAATATAACCAAGCTTTCGCTTAAAACCACAAGCTTTTTAATATGTATCAAGTTTTTGCTTAAAACCACAAGCTTTCATAGTATTATACTTAAAATATTTCTAGCTTTATTCACTCTTACGAATTGAAATAGAACCAAGCTTTTACTTAACACCAGAAGCTTTCATATTTGCAACAAGTTTTCACCTAGAATCAGAAGCTTTCATAACATTGCTAAATATTTCTAACCTTATTTGAGCCATCGCACTGAATTATAACAAAGCTTTCGCTTAAAATCAGGAGCTTTCATATTTGCAACAACCTTTCGCTTAGAATTAGAAGCTTTCATAGTTTTGTCCCTAGCTTTCGCTTAGAATTGTTAGCTTTCCTAATATTTAAAATATTTCTAGTGTCATTCGACCTAACGGGCGAAAATTATAGCTTTTAATTGTATTTATTTTGTAATTTCACTGCGATCTAAAGCATTTTGAAGCAACTCGGCATACTCTATAGTCTAAGAAGTTGTATAATTTTCGTCTCTGAACAACTTTTACACTGCGTCAAACATAAACTATACAAACGTTTTTGACCACCTTCTCATATTTTTTGTTTCCTCCATGCCTACACCGACATTTATAACGATATAATGATTTTAATGATTATAATCAGTAATTTATTATGCACACAAAGCTGTCATAAAATAAAAAATTAATTGCTTTTTAGTTTTTAATGCGTGATATAGAAATAATCAACGCAGATTTAGCAATTTTCTGTCTCAAAAAAATGCTTTTGTAATATAACTATTGCGTTGATAATATTTTTTTTTAACTAAAAAGCTATGTAATTTGCTGTTACAGGCAATTTTTTGCTTACCACCTCTCAACTAAGTTAATTACATACGTTTATATAATATTTTTACTAACAAATTTCAACGCTATCAATGTTGCATAACGCTATTAATTCCAAATATTGCTAACAAAATGCGCAAATGCTAATAAAAATACATACAATTCATGCTGTTGCCAATTACATAGTATTAAAAAAATGACTTTCCACAAAATCTATTAAAACTAGCATTTTCAAAAGCGTTTTTATATAGAAAAAAATCTAAAAAAAACGATGCGCGCTAAAAAATTGCTGTTTGCATAGTAACACATTAATTTAATTAATTAGTAGTCATTTATAAATGCATTTAGCTGGAATCAAACAGAAAACTAACTTCATGTGATTAGTTTCACGGTATACGCTGTTAATTAATTAGCAGCATTTTTCTATGCAAATTCTATGTAACATTCTCAGTTATACAAGCTCCGCGCGGGGCTTTTATGCGTAAGCATGTTTCACAAGTCCACATGCTGATCAGCGCATTAGAAGCTTTTCAAAAGTTCAGTGTTAGTGTTTCACAAGTTCGGTTGTGCGATTTGTATTGAATGATTCGTGCTGGTGTTTCACAAGTTCAGTTGCTCAATTTTTACAGACTGAAGCGCGTAGCTGTTTTAGAAGCACAGTTGTATGATTTTTATTGACTGAATCTCGCTGATATTTCACAAGTTCAGTTGTGCGATTTTTATAGACTGAAGCGCGTTGCTGTTTTAGAAGCTCAGTTGTATGATTTTTATTGACTGAATCTCGCTGATGTTTGCGAAGTTCAGTTGTGCGATTTGTATTAGTTCAAACACGCTGATGTTTCACAAGTTCAGTTGTGCGATTTTTTTTCACTGAAGTGCGTTGCTGTTTCACAAGTTCACTTCTACGAGTTTGGCTAATTTGCACTCGTTATCATTTGTGCATTTTATAAGCTTTTTACTGCACTAATATTTATTACAATGCAAAGTAATTTTAATATTAAAGCGTGTTAAACAAACGGTTAAACTAATTTCATTAAATGTGTTTGTTTAATTTTCTAATTAATATTTGATTACACTGATTTTTTGTTTGATTTATTTGATTTCCTTTTTTATTGAATTTTTTCTCTATTTTCTTTGCTGTTTTTATATAACATTTTCTATATTATATTTTTATTTGAATATTTTATTTTCTCTATTTTTTCTACTTAACTACTTTTTTTCTATTTAATTTTCTATATTTAATTTTTTGCGGCTTTAATTAACTAATTCGCACATTCAATTATGTGTGCTTATTCAACCAATCGACTTAATTGACATTTTAGCATTTCATATGTGAAATATGCGCAACAGAAAAACAGCGTTGCGTTCTTTTAGGCGCGACACTTGTACGCATTTTTCGCGTAGCTAACATTTTAATGTGCTATTAAATGTTGCCAGATAATTACATGCCTATAAGCCCATATGATTAATATGTCATAATGAGTACAACAACAATAAGTGTAAACAAAAAAACTGGCATTCGATAATTATTGCAGCGTTGCATTCATAACAATTTTGTGGTGAAATTTTGCAATTTTGTAAACCTAAAATTACGTAATGAATTCTATAGTAGCCACTCAACTGTAATGAGTTAATTAAAAAGTTTTATTTTTGTTGTTTGGCGAAACTAATTTAAAATTTTGTTATTAAATGATTTGCAGCGAAGTCATACAAGTATTTGGTGTGTGTATAAAAAATGCGCTTAGCAAAGTTTATGTGTGTGCCACCAGTTGGTGGAGTTTTACAGAATTTTAGAGAATTTCACTAAGTCAGAATTTCATTAAAAGCAACCCTGAAAGTGCGCAACATTTTTTGAAAAGCAAAATTTTGTTGGTATTTTTGCGGATTTAAAGGGAGTTCATAGAAGTATGGTTGGCGAAAAAATGTGCGAATAAAAATTTGGTTAGCGCAAAGAGGCAAATAAGCCGTTTTGAAGTCAGCTATGGATTTAGCGATTAAAAATGCGCTGGAAGCAAATTTAATTAGAAAACTTGTTATCGAAATTTTTATAATGAACTTAAAATATAAGAAAAAATTAATACAATTTTAGTAGATTAATAAGTTTGCGGCTTTTCGGAGGAAAATGGCTAAAGCGCCTAAAAGCATGCACTGTCACGGCTAAGCTGACAGTAAATAATACTAACAATGTTTTCTTTTTTTTTAAGATTTGTAATGTAAAAAATTAATAAAATCTTATTTATTTAATAAGTTTGCGACTTTTTAGAGTCAAAATACTGAAAGCGCCTAAAAGCATACAATGTCACACTATGCGCACACATAACAATGCCATAAATTGTTTCTTATTTTTGAAGATTTATAAGAAAAGTTAATAAAATTTTATTATATTGACAAGTGTGAAGATTTTTTTATGCCAATTGTTAAAGCGCCTAAAAGCATATCAACCCATAACAATGCAAACACTTTCTAATAGCACAATTTTTACTTAACTTTTAAAATTGTTAGTCTTTTAGTTAATTTTTTCAAGCAAATTGCTAAAGCGCCTAAAAGCACACATACACTCAAAAGTGAAGACATACCAAATTCTGTGAAAACGGAATAATTTCCAAATTCTGAAAGGTTTTGCTAATTGAAACACAAGAAAAACAAACCCAAATTAAAAAGAAAAAGAAAAAAAAAAACAAAAACAAAAATAAAATTTAAAATTTAAAATTAAAAATTTATATTAAAATTAATGGTATTTTTACTTCCAACCACTATTGCACGATAATCGTATAAACACATGTTTATTACCACGCACACACACATAGCAATAACCACAAACAGTTTTTTCGCTCAAATAAAATCACAAATGTAACAAGAAAAATCGAAACTCAAAACTTCGACTTTTAAATAAATTGTTACACACATAAAGCACCATATAATAAAAATAATATTAAATGAAAATGAAGTGAAAAAAGTGTTTGCGAAAGTTTTTCAATAAAATCAGCAGCAACAAATTCAAATACGCACATAAATATACATACGTATGCTATCGCAACAAGATCAACCGCAAACGGCCAGAGACACAGGCAAAATGTAAGCAAGGCACACAAGCATACATGCATACACTGAACAGGATAAATACAAGTTTGTAAAAAGAGACACGTTTGAAACCCTATACATACGAGTATTTTATATAAATGAGCGGAGGCAATTTAGCCATATCCAGGTATGCTACAGCTGTCATACAAACCGAGCGTTCAAAGTAAAGGTCTTGTATGGAAAACTTTTTCATTTGATGAGATATCTTCACGAAATTCAGCATAAATTATTACTTGAGGCATTCCTACAAACTCCCAAGAAATTATTCGGATCGAACCAATTTAACATATAGCTGCCATATAAACTGAACGATCAAAATAAAGGTCTTGTATGGAAAACTTTTTCATTTGATGAGATATCTTCACGAAATGTAGCAACAATTATTACCTAAGGCCGTCCTGCAAACTCCGAAGAAATTGTTCAGATAGGGTCACTATAGCATATAGCTGCCATACAAATCAAACAATCAAAATCAAGCGCTTATATGAAGAACTTTTTTATTTGACAAAATATCTCTACCAAATTTGGCGGAGATTATTGTTTAAAACATAAATATAATATCCGGTAAAATTGTTTAGATCGAGCCACTATAGCATATAGCTGCCATACAAACTGACCGTTCAACATTAAGTAAGAACCATGGAAGCTTTTCCTTTGTAAAGGGTATTAACATTTTTTCATGTTTCAACTACATACATATTTCTACGTATGTGCATGTGTGTTGCTTACGTTTGTGTGTGACAAGCGGAAACTTGCGCACGGAAATAGCAAAAAAAAAGCGTAAATGTGACCGAAATGTTGAGTAAACTTTTTAAATAAAAATTCACTCCTTCCTGTGTGTCATTTCAAAAAGGGCCACACAGTGGACAGCGGTATGTTTGCACACACACATGTACGGCATACCTACATTGTATTTTGTATTTGTATTTGTATGTAAGTGTGATTGTTAGTCAAGCATTAACTGTTTAATTTGTGCTATGGGTCATGCTGTCAAGTCACTACGCTTGATATGTGCAATTTTTAGCAATTAAACGCACACCAACACAACTATGAACGTATCTATGTATGTATAGTCGACTAATAAGTGCTGGCATTTATAAATAAATTAAAAGTAGAAACCACAATTGTGTGATGCTAACTATAAGCTGCTTTATATGTGTATATTTTTATGTATATATGTATGTATATGTGTTAGCAACACATTGGTTGGCAGCATATTGCTGTATTACATACTTATTTCACCAACTGTGTACTGATTTATATGCAATTTCACTGGTGTGTGGCTGTTGTAACTGACAGTCATATGTGAGAAACGCCTACAGGCAAACGTGTATGGGTGTGGGAGCTTCAAATTAACACTTTCTCCCGAACCCAAATTGCTATTATGGCAGATTTCAAGCGATTAATTTTATTGGTACTTCTAAGGGGTGATTTTTTAAGAGCTTGATAACTTTTTTTTTTAAAAAATCAAATTAATGCATGAAAATCCTAACCTCAAAAAAATCACCCTTTATAATTTCTGTCCGGCTCAAATTTGATCAGCTGGAAAGTGCAAATTTTTTTGTCAGTCCGGGTCAAATTTGATCAGCTGGTATACATGCTCTAAAAATTCATATTAAAATAAGTGAATATGTAATTATTTTTTTGTCAGTCCGGGTCAAATTTGATCGGAGGAAAAAGAAAAATCAAATTTTTTTTTGTCGGTCTGAATCAAATTTATTCGGTTAGTATACATGTTCTCCTTTGATCAGATGGAAAATGCAATTTTTTTTCAGTCCGGATCAAATTTGATCAGCTGGTATACATATACTGCCTATTTACATTTTAATATTATTACTGATTTTTAACTAATTTTGTAATATTTTTTCTCTTTGCAGGTAAGCAAACGGGTAGAAATCTACTAAATAACTTGAATACTTTTAATTTTGGACTAAAATCAGGTAAAAAAAAGCATACTTTTAGGCGTTGTATGTATTTAAATTCAGGTGACAAAGCATACTTTTAGGTATTAGATAGCATAAACAGGTATAAAAATAACTTTCGAGGCCATTAAACACTTCTCATAGCCGTTCATTATATGAATCTTAGGACGATGAACCGAAATTTGAAATCCCCAATAATTTATTAATGATTTTATATTAACAAACAATTGATAGAAACCTACAACAACCTTGCACCGCTTAGCCGCACAACAACAACAACAATAATAATAATAGCAACACCCTCAACTGACCTTTTTTTCCAACGTACACACTCACTCCCACCCTACTGCATCGAACACACCACCTTGCCGCCTTTAATTTTCCAATAACCGACCTACTCATTAAGCCCGCTTGAATTATTGTGCATCTTCACAAACGACCAAACACTTTCTTGCAGCTCATTAAATGTGCTTTGTAATTATGTATGTTTGTGTGAGTTCAAGGTGCGTATATATCAGCGCTTATTGCGTCTTAATGAGCCGAGTAACCCCAAAGCGGTAAATAGCGCGCCGAACGTCAAGCAAAAACAAAGAAGCATACTCATACCAAAACAAAATCGCTGCCACATAAAAATCAAGAACAAAAACAACTACAAACATTTGCTTTGTAACTGCGTTGTTGCTTGGAAAATCTGCCGAAACTTAAATCTTACTGTGTCTACTTTTTCAATACTTCACTTCATTATGATTGCAGCCCCTCACACCCGGCGATTTTTACACTTCCCTGCACTTCTCCAAAACTGCGACTGGTCGCTTAAATGAAATTGTCGCATAGTAACTTAGCACCTTACCACTTCTTTGGACAAAGTCGCTACTGACTCATGCTTTAACACCCCTCCGCGCTTACTCAATATATAACCTGCTTCCTGTTGGTTGTTTACTATCGTAATTTCGTAATTGTTGCTGTTGCTGTTGCAAAGGCCACCGATGACATAAAATTAATGTCCGACCGACAATTTTAATCGTCGAAAAATGTTTGCCTTGAGTGTCTACACTACAGTGTGACCGGCGAGACGCAAGTGAACTTGCAAAAGTTTGTTGCAAGGGGTGACCCTACAGGGTGACCCAACTAAATGCGCTTTGCTCTTAAGCATCTCTTAGGGGTTGTGCTTTCCCTTGGGCTGCTTGGCGTCTTCTTGCATTTACTGATTTTCTATACTCCCCCGTGTACGCGCGCAAAACTTGCGTGCGCCCTAAGCTATGCTATGGCATTGCCAATTTGCTTGCACACGCACACTGTTGTAGAAATCATTGACACTGCAAAATCTTGCGGAGTTGCACACAAAGTTTTTGCCATTCGGAAAATAAAAAGGTTAACATTAAACTTCCTGGGTTCAGCATTTATTTCTCGCTTTGCACGCAATCTTCTGCTACTTTTTTCCCGAGTTGTGTTGAGTTGCTGGCGTCGCTTAGTGCTTGCTTTTGTATGGGGCGCGGCAGTAATGCTCCAGAGCGGATGCGTGTATTTAGAACTTATTAAATTGCTATAATTTATACGACTTATCTCTCGTGCTTAATTTTCTTTTTTTCGTTTTTGCTTTTTGCTGGCGCAACTCTCCAAATATCTCCTGCCAATGGTGGATGCCTCGCAATTCGGGGGGTGTGCAAGCATTTGTTTGCCCTCCGGCGCGGCTTAGCGCCCTGCTAGTGTGCTACAATGCTCACCTCACCCGAACTTGGCAGTTTTGCAATGTTGCGGCGCGTTGGTGTGGCGTTCGAGCGCCGCTTGCTGTTTGCTAAGACCAGAGGAAGTGCTAAGACAGCAGGCAATTAATTTGCATGCAAATCATTTCAAAGTTTTTGTGAAATCTAAAAAGCGCGCAAGGTAGAAAAGTTTTTGTGCAACGGCACACGCACATCCACACACACATACATAAGCGCAATTTTAGTAAGAAATGCTGCTTACAAGTCGGTCTCTCGCTCTGTCATTGGCGCTGCTACCGCCGCGCGATCAGCAGTCGTTCACCTCTTTTCCACGCCACTTCTCACTCTACATACTGTTAGTAATTTAGTTTGTCGATTATTTCATTGGGTATTTTTTAATGCTTCCAGGACTTTGGCGCAATCTCTCTTTCTTATTGCTATTTATTCTGCCTTTTTGGTTGAACTTTCCGGTATGCGACCTTAACGAAATCACTTGATTTATGTGCTTTTTAATGACTTTTCATCAATCTTGGGACTTTGATGTAAATTTTATTTCACCTCAATTTTTTTGTCTTTTTTTTTCTGATTTTTTGCTATCAGTGCTTTGTTAGCAATCACGTGCTGCTCTGAGTTTGGGCTATCATTGACAGTTGCGGTGGTGGCTATGCGAGTGCTAGCGCTGCCATGAGATTTGTTGCAAAAAAAGAAGAAAAAAAAACAAAAAAAAATTTTAAATTGTCTTGCAAAAGTGTTAAGGGGCTTAGTTCTGGGCGCGGAAAAAGGTTATTTATAGCAACAAAAAATTTAAAAAAGATATGAAGACATAAATGTGCAAAGAATGAAAAAAATATGTTTGGGGTTATGTTGCAAATGCGCCTTTAATACAAAAAAAATGAAGTAAAAGGCATAAAATTGTGAGAGTTAATTAAAAATCAGAAAACAAAAGACTGTAATTTATAAAAAAATATAGGAAAAGCATATTTTTAGGCGTTTGTATGGCAGCTACATATATGCTATAGTGTTGCGATCTGAACAAAGTCTTCACATATTACACCATTGCCTTAGACAACAAGTCATGCAAAATTTGATGAAGATACCTCATCAAATGAAAAAGTTTTCCATACAAGCACTTGATTCCGCACGTTCAGTTTGTATGGCAGCTATATGCTATAGTAATCCGATCTGGACAATTTCTTCGCAGCCTATACTATTCCTTAAAGCAACTATCCATGCAAAATTTCATAAAGATATCTCTTGAAATGAAAAAGTTTTCCATACAAGCACTTGATTCCGCACGTTCAGTTTGTACGACAGCTATATGCTATAGTAATCAGATCAGAACAATTTCTTCGCAGATTACACAATTGCCTTAGACAACAATGCGTGCAAATTCTTGTGAAGATATCTCTTCAAATTAATGGTTATTAACGCACAGTAAGACATAAGCAAAACATATGTATATAAAGACATTACAACCTCCACCACCCGCCACTTATGAAGCTGTAAAACTGCAATATTTTAAAATACTTACATAAGCGAAAAACGCTTAATTGAAAAATATAGCAGAGCACATACGCATTTTATTGGCACATAAAACGAGAGATATGAAGTGTATATAAGTATGTATATGGAAAGGTAGTAGGCGCAGGCAATAACCAGCCAACGCACACAGAGCGCCCAACCAGCCGGCGCGCCTTAAGGGTGCAAAATTATTATGTGCACAACACTTTAAATCAATTAAATTTATTGCCAAGCTAAAGCGCAACGCAGATCGTACTCAGACGCGGCAATTTTACGTGTCAGCAGAAAATAAAGGCGTGTGTGCCTATGCTAAGGTCGCGTATGAGCATTGCTAAGCGAGTAGTGTGTATATAATTGTGTATGTATATTGTTATATATTTACATATGCATACATATATAGTTCCAACGCCGCTTACATTCCACCAATACCATCAATTTTTAACACTTTTTCGATTCACATATTGTTATTTTTGTTGTTTTGTATTAAAACATTTAACATTTATGCGTCTACCGGCATAAAAGCGGCACATAAAATCACGTGTTAACGCTGGCAAGTGAGAGTTGACGCATGTAAATTCATATCAATGCTTATGTGCGTTCAAAACGAGTCATAAAAGTTTTGTGGCTTACGGAAAAGGGGCAAAGCTTTGAAATTTTCTTATGAAAAGCTGAGATGCCTTGATTACCTATATGTATATAAGAAAATTGTATGTCTTACTGGCACTTTGTTACGATTAGGTAATGAAAAAATATAATAAGTAATATATTTCAAGTAAAAAACTTCAAAATGTAGCCTATCCAAAGGCGCACGCTTGTTTAGTTGGGCAAGCTTAAAACTTTTCTGAGCACATAACATTATTAGTGATACCCAACAACTTTGGAGCATAATATGCAAATATTGTTCGAAAAAAAATATTGTTTGAAATAATATATATAAGACATGATCAAAATTGAACCAGACTGGGAAAAAAATTTTCATGTATTTTAATAAAACTCTTAATTATTTACTTCAAAATAAGCTGCTTTTGAGCCAATACATATAGCTCTTCCATACTCTTGTTATAAACGTGTCTTAATCCATCCTCTTGATATAAGCTTCGGCAGGGATGGCCTTCAAAGCCTTCAGCCAATTTCGGTTTCTTCGGTTTTGACGCATTTTTCGAAAGCCATTTGCAAGATTGTGAAATAATTTCAATGTCATATACATAAACTCAAGTTATTTATCATCAATTTTAACTTGCGTGCGCTTGTCAAATGGACCAGTCCGACTCAAATTTGATCAGTTGGTATACAAAAAATTTGAAACTCAAATATACTTATTCTACAAAAGCAGAAAAATGTATAGAGACCTCACGTTTTTCAAGCTAAAGCTTTGTTACCCACTGCATTCAATTTGAGCATTCCAAGAATTTCTAAGCAAGTTATACAAAATTGATAATTAAACTTGAATATAATCTCTAAATACACGACACACACGCCTTCCCTCAAACGCAACAGCAATACAACAACAAAACATTTCACACTTGCGCGCAGCAACTGTCGCCTGTGGCATTTAATTTACAATTTCCCACACAACTTGCCACCTTAGCATAACTGCCATCACACACACACACCCATACTGTATGGCTTTATACACAAGCGTTTGGCAGCAAATAACCTCCAGCGCGCTGTAAGTATTTTAATAACAATTTTCACACATTTTGCGCTCAGCGCGCAAAATAAATAACAATGTCGCTATTGAAACAACGCGCCACGAGCAAGCAACCAAGCAGTTAGCTTCATTGATTATACAAAGCAAATGTTTGCCGCCGCAAAGCGTATGAGGCTGACGCCAAATCGTCTAAGCGCTTTGTCTACACTTGGCACTGCGCGTCGCGCCGCACACTTGCTTTGTCTTCAATAAACAACGCGCGCCGCGCTGTACTTTTGCGCTCCCGCCCCAAAAATCTTACTTTAATTACGCTGCTTGGCGCGGCGCGCATAATTTCTTCAACTCAGCTGCTTCAGCTTATACAAAATTCTGCTTTTTCGCTTTGCGCTTGCAGCAAGCTTTACGCTTTTATAATTTCTGAAGAAAACATTTTTCATAAACGCTTAAAAAATGTGCATTCAATTGGAAATGAAATTAAAACTCAATTCGCAGCACACATGAGCGCGCACACGACAGCGTCGCCATGCACTGCACTCACACACAGGCGCGCGCTGCTCTTATGTGTTTCAGCCGCCACAGCGCCTAAGAGTGCGCTTTTAATTCGCTTTGTAATGTGCTTTGTATGTGACGGTATACGCCCACAACAGCTGCGCGTTTACGCCTAACTACTTACGTTTACTACGCGTAAGTACCACAACTAAACTGACACACGCATACTATTGGCGCCACCACCACCACTAACGCAAAATACTTCCATCACACTCCAGTTTACTGCGCCTCCTTCATCATCAGCGCTGACACGCTTCACAGCGATTTTATTGTCGACATGTGCGCCTCGTCTGCCACTTGCCCAAGTACTTAAACCATTGCACCACGAAATAGTTTGCGCGCCACTATTGGCTGCCGCGCGCGCTCATTTCGGTTAGTCTTCGCCAATTTGTTTGCCGCAGTTCTGTGTTGAGCGATTTGTGTGCGTGCGTGTGTAGTGCGCGCGCGTTGCTGTCGAAATTAATTGCGATTTGCTGTTCTGCGCGCGTCTTGTTAAATTTTCATTTTCTGTTTTTTTTTTTGCCTTTTCTCTAGCGCTACTTAGCCAAAAACGCAAACTTGTAAATTCGTGCTGTTGCGCGGGTTTGCACAGCAGCAGCAGCAGCCCTACTTGGCAAATTGTTACGATTTTCCCGCTTGATTTTGCGCGCGGTAAATGCGCACAAGGATTTTAATTTAATTAGTCGCGCTACACTCGTTGCAATGCGCGCGGCGGCGGCGGAGGGCGCGTTGCAGTGCATGGCTGCAGCTGCGCTGCGTCGAGTGCTTCGTTACTGCTTAACAGCTTCGAGCGCAATTTCATTTCATCATTTCGCACAACTATTACTAATTTCAGTTTTATTTTCTGGTTAGCGCATTTTCTTTGCTTTTTCATTAAGTTTTCATCTTTGCTGCGCTTGCGAATAGTTTGCAGCGCATTAAAGTTTGCATTTTTATTTCCTTGGCAAATATAAGCAGCAACAGGCGCATAAAAGTAGCGCGCGGAGTATTTGCAAAGTTTTGCGCTTAAGTTGCGGTATTTAGTCGAAACTTCTTATGCGGCGAAAATTTGCTTATAGCACCACAAGTGCCGCAACTGCCGCGCAACATGATAAAAATTTGCTCAAGCACAAAATATATTAATTAATTATAATTAAAATTAATGCCATCAAAGCCAGCGAAACTGATTAGCTAGATATGTTATAAAAGAGAAGAGGAGACGAGAGGCTTGTGTGTGTTCTAAGTCAAGAATTTTGCTACTTTTGCATAGTTTTCTTGCGAAAAAAAAATTCAAAATATTTTCAAAGAAATACGGAACAAATATTCAAAATATTTTCAAAACAAAAGTACGAAAAAAATAATAAAAAAATTTTCTTTCGGATATTTTGGTAAAAAATCAAGGAAAAATTAGAAAAAAAGTTCATTTCCGCTTCATCGAAGCTACATATTGTCACTTAAAATGCAAAATAACGTAACATCACTTTTCATAATTTTACAGGCGAAGGTAAAACGATATAATAGGAACCACTATATTGAAACAGAATTTGACTTTTGGTTATATATTGGTTATGACTTGGTTATATATTGGTTATATATTGGTTATGTGTTGGTTATAAATTGGTTACTAGGTCTGAAAACGTTTTAAAATTTTTTTTTGTGATATGTTGTTTTGCATTTCAGGTGTATGACACTCATCTTGGAACAAAATTTTAGTTTTGGTTATAAATTGGTTATATATTGGTTATAAATTGGTTACTAGGTCTGATAACGATTTTCAATTTTTTTTTTATGATATGTTGTTTTGCATTTCAGGTTGTCATACACTCATATTGAAACAAATTTTGAGTTTTGGTTATAAATTGGTTATATATTGGTTATAAATTGGTTAGCGCTATTTTCATTTATTTTTTTTTTGATGATACGTTTTTTTCATTTTTGGTTGTCATACACTCATATTGAAACAAAATTAAAGTTTTCTTTATAAAATGGTTATAAAACGGTTATATATTGGTTATTATAACCGACCAAGATTTTCTGTTTTTTTTTTTTTTTTTTAAGGAATTTATATTTGTTTGTTATTCAGATGCTTTAAAAATTGAATGCAATAAAAATTGCTTATAATAAAAATTGTTTGTAATAAAAATTGCTTGCAAAAAATTGTATAGGCTAATCCTACCACATTTTGTGAGAATACGCTGCCACAAAAACAATATTTCGTGCCATTAAACACCAACCAACAACTTTCAGCACACTATAACTACACAACAACATTTATAACGCTGCATAATTGCCAACACGCCACCCAGCAACCCAAGCGCACACGCGTAAAGCAAACCAACGCAGAGTGAGAATTATGTGCGTCGCTCAATTAGACGCCTTATTAGTGCCAAATCGTGGGAGTAAGAACGTTTAATGGTGTTATTGCACCGCTGCCACAAGCCGCAACAACATAGCAGCGCACTTCGAGTGTGCGGCCGCTTAGCGATTCTCTTTTGGCATGCAGTCGCAGCTGGTGTTGCAAGCAAAAATCGAAACGCAGAAGCAATCGAATCGCAACGTATCGCTACGAAATTAACCACAAATCACATCAATTAGCGTTGGCATTAGAAGTGATAGCATTAGCGTTAGCAGTGAAGCTGGCAAGCAGCAGAAAAGTTGTGGCTGAGTGCTGCCACTAGCTGCCGGTAGACTGAGTGTCAGCTGCGCCAATGCTTCGTTGCACACGGCAAACGTCTTTAGCTCAAAGCGAGATAATTTGGCGCTGTTGTAGTTGTTGTTGTTATTGGTCTGGCTGTTCAATTGAGTTGGTTAAACGCCCTTAATTGCAATTAAATAACACTACGCTGAACTTTTGCCAAGCACGGCAAGTGCTGCTGGTTTCGGTGGCATATGAAGCATGATGTATTTTTAAAAGAGTTGCCAAGTGTTACTTTATTAGGTGGATTGCGCGTTAGTAAGAGTAGTTGAAGGAATAGCAAGAAAAAAAGTTAACTTTGATTCCACCGAAGCCATAATACCCTTTACAAATACAAATTATTGCTTAAAAGCACTTGACTCTGATCGGTCGGTTTGTATGGCAGCCATATGCTATAGAGCTATATGCTATAGTGGTCCGATCTGAACAATTTATTAGGAGGTTGCGCCATTGGATTAGATAATAGGTCATGTCAAATTTTGTGGAAATATCTCCTCAAATAAAAAAGTTTTCCATATAAGCACCTGATTCCGATTATTCAGTTTGTATGGCAGCTATATGTTAAAGTAGTTCGATCTAAATACTTTCTTCGGAAATAGTAGTGTTGAATTCGGTAATAATCTGTGACAAATTCCGTACCGAAATTTCGTCAAATAAAAAAGCTTTTCATATAAGCACCTGATTCCGATTATTCAGTTTGTATGGCAGCTATGTGTTATAGTGGTCCGATAACTGCGATTCTGACAAGTGAGCAGCCTTTTGGGAAGAAACGAATGTGAGCAAATTTTCTGATCAGCAACTCAAAAACTGGGGGAAAAAGGCTTCTGTATATGAAAAAGCTCCTCCTTAAATCTAACACAAATGCTAAATCACTCACAGTTGAAGCTTCACTACCCAAATCCACTAATTGCTGCAAACCTTGCAGTTCTGTGACCAATCTAAGCACAACTTAGTACCGTTTTCGCAGTTATCGAGCAATTAATTTGCTGGCGCAAGCAAAGTTTTCGCACAACTTTGCTACAACAAGCTACCGAAAGCAAAAAACACAATACGATATTTTCGAAAATAAGCAGCGATCAAGTGTTGCTGCTTTTTTTCTTCTTTTTTTTATCGCACATTTAACGGTTAAGTTGAGTTACAACCGTGCCTTACAACCACCACAAGTGCGCATTTTATTTTTGTTTTTCGCCAAATTGCTCATTCACCCACGAAAACGGCTGCCTCAAATGCTGACTAAGTAGTAAATCAAATTTCGCTTGATTTTCGTGCCGTGCCGCCTTACGCCGCCAACACTTATGAGTAATTTAAGTTGTGTGCTGCCAAAGTTGAGTTGAAAAAAGTTCCACCCATAGCGCACTTTGTTTTTGCCACGCTACAAATAAATTCAACTGCGAAGCATGGCCTTGTAACCGTTGTACTGCCTTTGTATGTGTGTGTGTGCACTGCGTTAAGTGTAAAATATTGCCAGTTTTTGTCTTAACTGTAGTTTGGAAAGTTTATATTTTTAGCTCGGCTGCGTATTCGTAGTTTTTAATTACCTACACATCCCCATATCATGCCAGCAACAACACTTTTAACGCTTTTTCATTGCTTTCTGTACTCTGGTACTTTCTGCGTACATTTGCAGCCCACTTAATTGTATAAATTCTGACAGCTGTCAATTTTCTCGCTTGCCATCTCTTTCACACCAACGCTGCTTGTTTGCTGCCTTGCTTCCAAAGAACTTGCCGGTTTCTCACATCTCGCACATTCACGTTCTTGGCAGGCGGTAAGCAATGAGATATTGATATTTGAAAGAAAAAAAAACAACAATTACAACAAATATTTTCATTTGAAGTCAGGTGCTGTCATTAGTTTTCAAAGTTTTTAATTGACTGCTGCAATGAAAAAATAATTGACCTCATTTGTGAAAAGTGACAGCAAAGTGCGTGGTGAAAGTTTTGATTATTACGATTTATCCTGCCACACGGCAGTGCTCATGCGACGTCTAATTGCGGCACTGTATTGATGGTCTTTACTTGCGAACAAAAAGGAATAGTAAAGGAATAAATTATAGAAGTGTTAATTATGAAGTAATTGACTTATGGAAAGTTTTGACTGTAAAAAAATTATTGATTGCTTGAGGATGAGTATACGCCATGGCAAACACAGCGCGAGATATGTATAAAATAGAAAGTTTCGAAGAAAAAATTGTTGTTTTAACGTAAAAATAAATAACGTTAAGTTCGGCTGCGCTAAAGCTTTAATACCCTACGCAGGTGTATTTCTCATACTTTAAAAGGGTATAAAAAGACCTTTATCTTGAGTTTGCGTACACAGTTTGTATGACAGCTATATGCTATAGTGGTCCGATCTAAACAATTTCTTGGGAGATTATAGGAAGGCCCTAAAAATTAATCTGTTCGAACTGATAGCTTGTCAATTAAGAAAGTTTTCCATACAAATCTAGATCTTAAGTGATCACTTTGTATGACAACTATATGATACAGTGGTCTGATCTAAAAAAGTTTCTTAGGATATTATTGCATTGCCTTAGACTATATTCTGTGGCGAATTTCATGAAGATATTTCGTCAAATGCATAAGTATTCCATACAAGAACTGAATTTTAAGCGATCAGTTTGTATGACAGCTATGTGCTATAGTGGTGCGATCTGCAAAATTTCTTCGTGGATTATACCGTTGCCTTAGTATATATTCCATGAAAAATTTCGTTAAGATATCTCGTCAAATAAAAAAGTTTTTCGTACAAGGAACGGATTTTGATAGATCAGTATGTATAGCAGCTATATGCTATAGTTGTCTAAAAACAGCGATTTTGACAAATGAGTAGCTTCCTGAGCAGAAAAGAACATTTGCAAAAATTCAGTCCAATATCTCAAAAATTTAGAGGATTGTGGTTCGCTTAAATACAGACAAGACTATCATCGGACCGTTCAGCGTATAAAAATCGGCTTCCTCATAAATATGAACTTTGACAAATTTTTCTGAAAAATATTTATTTTTATCAAATCTTCTCAGAAATCGAAGACTTTAAATTACAATTAAAGTTAGGTAAGAATATAGCAAACTTCAAAAATATAATTTAAAGTCTGCCACAAAATGTATACAGAAATACAATACTGCCATAGCGGTTGTCTAAACCTTTTTTAAAGTGCGAAATTGTCGAGTGCGAATATGTAGCCTCAAGTAAAAAGTACTTACCGAACTATTTGCAAACACAAATAGTGCATAAGTAAGCGTTAGAACTTTAAAGAGCGCCCAAAACTATGCAACATACCACTCAAGCGCACACAAGCAGGCACACACACAGGGAAACTGGCACATAGTGGACCAAAGTAATTGCGTTGCCAGAAATGCTAGTACATTTTACTTTATATATGCATGTATGTGTATGTGTGAGCTGCTACTGCACACAAAGGCACTGCAGTGGCAATGCGCCAAAGCCGTAGGATTTTAATTATTCACGCATGCATAAGTAACTTGAACACGTTTCGGCAATAAAATTTCAACAGTTGAAAAGTTACAGCCACAAAAAAAAAGAACCGAAGCAAACTATTCTTAATGTGTGCGCAATGGATATGAGACTGCAAAACACACTCACGGAGATTTTCCGAGAAAAAAAGAACAAAAGCTTAAAATTACACAAACGGCAGACAGACATTCAAATGCGTTTGCACTTAAATGAAACTTAACTTGAATTTTATGGCTGCAAATACGCTCTTTGGCACTTATTTAAAATCTTGGCTGCAAATAAGACGCACAAATGCTACAACAGCAGCAACAAGCCACATTTTTTATTTGCATTTCAGCTCAGATAACACTTACATATAAGTACACATAAATATATGCATGTATGTAAACACATATGTGTATAATATATGTGTCTGCAGCATTGGCTTAAAGCATTTGTATAGCTGATAGTTGGTGGTTGGTTTGGCTGAAGTGCGATAAAACTTTGTCTCGGCACCCAAAAACTATTTATATGCCAATGCTTTCGCAAAAAATATGATACAGTATCCTATAAAATATATCACTTGTATAGAAAAAATAGTTAAATGTCTAGCAATGCAGTTATGCATGCGTGCATACATACATATATGTATGTGTGCATTGTATGTGTGGGCTTAGCAGAACCGCAGACCATGACATTGGCAGCAAAAATGGCAATAATAGCGAGCAGACAGTAAAAATCCCCAAAATATATAACGTGGCTTGGTAAATGTAAAAGTCATGTTATTGCGGTGATATTGCATGCGGCTGATAGAAAATTTGCTCGCTTTAAATGTAGCTATACAAATATATAAAATATATATGTATTTATATACATATAATATAGATTTTTATATTGAGTACACTTGGTCTGTGCTTGTGTAGGCAAATGATTCATATGAAATTGTAAAAAAAACGCCATTTTTTTTTTTTTTTTATATAAGCATGTGTGTGTCTGTCAATGTTTGCATTGAACCGTCGTCTAGTTGCTTTTGGCTTTATATTATCTGCTATAACTATTAGAAGCAATGTGCTTTTTTGGTAGCTGCAGCGTTAGTATGATATATGGACCCTAAAAATACTATTACATATATAAAAATACCATTGTAGATATTTTCGTAGAAGCAGATTTATTGATGAAGCATGGTTATTTTTGTTTAAATTTTTTAAGTTTGTAAGTTTAAAATTCAACACGTTACTCATACTTGCAAAGGAAATGTACTAGTGCACCATGGCGTATGAGTAACATTTTTGCATGCATTCAAGCAAAGTAATAATTAGTAAGCGTATTGCATTAAAAAAAGAAAAAACATTAACTTCTGCTGTACCAAAGCTATAATACGCTTCACAGCTGAATTTTGCATAGCATAAAAGTGTATAACAAGAGCTGTATCATGATTTTGATTGATCAGTTTGTATGGCAGCTGTAAGCTATAGTAGTCCGATCTGAACAATTTCTTCGGTAACTGTAGCAATGTTTAAAATATTAGTTTATGCTAAAGTTCGTGAAGATACCTTATCAAATAAAAAAGTTTTCCTTACAAGGATCTAAGTTACAACGTTCAATTTGTATGACAGCTATACGCTATAGTTGTCCGATCTAAACAAATTCTTCGGAAACTGTAGCAATGCTTCAAATAATAATCTATGTCAAATTTTGTGAAGATATCTTGTCATATAACAAAGTTTTCCATACAAAGACTTAAGTTTGAACAGTCCGTTTGTACGACAGCTGTAAGTTACTATTGTCCGACCTTAATGATTCCTTAGGACATGGAAGCTATACTTTGGATTATAATATATACTACATTTTTGGGCAGATATCTTATCAAATAAAAAAGTTTTCATCGCAAGTACTTAAGTTTTAGTATGACAGCTATATGCTACAGTGGTCCGATAACGACAGTTTCGGCAAATGAGCAGCTCCTTAATGAAAGAAAAACGTGTGCAAAATTTCAGAACGATATCTCATATGTATTTCAGCTTTTCAGCTCGATATCGACTTAGCTCGCCACACTATGTTTTGCATAATAATATTGTCTAACTTACACTAGCTCCTTCTCACTATTTTCAACTTACCGCCGTCTCAATCTATTCAGGCAAAATAAAATTTTCTCCATTTTCATTTTCTTACTTTAAGCAACTCATTCCGATTGCCATTTTCATTTCATTAACCACACTTAATTATGCTTATAGCAACACTCATTCATTTATACACTTGCCCATACCAGCAACAGCTTTTGCCTTCACTGCGCGTGCAGTCAAACGGCAGTGACATACTCGTCTCACCACAGCCCGTAGAATGCAAGTATAAAACTGCCTTTGTATGTGCATTTGTATTGTCCACTCATCCTCGCCTTCATTCACATAACATTACATGTATTTAAACTATTATAAGTTGGCATGAAATGTTATCGATATTGAATTTCCACTTGATCGCTCGTACGCCTAGTAGACAGACACAGACATGCTGAAGACAGACAGACAGATTTCCGTGTCTTTTGTCTGTGCATTGGCAGACAGCGCGCGTGCACATTCACCAAACCAAAAAGCACACAAGCGTCACTTATATACACACATATATATAGTATATACTCCTATAAAGCATGCTTGCTTGCTCAGTTGTAATGTCGGCATTACACGCAGGCAACCAACTCACTGCCATTCGCCGGCTTGATTCACAGTCTCGCACTTTTTGCGTTTCCCTGCTGTGGTTTCTTCGTTGTTTTTTTTTTATATTTTTTCCAGTACTTCCTTTTTGGTTGGATACATCACATAATCGAATTATCATCATGGCGTCAACAAATGATTTGTTTCTGCTGCGCAGCATTATCCAGGGAATACTGAGGTTTTTTTGTAGTAGCTATCGCCCGCCTGCTCACTCAATGACACTCCTTAGCACTTTTCCTTTATTTTTTTCCATTTGACTTTGTCCAGTGTCACACCACCACTGCCGCCAATTTTGTTTGATTGCAAATCCGTTTGATTTGTAGTGAAATATGCATGTATTAGTATGTGGGTGTATGTATGTATATGGGGACATAAAAATAGAGCGCTCCATTTGGCAAATTTTTGCATAAAATTTCGCCTTTTTACGCACATACGCTGACACAAACGCTTACATGCGCCCACACCCCCGCTTTGAGGTTATGTCCGTTGTCAGTTCGTTTATCCTTTTGCACAAATCCTTTTATACAAATGAAATTCGAGCCAAAAAGGCGATAAGCAGCCGTCGCCATGCCACACCGAGAATGCCAAAAGCTAACGCTGTTGCCGGTTTGGGGTCCGTTGACGCAGTCAGCTAAACGCCGACGTAACACATTTATATCACAACGCCAAGTCTTCTACCGCTGCCTTTTGTTCTATAAGCACAACTTCAATCAGCAGTCCATGGCAGGCAAATCAGTTGCAAATCCTAACGCTGACGTTGTCCTGTCCCTGACATTAACACGCAGCGCAAGGACTTTACACTTTTTTCTTTTTTTCTCGTTGCTTTAATCCCTTACTTTCTTTATTCAAGCATTTGTATTGCTTTTTATAGTAGTTTATTTGCTTATTCGGCTATTCAGTTGCGGCTGTGGCTTGTTCGTTAAGGAAATCGGTTAGGGAGCATTAGGTGTGATTTTAATGGTCGCCACAGTTGTCGTTTAGTTTCCTTTTTGCTAATGGGCACTTCGCTTTTCGCTAGCTTCTGATTACATTTGCTACATTTTCGGTGTCTGATTGTTATTTGTTGTTGTTGTTGTGCACAACTTTTTATGGCTTAGCTTTACTACTACAATTTGGCGTTTTTACGCTGTGTTTCATGGTGAAATGATTTAATTGATTTTTGTTAATGCCCTTTTTTATTTCACTTCTTTTGCATTGGCTATAATCCTAGTATCAAAGTAAAACGATACTCCATGCATTGCTAATGTGGTAAAAAAGACCGTTATCTACATCAAGCACGAAGCAAAGTAATGTATATTTAATATCGGTTTTAGGAAAGTTTGAGTTTCGAAAAAATCTTCAAATATATTCAAGAAAATAATATTCTGTATGAGGCCTTGTTGCTGTGGATATTGAAGACCGATCAAAAATTACCTAAGCGTAAGATACACAGCTGTCCAAAAGAGCTCTATCGATTTTATATCAACCCTACAACCTAACCAAACTGAAGGCAATACCTTTAAAGGGTTTATATTTGTGTCGTGAGAAATAAAATATTAACAGGTCAATTGAAAAGTTGAAAAAAGAGTATAAAATGTTCAGTTGGAGCCGAACTTAGCCCTACCTTAGTTGTAATTATATTATATACATACATACGTACCCACCCTTACCTTTTATTGCCTGCTCATATTTAATTTCTTTTAGTTAATTAAACGACGGGTTTTTTAACGCTATGGTCGAGCAATGAAAACAATTTAATAACACCAATATTGAAAAATTTCTCACTAAACTTAGATTTACATGTGAAATATGCTGAAACATGTTTACACACTTTTCACACGTGCATGCTTAAACATGCTTGCCAAACCAACACATTATGCACTGCCTTGCTTAACTGCATTTGCACATTTTCACTTATCACTTTATATTTACAAATTCAACTTATTTTTAAATAATACTCAAAAAACTCAACTAAATGATTAATTTATTATTTTTTCACAAACTATGATCACGATCACGTACCGACGCGCACTTACCGACACACGACTATCAAACAGAGAATGTTAAGGAACATAAATGAAATTGTGTTAACATTCGGACATCCAGCTTTACTTATAAATTTTTGCAGTACTGCTCGCCTGCTTCGTGATGACGAGACAAAAACTGCGTTTGCATATGCAAACATGTAACATTCCTACACTGTTGAGCATGCTGTAATGAAATTACAGAGGAACACTCGGCAGGTTTGCAGTAACATAAAGCGAGTAAATTATATTGATTTTTTGTTTGCCTAGGATGATAACAGCAATGCCAAACAGTTTATTAACATTAATGTTAATAAAGAGTGACTGCTTTGTTTTTATACTTTTGCAACATGTTGCTAAAGAGTATACAAGTAGAATATAACTAAACGAGATAAATTATAGTTATATAAAAATAAATTATCAGGATGACGAGAAGAGTTGAAATCCGAGTAACTGTCTGCCTCTAGGAATTCGTTGTTATTCGGAAATCGCAGTAGCAGTGGAAAATTATGGGATATTTACTCTTACAAATTACAGGGAGATGCTCACTGAAAATAAAATGCTTTTAAAGCTAGTCCTATATGATTCTACGAAATTTTCTAATACCTTTCATTATCGTATTAAACATTTCGTTCAATTTTTTCCTTGCAGATATCAACAAAGGTTCACCCATCGATTATAAAAGCGGCTCGGCCTGCTCAACACCTACAAAAGACACACTCAAAGGTTACGAGCGCAGCACGAATAATTGCATGGGACCCGTGCTTCCACCGCGCAGCGTTATGAGCGGCCTGCCTGCGCACCACTATTCGACACCGATGAATTTCCGCAAGGGTTTGGCGGCGCGCTGGCACCGCTGGCGGTGTGCGCTCAACATATGTTTGGCGGTATTTGCGTTACTTGGCTTGATTTCAATAGTTCTATATGGTAAGTTCTCCCCATAAAACGCGCCATCTTACATTATCATGGTACGGACTTTAATTGATTTTCATTGAGATTTTCTTTTCATTTTTTGCGTCTCCTTAATTAAAATAATTTCAATTAATACGCATTTATTCACTGCAACATTTCTTCCCTCTCTCTCTCTACCACTCTAACCTTACACCACACAGTATCCGGTGTATTACACTTATCCATGGACGAACCACGCACAATTCTAGTCGGCAATGAGGCATCCGAAGTGACGGCCGCCAAAAGCACTAACACAGATCTAACGAAATTCGGACAACCCACCACGGTCACAGCATCAACGGCAACCTCATCACTCTCCTCGATATCGGCATCACAAGCGGCAGCGGCGCAGGCGGCCAGCGGTAGCGCTGACTTAATGGCTGGCGGCGGCGGCGGTGGCACCTTACCATCATCGACCGCCTACCAATCACCAGCATCTGCGTCATCGGCGGTGGCTGCTATAGGTACGACCGGAGCCGTTGCCTCGTCACCCTCATCCTCATCGCTGGCAAATGCCAATAATGGAGGTAATTATTTTGAAGTTTTAATTATTTTTAAATGAGTTTCACTTGCTGGTGCAAAGTACGGCGTTGAAGGCGCCGGCACAGACGTAAGCGCCGCGTATATTCGAAATCAACGTATAACGGTGTAATGAAAATCAGTAAAAGTGAATGCCAAGTAAAGACATAGACAGCAGGGGTGGGGCGGCTAGGCGTGTAGTCGTTGTCTGTTGCAAAAACAAGCACAGAAAAACGCAGACAGCCAAAGTTTAAGCAAAATCAAATGAATAAAATTGTCACTTGAGCTGTGTCAGCCGGCAAGTGCGCCACACCCCGGCGCTACGTAGCGTCTGGCGCGTTCGCAGGCGCTGTCTGCTGTATAGCAGCGCGCACAAGCTGCTTGGTGTGGCTGATTTGCTTGACACCCACATTATTATTGCCAAAGGATCAGCTATTGTGCAGCCAAAAAAATGTGCTTATTTTCTATGCCAATCCGCGCCGCTGAGTTTCGATTCATTTGTTTTCGCTTTTTAATTTTTATTTATTTATTCAACGCCGTCTGCTGTTGACACTTTCGACAAAGTTGTTTAACCATAAATAGACCACGACAATGGCGACAAAAGCGACAAAGGCGGAGAGCGCAAAAAAGCAATATTTTTGTAGTTGTTGTTAAAAAATTGACAGCAAATATGCGGCAGGATGCAGCAGCACTGCAATTACAGGTCAACTTTGTAAGCCGGAAATTGACGCCGGCAAGTTGAGACTGCAAGAAAACTGACTGTATAACTGTGCTTCCGACAAGTGAGTTTAAAAGAAGCGAGTTTACGCTTTACTCACGCATTTCTTAACGCTTTCAATGGCGTTTCTATTTCGAATTAAATTCTTCTCTGCTGAAAATAGATTAGTTTTCTGCTTTTGAAAGCGCCGAAATTTCGCAATTTAATGCTAATTGAAGCTGCTGCAAATTGCTATTGACGTAATGACCAAGTGAGTCATGCCAAAATCTGTGCTTAAGGCGTGTTCACACTATTGGTAGAGTCATTAGCGCACAATGGAGGGCATATATTGGGTAGTCGAAAAAGTTTCTTCGTATTTTTAATCAAACTTCAACTTTTTTTTATATTTATAATGACCTTTAATGTATGAAATAAGTACCATTTTGGTCGTGATTGGTAGCACCGGAGTTGTTCGACTGCAACGACATCTATTGACAAAATACGAAAAGACTTTTTCGACTAGCCAATATTAAGTTGGGCAGCAAAAGTGCTTAGAAAAATAGTTTCACTTCAATGAAAAGTAGCTTTGGTAGCTGCACCGATTGCATTACATTTTGTATAATTTATTAATTGAATAAGAAAGACATATTCTTACGCACGCGCGCCCTCTACCGTCATTACTAAGCAACTGCGCTTGCACTAATTTAATTTTTGCTCCCCAAACGCATGATTACGCAAATTAATGCCGAAAAATATACAAATTTGAAGAAAGAGACGAAACAAATTGAATCAAAACAAAAGTGTGTGCAATCAGCGCATATTGAATATGCAAAGCGACAGCAAATAATACTGTCAGTAAATGCCCTTGATTACAGATTATGAATATATCATTATTATTGCTACCTAGGCACAATGTCACGAAAAATATCAGCGCATACAGCAAAAAGTAATCAATTGCTAACATTTAGCGTTAATAATGTTTGGTTACGCCTAGCGCGTTTGCTTACCCCTGGCGCGTTTGATTCCCTTGACGCGCACTTGATGATTCTTTTAAAGCGCTTGACTCCCCCGACGCGCGTTTGAATTCTTTCACCTTTCGTGCTTCCAGCCGCGCCATGTACCGCGTGGCAATTCGCTCATTGGCGAAATCCCATTAAAAACACATTTTACACTTAATTTACGCGCCTAGTCTACGCCAACGCGCCGCCTCCAACCACTGTCTAAAAGCATTTACGTTAAGTTATGTAATTTGAGGCGAGCGCAGCCAGCAAATTCACAAAAAATATTTATTAGACACATAGGCTGATAAGAAGTTATAGAAAGGCGGTTTTATTTCATTAAAACTCTTCTTAAAACATAAATAAAATTAAGCGAAAAAAACTAAAAAATCAAATGCTAGGTTGATTGCTTTGAAAATTTATTTTAAAAATCATGCGCTGTTGTCTCTAGACGTTAGACATGTAGCGCTACGCCGCATCTGGTTTTACTATCCGCGCAGCTACGCATACACGGCACAACAAAACAGCCAGCAACAAACAAAGGATAGTTCAGCAACAGGGACACTACGCTTGTCATACGGCACACAACGGTATGAGCGACGGCGACAACAGCAACAGCAACAAAGCGGTAGTGATGGCGTGGCGGTAGTGGCGTCGAGCGCTGACAAGCACTACCAGCAAAATACTTACAAACAAAGGCAACAACAGCCGCACGTAAAAGTCCGAATGCCAGTCAATGCCACTTGGCAACAGCATGGCGCGCGAAGGAAGCGTTATCGTCGAAGTTTAATGACAGACGAAACTTTTGAAAGCATCGACTTAATTACGCGAACGCATACGAGGGATGATGACGATGAAATGAAGGCGCACGAGCGCGTTACAAACAACACGAATAATAGCAAACATAAATTGAAGAATGGCAATGGCGACAGCGTTGATAAGGCAAAGGACAGCGGCGACGATAGTGAACTGTTAACTGTTGGCAACAGCGCGAACGCTGACAGCTTTGTAGTTACACAAAAGACAATAACAAAGGGTGTGGAGTTGCAGTTGACTAACAAAGAGGTGATTGAGTTGGTGGCGCAAACAGCAGGTGTGCCAAATATGTTAGATACAAATGTGGTGAGAAAATCAAGTGAGCTAGCGGAAGGCAACAGAGCAACGGTTGCTGAGCGTGAGCGCAATAACCAACGATTGCAAACCGAAACAAGCAATCAAGCCAAACAGTCAACGGCAGCTATAACGCGCTGTCTCTCGCCAGTAGCAGTAAGCGCGCCACATAAATGTCAAACGCTGCCGCTGACTAACATACAAACTGCAAGTAATTACGCTGACGACGCGCTGAGCGATAAAGCGACAAACGAAACGCCAAAGAAATATGAAAATATTGCTGCGCCGCAGACTGATTATGACAAGCATAATAGTAATAATACATTTAACAGTAAACGCACACCAAAGCGCGACAATATAAGCAACGCGCAAACTTTGCAAATCAATAAGCTATTAAATCTCAATCAAAACTCTAATGATGACAAAGAAATTGCTGCCGCTGACAGGACTGATGTTGAAGGCGCGGCCGCGCAAACGTCTGGCAGTGTAAGTGTTGTTGCCAAGACTGCTGTTGCCGATGGTGTGTCTGTTGGGCAACACGATGATGCGACATTGACGACAATTGCCAAAGTTTTATCAAAGGCTTTTAGGGATAAAAATAATGAAGTAGCAAATTTGACAGGCGGCGACGCGCCAAACGCCGCGTGCGGAAATGATGCTGACGAAGCAAGCGCAACAAAATGTGCGGGTGAGGCAACAAAGTCGCTTGAAGAAAACAAAATTGAAGATGAAGAGTATACAATTGCAGACGCGCTCACTCCACCAACAACAACAGCAACAGCAGCAGCGGCGCACACAGCTATTGACCTTACAGCCAGCGACATTCGTGATATATTTGATGGTGATATTGATTATGTTGAAGGTGACACGCAACGTGAAGTAAGCGTCCCGCATGCAGAGTTTGTTAACAAAGTCAAAGGAAGAGAAGAACTTATTTTTAAAGCAGCGTCTACAATTAATGAGATATCGATTACAACGGACGCGACGGCAAGCGCTAATGTAATAAGTATGCGCGCTGAGCCCAACGAAGGAACTACCGAAGAAGGCGCTGCCTATAAGCATGCAAAAAGCAATTTGCGTTTACGTAAAGCGAACGAGCCGAGATATATGAAAACGCTTAGAAAGCACTTTGGGCGCCCAATTCACGCACCTGTACAACTAGCGCCAGCGGCAGTACAGTTTCTCGATGTGGTTATTGATGATGATAGTCAAATTGACAGACCACCAGTAGCCGAACGAGCACAACGTGCGGTGCAGGAAGTAGAGCGCGGCAATAACGCTGACATAGGCGCTGTGCAATTTCGAGAAAACAACGCCATAAGTAATGACAATAAAATAGACGTTAATGCGACTAAAAAATTGCCAGATAATGTGAGTCAGTATATACGCTATGCGAGCGCACATGAAACTACTGCGCCACAACACGAATTTGATGAGGTAAATAGTACTCAAATCAATCGTCATAATGGCGCAAGCGACAACGCGTTGAACGACGATAGTGAAAGCGATACCGACGTAGCTGCAACTGATGATAACAATAATGAGCGTGATTTGGTTGACAGCTATGATGATGTTGGGCATGATGCGCGGACACCAGCCACACCACTGGCCGCAGACACGTCAAGTGTCATAAAAATTGATAAATCCGAAATGAATGAGCAAAAAGCGGGGCAGCGCGCAGCATATGATGATGTGGATGATGTAGATACACGCACGGAAGCAAGAGACGACGACTACGACGAAGCATGGGAGTTGGGGCGCGCGGCGACTGAAAGTGAACTGAAAATTAAGCTAAACGAAAGTCAAATGCAAAATGAACGGGCAGCAATGATTGAAAAACACATAGCGTTAGTTGGCGTGGATGCTGAAACAGCAACAACAACGACAAAACTAATGATAACAGCTGATGAACGACAAACGATGGAGATAAATGAGCGCGCGTCAGTGGCAAGGCAAAAAACTGTTGCAAGAAAGCAGCAACGGGAAGTAAAAGCAAGGATTTCGGTAGATTCGGGTTATGAAAGTAAAAACGTTGGAGCCGTGGACGATTTGCTGTCATTAGAAAATGTAGAAAATGTTGAAAATGTTGAAGATGTTGGCGTATCAACGGAGGAAGCAACTGACGTTGTAGCGGTAAAGACAACGTCAGTAACAGACCGCACACAAATGATAGCACAAATGAGCGTTCAGCAAGCTGCTGAAACACACGCGGCACAAACAACCGAAAAACTGTACTACAATTACGCAACTGAACCCGCAACTGCTGAAGTTCTAGCGCATACAACAACAATGCAACCAACACATTTAAGTGGTAATGGAAACAATGCGTCAACAGTTGCTGATGATGAAAGCAACGCGGAAGACGAGCTGATGCTTAATGACGGTTTAATGCCGCAGCACAACTACAAACACAACAACAAAGACGCTAGAAACCACAACGCGCCCGAGAACATAATGCAGCGCAATCGTAATTTCCATACAAACGCCAAAGCTTACGCAGCCACTAATGACTACCAGCATTTCATTGCCGAACCCAATGCGGACGACATTGATATTATCAAATTGGAGGATACACGCTCGAGCGAGGATGAAATCTATAAAACCATAGACGGTGCGCCCGCAAAGCCGCCGAAGTACACGCATGGCAAACGTAAAGAAATCGTCACCAGTCGGCCGCCTAAATACCCAGCGCAAGCAGAAAACGAAGTGCTCAAAGCAGGCGTAGCAAACAACGCGGTCAACAGCTACGCTGACAAATTGCCAAACTTTCCGCTCAAAGCGCCCATAGTGAGCGAAACATACGATGCGCCGGGTAAGCACATACTCGTGAATGTGACGATCGCTACCGAAGGTGATAGCAACTCTGTGTATACGTTGCATGTGGCCGTGCCGATCGGCGGTCAAACGCACGATGTGCAAGAGGTGTTAACACATGAGCGCCTGAAAACGCCAGCGCACGATGAAGATGCGCCGCCACCAACGTATGCACACGACACCGAGCAAGCGCCAATCAGTCCTTATTGCATACCCGAGCCACCGCCACCTATACCGGAATGCCCTTGCAAGTGCGCGGATTTCTTAAGTGCAACTGAAGTGCTTGACGCTGTTGACAACGAGGCACACTTTGTGCCATTAGCGGATAGTGTTGATAACGCCGACGCTCCCACCGCTACCGCAACGACCACAGCGCCGCAAACTACCGACAATTTCATTCATTTACCATACACACCAGCAATTGCTACAAGCACAACAACTATGTTGACTAATACCACTGAAGATTCTCTCATTTCAACAACTACCACTGCTACATTTACTAATTTGCTTGGTGTTGATGCAGCGCAAGCTGTCAGTGTTGATGATCATGTTGTTGTTGGTGATGGCAGCAAAATTGCATGTCCTGATGTTATGCCTATTCTGATACTTGAAGGTGATTGTCTTTAATGGTTTAATGGTGACTAAAAAAACTACTAACAACTCACCACCTCCGGCTTGTAGACTAACAAACTGAAGTATTTAATTATGTAGCAAACTTAAAAAGAACGCTCAAACTCTTCATATATAAATAAATAACCTTTCATAATACATAATTGTAAAGTTCTAATCTCAAAGCTGTTATTTTACTTCTTTACTGTGCAGGTTATAGCTTGTACTTTGTACATACATAAAGTTATATTTATGTTTAAGTGCGATCTAATGGTACTAATTATATAATAATATATATAAATATGAAAAAATATTTACTAATTATATAATAATATATGTAAATATATAAAATACTTCAACTTTTTTGATTTTGGAAGCCATAATGCTTAGGTTTACCTACTCTGACTACTGGAAAATGTCTACTAACTCTATATAATTATGACTATAACTTTAAGTTTTAGTTATAACCTCATTATAATTTTTGGATTTTTTCATTACTCATACTAACTTGTATACATAACCTCAATATCACCTTAAGTACAGAAATTGGCAATGGGCAAAATTCAAACATATCGCATCACATCAAAAGCAAAATAAAAATCATTATCATTAGAAAATGTAAGATACACTTACCTCGTGGTATAAATGCTGTAAGAAAACCAGAAAAAAGAATTATGTTATAAATAACTCATTAATTAACTTAAGACCCATGCAAATACATCAACAAAACAAATACATTATTTTAACTATAGCAAACAAAGGAATATCTTAAGCGATTTGCAGCTTTACAATAAAGCGGTTGAGAATTATATGCGCGCAAATGGCAACGAAAGAAAACAACTACACGCAATACATATGCGTGCTGAGCACTGTGTGATACACGCTCACAACAAACAACAAATATGCGCATGCTAAGAGAGCGCACTTAACATGAAGCGCATAAACTCATACAATGCTGGGTAGCCAATAGGAAAGCCGCATTGCTCTTTTGACAACTACACAAGAGATTTAATATGTTTTAAAGCCGACAGCAGCTGCAAGGCACTATATTAATGAAGCAACCGCTTAACAGCTACCGACAATGTCGTTGGAAGCGCAAAAATTGCTTAACAAAATTTCATCTTTCATATTTTTGTTTGTACCTAGTGACAGCGAAAACTGTTAACCAACGACAGACTGTAAAATAAAATCGATTCTTGTAAATTTACATACAAACTTGTAAATTTTCTATAAATATAACAAAATTAAATTAAAGAAAAATTTAATTAAATTAAAAGAAAATTAAATAAAATTTACATTTAAGCAAAAAAGAAATATTTAAATACCTTTTCTAAAAAACGTACGCTTTTTCCCTTTTCTCTTCTCTCTCACCACGCGTTTGTATAACACGCTTTACGTACATTCAACACGCTCATCACACGCATTAATGGCGCTCGCAATACTCATCATTCATTGCATTTGCGCGTGCAACTTAACGCGCCTGCGAAACGTATACGCGCCTTACTAATATACTCACACCTTGGGCGTACTATGCCGAGTAGGTGCGCGTACTTTCCCGGCACGCAGCTTCCCACCAGATGGCACGACCTTTGGACAAATCACACTGGGACAGAAACTAACCAAGGAGATACAACCTTATAGCTATTGGAATATGCAGTTCTATCAATCGGAACCGGCTTATGTGAAGTTCGATTACACCATACCGCGCGGCGCATCGATAGGTGTCTATGGGCGTCGCAACGCATTGCCAACACACACACAGTATCACTTTAAGGAGGTGTTGAGCGGCTTTAGCGCCAGCACAAGGACAGCGCGCGCAGCACACGTGAGTAGCTTACTGTTTTGCTAAGCAATAAGCGTGTATTTGTAGTTGTAGACATAAGTTTATTAAAATTTATTACGCAAGCGCTTATCATTAGGTGGTTACATTTCGTATATGGTCTTAGTTTTTTAGTTTATGGCATAGTTATAAGGTATTATTTGTCGCTTCAAACTCGTTAACGTACAACTAATGCTTCATTAACCGAACTGTTTCTCTGTGTTTTTCTTGTTTCTCATCCCGTACACAACAAAATCAAACCGCTATACACACATCTCTGTACACATATATGCGTTCCATGTACCACATACCATACACACAACAACATCAAATCGACACATATTCATCGCTCAACGACGTTCATCGCTAAACGCTACACTACGCCTGGCTTCATGGATATAAACGCGCTTCACGCATATGAACGCGCGCTCATTCTACTCCATCTACGCTCTTGTGCGCTTACTTGCCGCGCACAGTTATCGATAACGCGCGAGGTAACACGCTACATGGAGCCCGGTCACTGGTTCGTCTCGCTCTACAACGATGATGGTGATGCGCAAGAGGTCACCTTCTATGCCGCCATTGCCGAGGATATGACACAGAATTGCCCGAACGGTTGCTCCGGCAATGGCCAATGCTTGCTCGGGCATTGTCAATGCAATCCCGGCTTTGGTGGCGACGACTGCAGTGAGAGCGTTTGTCCAGTGCTGTGCTCGCAACATGGCGAATATATTAACGGCGAATGTATTTGTAATCCCGGTTGGAAGGGTAAAGAGTGCTCGTTGCGTCACGATGAGTGCGAAGTGGCCGATTGCAATGGACATGGTCACTGCGTGAGCGGCAAGTGCCAGTGCATGCGCGGCTATAAGGGCAAATTCTGTGAGGAAGGTAATGAACGCGCATTTTACAACAACTTTTTTTTGAAAATGACGAGTCAACAAATTATTTACATTAACGTATGCTTTACAAAATTACTAAATAATTTGCTGTATTTTTCACGCTTTCCAGTTGACTGTCCGCATCCGAACTGCTCGGGTCATGGCTTCTGCGCTGACGGCACTTGCATCTGCAAGAAGGGCTGGAAGGGCACCGATTGCGCCACCGTCGACAAGGACGCCTTGCAATGCCTGCCAGATTGCTCCAATCACGGCAATTTCGATGTGGACACGCAGACCTGCACGTGCGAGCCAAAGTGGAGCGGCGATGACTGCTCGAAGGAGCTATGCGATTTGGATTGTGGACAGCATGGACGCTGTGTCGGCGATGCCTGCACTTGCGACACGGAATGGGGTGGCGAATATTGCAACACCAAACTCTGCGATACGCGCTGCAATGAGCATGGGCAATGCAAGAATGGCACCTGCCTGTGCGTGACCGGTTGGAATGGCAAGCACTGCACTATCGAAGGCTGTCCGAATGGCTGTTCGGCGCATGGACAGTGTCGCGTGAGCGGCGAGGGTCAGTGGGAGTGTCGCTGCTACGAGGGCTGGGATGGTCCCGACTGCGGCATAGCGCTCGAATTGAATTGTGGCGACAGCAAGGACAACGACAAGGGTAAGCGTGTGTACTTGGCATATTTTTTCATCTAAATATTAATAATAATAAATTGTGTTATGCGCCAGATGGTCTCGTCGACTGTGAGGATCCCGAGTGCTGTGCCAGTCATGTGTGCAAGACATCGCAGCTGTGCGTATCCGCGCCCAAGCCGATTGATGTCTTGCTGCGCAAGCAACCGCCGGCCATTACCGCATCCTTCTTCGAGCGCATGAAATTCCTGATTGACGAGAGCAGCCTACAGAACTATGCGAAACTCGAGACGTTCAATGAAAGGTTTGTTCAAGGCGTTTGCCAATTTCTTTACACATTCTAGTTTAAATGCGTATATTTTAAGTTTAAACAAATTAGCTATGTTGAAGCAAAAAACAAAAAAAAAACAAAAAGTTATTGAAAAGCATACAAGCAACATGCAATTGGTGACAAAGATATTTTTTCGTTTAATAAAAGCCACTAAATTTTTGCATTACATAAACGCTGATGTTTTAGTGTGTATAGTGGATGTAAATATCCTGTTAAAAAACAAAAAGAAAAAAGCAACAACAAATAAATAATGCATAATGACAACTAGTTTGCCTTTTTTCAGTTTTTACGTTTTGATATTTTTAAGTTATCGTGCCCACGTCTAACAAATCCCAACCCCCAAAAATATCCCTTACCAACCCATGAAACAAAACATATGTAAATAACTCCCACTATATGTCCTTTGTTTTTGCACCATAAATACCCCAAAGGTAGGCAAGAGTAGCCGTACAAAAATCAAGAAAAAAAATTTACGAAAAGCAAACTGCAGCTGCTGCACAATAAAGCCGCGCTACCTGCTACATACGTCTACGTATAATACAACAAAATATTTTAGTTTTACGCAGGCTTGCATAAAACAACTTTTTTTCGATATATGCTAAGCACGCGTGGCTTAGTTTCAGTTTTGTTTTTTTTTTTTTTCATTGGAGACATTTTACTTTGACAAAAGTTGCAAATTCAAAATGTTTACAGTTACTTAACAATAAATATATGCAACGTATGCAAACATTAAATCAACGCTAATGCAATTAATTTTCTCTACTCTTTTCTCTTCTCTTACACGCGCGCCCTAAAACTGCTACTAACCTACTACTACCAACATCACTACTACTACATACTACCACTGCGTATACGTAACCAATTTACTAATAATACGATTTGTACGATTTCCAATGTAAACGTTTGGCAAATATGCATAACTTTCGGCACTTGCAATACGCTAAAAACAAAAACAAAAAATTTCAAAATTTTATAAAAAAAAAAAATAATAATAAAAATTTTGAAAAATTAAAAACAAAATTTGAAAAATAAAAAAAAATTATAAATTAAAAAAAATATATTAAAAAAAAATTAATTAAAAAAATTTTATTATTAAAATAATTTAAATAAACTTTTTTAAATATTAAAAAAAAAAAATTTAATATTTAAAAATAAAAAAATTAAAAAATTTTAAACTTAAAAAAAATTATTAAAATAATTTAAATAAAAATTTTAAAAATTAAAAAAAAAATCACAAAAAAATAAAATTAATTAAATTAATTTTTTTTAATGAAATAAAATTCCAAAAAATTAAATTAAAACAAATTAAAATTAAAACTAAAAATTGTAAATAAAAAAAAATAAATTAAAAAATTTTATTATTAAAATAATTTAAATAAAAAATTTTTAATATTAAAATAATAAAAAATTAAAAAAAAATTTAAATTAAAAAATTAAAAAAAATTATTATTAAAATAATTGAAATAAAATTTTTTTAATATTAAAATAATTAAAAAAAATTTTAATATTAAAAAAAAACAAAAATATATTGCAAAAAAAATATTTAACCATTAACTAAAATTTTTTAAATCATTACAATCAAAATTACAAAAAAATTAACCAAAAACCCTTCCAAAAAACAAACAAATCGTTTAAAAAATCACCACTAAATTCATTTAACACTAACAGCATTTTTTGGAATTATTTCAATGCAAGGTAAGCAAAGCAACAGCGCTCAAACTAAAATAACTAACTAAATACTCTTAAAAAAAATAATTCGTTGGTTGTTTGGTAACATGTTTTCTTAGCTATTAATTTTCATACTTTAACATATTTCAACGCGCTCATAGCAGTGCGCTCATTTTACTAATTTGTCGTAATTTTTTAATTAATTTTATCATTTAATTTTTCTAATTTCCTTTTTAATCGTCAAACACTTTATTTGCTTTTATTTTCATTACCACTTTTTCATTCATGCGTTTTTCCTCTTCACTTAACCCCCCTCACGTCTAACATAAAATCATGCCGGTCAATTGACTATGCGCCTCGTTTGGGCCATGTAGCGTCATTTTAAGCACTTAGTAGTGCATTTTTTACATAATTTACACACCTTCATACTTTCTTTATTTCATTTAAGATATTTGCGCGCCTAGACTACAAATAAAAAGCGCCTATTACGTTTCCAAGCAACCCTACTGCAAACAATTTAGGTTTTAATTTCAATAGTAAATGCAAAAAAAAGTTTAAAACAAATTTTGAAAGTACCGTTATGACATAAAAATACCTGGAAATGAACAGTATTTGAAAACTTACGAACACCCTGTAAACATGCGTTCGTTCGTCCATTTGTTCGTTCGTTCGTTGGTTCGTTCGTTCGCTGTTACGCTCGTTCAAACTTCGTTCGATTGTGTCTTATGTGTTAAGAGAAAGTCTATTTTATGTTTATATGTGCGTGTGTAATTTTACGTATTTGTTACACCTTATTTGCCGTTAATTTAGCAATTTACCGTTATTTATTTAAGTAGTTTATTTATAAATGTCAATACGTTTTATTAGCGCAAGTTTTATGCATACAATTTTTACGTTTTTCTACTGCTTGTTAGTAAGTTATTTTTTTCCTAACTATTTGCTACCATATTTTACGCTCTCCAGCAAGCATTTTCTATTTTATACCACACACACACATTAATTTAACAAAGACGCCACTAACTCTCCGCTCTTTTTGACTCTTTCCCCTACAGCCGTTCGGCCGTTATACGCGGTCGCGTAGTCACCTCGCTCGGCATGGGTTTGGTGGGTGTACGCGTCTCCACCACGACACTGCTCGAAGGTTTCACGCTCACACGTGACGACGGTTGGTTCGATCTGATGGTAAATGGCGGCGGCGCTGTTACGCTGCAATTCGGCCGCTCACCATTCCGGCCACAGTCACGCATCGTACAAATACCCTGGAACGAAGTGATCATCATCGATGTGGTGGTTATGTCCATGTCGGAGGAGAAGAATTTGATACCCATACCGCATACGTGTTTCTCACACGACTACGATCTTATGAAACCGGTTGTGTTGGCTTCGTGGAAGCATGGTTTCCAAGGCGCTTGTCCTGATCGTTCCGCCATTTTGGCCGAGTCGCAAGTTATACAGGAATCACTACAAATACCCGGCACTGGCTTGAATTTGGTATACCATTCTTCACGCGCCGCCGGCTATCTGTCGACCATAAAGCTACAGCTAACACCAGAAACTATACCAGAAACACTGCACCTGATACATCTGCGCATAACTATTGAGGGTATACTGTTCGAGCGTGTTTTCGAAGCTGATCCGGGCATTAAATTCACCTACGCCTGGAACCGCTTGAACATCTACCGTCAACGTGTCTACGGTGTGACCACAGCGATTGTCAAGGTTGGCTATCAGTACAGCGATTGCAAAGACATCATTTGGGATATACAAACCACCAAGTTGTCTGGCCACGACATGTCTATCTCCGAGGTGGGTGGTTGGAATCTTGATATACACCACCGTTACAACTTCCATGAAGGCATACTGCAGAAGGGCGATGGCTCCAATATCTACTTGAAGAATAAGCCGCGTGTCATACTCACCACCATGGGTGATGGCCATCAACGTCCACTCGAATGTAATGATTGCGAGGGCTTGGCATACAAGCAACGTTTGCTGGCGCCTGTTGCTTTGGCCGCTTCACCTGATGGCAGTTTGTATGTCGGCGACTTCAACTACATACGTCGCATTATGACCGATGGCACCATACGCACAGTGGTCAAGTTGAATGCCACACGCGTCTCCTATCGCTACCACATGGCGCTAAGTCCACTGGACGGCACACTTTATATATCCGATCCGGAGTCACATCAAATCATACGCGTACGCGACACTAATGATTACTCGCAACCGGAAAAGAACTGGGAACCCATTGTCGGCTCCGGTGAGCGTTGTCTGCCAGGCGACGAGGCGCATTGTGGTGACGGTGCTTTGGCGAAAGATGCGAAGTTGGCCTATCCCAAAGGCATCGCCATTTCCAGCGACAATATATTATACTTCGCTGATGGCACAAATATCCGTATGGTTGATCGAGATGGCATCGTCACAACGCTGATTGGCAATCATATGCATAAGTCACACTGGAAGCCCATACCATGCGAGGGCACACTAAAGCTGGAAGAGATGCATTTGCGTTGGCCTACCGAATTGGCTGTTAGCCCCTTGGACAATACACTACACATCATCGATGATCATATGATTTTGCGCATGACACCCGATGGACGTGTGCGGGTCATTTCCGGTCGCCCACTACATTGTGCCACTACTTCAACCGTTTATGATTCCGATTTGGCTACACATGCCACGCTGGTGATGCCACAATCCATATCGTTTGGTCCCATGGGTGAGCTCTATGTGGCAGAGAGCGACTCACAACGCATCAACCGTGTGCGCGTCATTGGCACAGATGGCCGTATAGCACCTTTTGCCGGCGCAGAGTCGAAATGCAATTGCTTGGAACGCGGCTGCGATTGTTTTGAGGCAGAGCACTTCTTGGCGACCAGTGCCAAATTTAATACTATAGCGGCGCTTTCTGTTACACCCGATGGTCATGTGCATATTGCCGATCAGGCCAATTACCGCATACGTTCGGTTATGTCCAGTATACCCGAAGCCAGTGCGTCACGCGAATATGAAATCTATGCGCCAGATATGCAAGAAATATATATCTTTAACCGTTTCGGTCAGCACGTCTCTACAAAGAATATTCTAACTGGCGAAACCACATATGTCTTCACTTATAATGTCAATACTTCCAATGGCAAACTGAGTACCGTGACTGATGCGGCAGGCAATAAGGTCTTTCTACTGCGCGACTACACCTCACAGGTGAACTCTATTGAAAATACGAAGGGACAGAAATGTCGTCTACGCATGACACGCATGAAGATGTTGCACGAACTGAGCACGCCGGACAACTACAATGTGACATTTGAATACCACGGCCCAACCGGCTTGCTAAAGACCAAACTAGATTCCACAGGCCGCTCTTATGTCTACAACTACGATGAGTTTGGCCGACTAACTTCGGCTGTTACGCCCACTGGTCGTGTCATTGATTTAGTATTTGATTTGAGCGTTAAAGGTGCACAAGTTAAGATATCTGAGAATGCACAGAAGGAACAATCGATGCTAATACAGGGTTCGACAGTTATGGTGCGCAACGGTGCCGCTGAATCGAAGACCTCTGTTGAAATGGACGGTTCAATGACAAGTCTAACGCCATGGGGTCACACCGTACAAATGGAAGTGGTACCGTACGCCATTTTAGCTGAAATCAACCCAGTGATTGGTGAAAGCTATCCTGTACCTGCCAAGCAGCGTACTGAAATCGCTGGTGATCTGGCTAATCGCTTTGAGTGGCGCTACTTCGTGCGTCGCATGCAGCAGGGTAAGCAAGGCAAAGGACCACGTCCAGTGTCACAAGTTGGACGCAAGCTGCGTGTGAATGGCGATAATGTGCTTACACTCGAATATGACCGCGACGCGCAATCCGTTGTTGTGCTCGTCGATGATAAACAAGAATTATTGAATGTTACTTATGACCGCACAGCACGTCCCGTGAGTTTCCGCCCACAATCGGGTGACTATGCTGATGTCGACTTGGAATACGATCGCTTTGGTCGTTTAGTAAGCTGGAAGTGGGGTGTGCTACAAGAAGCTTACACCTTTGATCGCAACGGACGCTTAAATGAAATCAAATACGGCGATGGCTCATCCATGGTTTATGCCTTCAAAGACATGTTCGGCTCGTTGCCATTGAAGGTGACCACACCGCGGCGTTCTGACTACCTCTTGCAGTACGACGATGCTGGCGCGCTACAAAGTTTGACAACGCCACGCGGCCATATACACTCATTCTCACTACAAACCTCGCTCGGCTTCTTCAAATACCAATACTTCTCACCGATCAACCGCCATCCTTTCGAAATACTATATAACGATGAAGGACAGATACTCGCCAAGATACATCCACACCAATCCGGTAAGGTGGCGTTTGTACATGATTCCGCTGGTCGTTTGGAGACAATTCTGGCTGGGCTATCAAGCACGCACTACACTTATCAGGATACGACGAGCCTCATCAAATCAGTTGAAGTACAGGAACCGGGCTTCGAGTTACGCCGCGAGTTCAAGTATCATGCTGGTATTCTCAAAGACGAAAAAGTACGCTTCGGCTCAAAGAACTCATTAGCTTCCGCACACTACAAGTACTTCTATGATGGCAATGCACGTCTGAGCAGCATTGAGATGTCCATTGATGACAAGGAGGTGCCCACAGCACGTTACAAGTACAGTCAAAACTTGGGACAGTTGGAAGTTGTGCAAGATCTGAAGATTACCCGTAATGCTTTCAATCGTACCGTTATTCAAGACTCTGCTAAGCAATTCTTCACGATCATCGATTACGATCAGCATGGACGCGTAAAAAGTGTGCTTATGAATATCAAGAGCTTCGACGTCTTCCGCCTTGAGTTGGACTATGATCTGCGAAATCGCATCAAATCACAAAAGACAACATTGGGACGTTCAACATCATTCGACAAGATCAACTACAATGCTGACGGACATGTGACAGAAGTGCTCGGCACAAACAACTGGAAGTACTTGTACGATGAGAATGGCAACACTGTCGGCATTGTGGATCAAGGTGAGAAAATTAATCTCAGTTATGATATTGGTGATCGTGTCATACAAGTTGGTGAGATCGAGTTCAACAGTTATGATGCGCGCGGCTTTGTGGTGCGACGTGGTGAACAGAAGTACCGTTATAACAATCGCGGTCAGCTAATACATGCCTTCGAAAGAGATCGCTTCCAATCCTGGTACTATTATGATGACCGCAGCCGTTTAATAGCCTGGCACGATAGCAAGGGTAACGTAACGCAGTACTACTACGCCAACCCGAAGACACCGAAATTGCTGACACACGTACACTTCCCGAAAGTGGGCAAAACATTGCGTTTCTTCTACGACGATCGTGATATGCTAATGGCAGTGGAAAACGGCGATCAGCGTTACTACGTGGCCACCGATCAGAATGGTTCACCGCTAGCCTTCTTCGACCCGAACGGCATCATAATCAAAGATGTAAGGCGCACGCCATTCGGCCGTATCATCAAGGATACGAATCCAGACTTCTTCATACCGATCGACTTCCATGGTGGACTGCTAGATCCCAACACTAAGTTAATCTACACCGAAGGACGCCACTACGATCCTACAGTTGGTCAGTGGATGACACCAAAATGGGAGACATTGGCCACTGAAATGTCCAATCCAACTGACGTCTTCATCTACCGCTACCACAACAACGATCCCGTCAATCCTAACAAACCGCAAAATTATATGATCGACTTGGAGTCTTGGCTGCAACTCTTCGGCTACGATTTGCGTAGCATGCAGAGCTCGAAGTACACCAAAGACGCGCAATATGTGCCACAAATTTCGATTAAATCAAACACATTGGCACCTGAATTCGGAGTGATTTCCGGTTTGGAATGTATCGTCGAGAAGACCAACGAGAAATTCAGCGATTTCGACTTTGTGCCGAAGCCACTGCTAAAGATGGAACCGAAGATGCGCAATCTACTACCACGTATTAGCTACCGACGTGGCGTCTTCGGCGAGGGTGTGCTGCTTTCACGCATTGGCGGACGCGCTTTGGTCAGCGTCGTAGATGGCTCGAATAGCGTGGTGCAGGATGTGGTATCATCGGTCTTCAACAATTCCTACTTCCTCGATCTGCACTTCAGCATACACGATCAAGATGTATTCTACTTTGTCAAAGACAATGTGCTCAAGCTGCGCGATGACAACGAAGAGCTGCGCCGACTCGGCGGCATGTTCAACATATCAACACACGAAGTGACCGATCATGGCGGCACCGCCGCAAAGGAATTGCGGCTGCATGGCCCTGATGCAGTGGTGATAATTAAATACGGTGTTGATCCCGAACAAGAGCGACATCGCATACTGAAACACGCGCACAAGCGTGCCGTCGAACGCGCTTGGGAGCTCGAGAAGCAGCTGGTGGCTGCCGGCTTCCAAGGACGCGGCGACTGGACTGAAGAGGAGAAAGAGGAGCTCGTGTCGCATGGCGATGTAGATGGCTGGATCGGCATCGACATACACAGCATACACAAATATCCACAGCTGGCCGACGATCCAGGCAATGTAGCATTCCAGCGTGACGCCAAACGCAAACGAAGAAAGATCGGCAGCGCACACCGCGCAGCGAAATCGCGCCGACAACAATTAAGAGTCATGGATTTGAGTGCGTGAGTGGGCGAGGAGACGAGTGAAGAAGCATACAAAAGTAGACGTGTAGCAGCAACTGTGACAAAAGTGAATGAGCAACTCGAAAATGGTGGGCGTGGTAAGGATAAACGAAGTTATGGTGTTGCCTATGCTAGGCACGAAAGCTGGCTAGCAGACGCAAACGCAAACGAACTGAACACCATAGAGACAACACTTTATTTAGACAACAATAACAGCAATAGCAGCGGTGATGATGGTGATGACGAAGACGACGACAACGACAACAACGGCGACGATGAAGATGAGGATGACGATGCGCCGCCGCAAAATGTACGCGAACTCATTGTTGCCAACGAAGCTAACCACAGCGGCAATGAGGAGTACTACCAAGACGAATACTATTATAATAACAACTACTACGATCAGCACTACTATCGCAGAAAAGGCACAGATACAGACGACTTATATTAAACAAACAATACAACTACATACAAAACATATATGAAAAAAAAAAACTGAAAAGCAAATTAAATTTAAAGAATTTAGTGGGTATTAAATTAAAATATGTGTGAGTACGTACGACTAACTACAATACTATGAGTAGGTATGTGTGAAGTAAAGAAATCATAAAAAACAGAAATTTTCAAAATCAATATTTGCGTGTGAAAATGGCAAATTTGTAAAAAGTAAATGAAAAAAAATTTAGGAGTGAAGGTTTAGCAGTTGAAAAGACGCCAAGTAAATTATTTAGTAACAAAATAATAAAAGTATTTAGCACGCACAGCGCTAAGTGGCGTAAGAAGTCGGATTTGGTGCGGAAAAGTAAAGCAGAAATTTTCAAAAACTAGCACAAAAATTAGAAAAGCACGTGAAAGCAAAATTACAAGCATGATTGTAAGCAAATTGGAAATCAGCAAGCAGCAGGGAAAAAGTAAGGTTAGGAAGCATGGTGCACAAATGCGACGCTAAAATGTTTAATTTTGTGGTTATACAACGTGCAGGCGTGCAATTATTTTCGGAGAACTTCAGTTTTTGTATAAAGTAAAAAGCAGTTGAAAAGCCATATAACTTAAGCGTTTAAGTGGTGAATATACAGTAAACAGTCTAGCAAATTAAGTATTGTAATAGGCAGCAGTAAGAAAAATGAGTATTAAAAGTGGTAAAAAAACGAAAGAACTTAGTGTAAACTGAATGTTTTTGTATAATTGCAGGTTAAGCAGGAAATTAACAGATATTTGGTGCAGAACAAATAAAAAAAATAAAATAATGTTTTTTTTTTCAAGAAGAAAAAATTAAAAAAAAAAGATTATTGAAAAAAAAATTATTTAAAAAACAGATTATTAATAATAAAAAAATATTTAAAAAAAATATTTAAAGAAAGGATTATTAAACACAAGATTATAAAAAACAAATTATTAAAAAAATTATTTATATAAAATGTTGATATACAGACATTGTGTAGTGCAATTTTGTTGTTTTTGCTAGCAATGTATGTATATTTTTTGTATTTTTTTAGAAATTACTTGCTATGCTAAGACTTAATTTTCCAAAAAAACTATTTTTTTAATGAATACTGTTAAACTAATTTTTGAATGCTTTCCCAAATAAAAAAAAAAAATTGTTTTGTATTATTTGTATTAAAATTATTTTTAAAATTTCCAAAATAAAAAAAAAAAATTTTTTTATTTCTAAAATTTTTTTTGTAATTTTTTAGAAAATATTTACTATGCTGAAACTTACTTTTTCACCAAAAAAAATGTTTAAATACTGTTCAAATAATTTTTAAAATTTCCAGAATTAAAAAGAAAATACTTTTTTTGTAAACTTTCTAAAATTTTTTTGAAATTATTTACTATGCTGTAACTTACTTTTTCATCAAAAAAAATATGCTTTTTAATTAATACTGTTCAAATAATTTTTAAAATTCCCCAAATTAAAAAAAATAATATTTTTTTTTAACTTTCCAAAATTTTTTTGTAAGTTTTTTTGCAATTGTTTACTATGCTGAAACGTATTTTTTTCAAAAAAATTTTTTTTTTTGTTTTAAATTAATACTGTTTAAATAATTTTCGCATGAATTTCCAAATTAAAAAAAAAATTATAATTTTTTTGCAAACTTTACCATTGTACACAATTTATTGCTATTTGCTTTGTTTAACGGACCTAAGAACTGTGCTAAACTGTACTTTTGACTATACTATACAGTTAAATATATTTTTTTAAATTCACAACGCTTACAGTTAATTCTAAAAAACTATGAAAAATTCTGAAAATTTTTAAAATTATTGCTGTAGATATTATAAACATATTTTTACGCTTCCACACTACTTTAATTACGAAATTTTTGAAAAAATTCTAAAAAAAAATTCTGAAAAATTTGTAAAACATCGCTGTACTTCTGTTAAATCCCACGCCCAAATCAAAGTTAGCGCATTCAAATAAATAATACAAAGCGTTACTCACATGACATGCACGCAGTGGCTTCAAAACTGTCAGACTCAATTTCCATTGCTGATTCGCCAAACTTTTGTACTCCTTGCCAAATACTCACAAGAAACTGCAAAACAAAAAGAGAATATAAAAAAATTGTGATATACCGACATTTTAATAAAAGCAACACAAAGCTAAATTAATATTTTTTTTTGATTTTTTGTCTTGTATATGTGTTTTCTGTACATCTGTTTGCAGTTGAACAAATCCAGCAATTATTGGCACACATTGATTTGTATACTGAAACACACTTTAAAATTTTTCTTAAACTGTTTTGCAGTAAATACGAAATGTTAATATAATATATATATTAATATATATATAATTGAAAGTAAATAGTTTAAACGCTGACAAATGCCATTTATATTTTAATTACATTTACTTGTAACATTTTATAATTATAAAAATATTTTTTATTTTTTGTATGTATGTTTGTATATGCATTTTCAAGTGTATTGGTTAATTATGCATATATTTTTTAAATTTTATATTATGCATTTAATTTTTTTAATTTTTTATAACGCATAATTAGTGTTTAAAATTGTAAATTATTTATTTAAATACACTTGAAAACTTGTAGTTTTAAATATTATATAAATGTTTGCTTTAAATTTTATATTATACTATATAAATAAATATTTTAAAAATGAAATAACAGTAAATGCATGGGGCTACTCTTTTCTTTGTATTGAATTTTTTTACTGCTTATAAAAAAGCTTTTTTACTGAAAATCGTTAAACGAAAATTTTTATACAATTTTTTTAAAGTTTTTTAAATACTTAAAAAATTTATTTATTTTTTAAATTTTTTTATTTTTTATTTAAAAAAAGTTCATAAAAAACGCATTGTTATCGAAAATCAGTTGAAGGCAGTATTTCTTTATTTTTTTTATTTTTTTATTTTCCTTTTTTATTCTTTTTTTGTTTGAATTATTTATTTTAAATTTTCTTACATTTTTAAATTTTTATTTTTAATTTTAGGAATATTTTTTTTTACCATAAAACACTTTTTAAAAATCAAATTTAAGCTGGTTTTTAGTTTTGCAAAGCATTTTTCACCTACTATAACTTCGTTTTCAACTTACAACAGTGATTTCCAGTGAAAGTCAAAGCTTACAGAGAAAGTCAAATTGTACGAAAACAGAAAAGCTCGCATATACTTTTTAAACAAAATAATTTTCAACTTACTACAGTAATTTAAAAAGTGAAAGCTCATAAGCTTACAAGCTTTAATTTCTCAAGTTGTACAAGCTTAAATTTTTCAAGTTGTACGAAAGTTCCAAAGCTCGCATACTACTTTTGAAACACAATCGTTTTCAACTTACTACAAGATTAAAAAAAAAAGTGAAAGCTCACTAAGTTACAAGCTAAAATTTTTCAAGTTGTGCGAAAGCACAAAAGCTCGCGTAACGGTTCTCAAGCAAAATCTTGTTCCACTTTAGTAATTTCCAGTGAACGTGAAAGCTCACAAGCTTACAAGCTGAGATTTTTCAAGTTGTACGAAAGCACAAAAGCTCACATAACTCTTTTTAAGCAAAATCCTTTTCCATTTACTGCAGTGATTTCCACTGAAGGTGAAAACTCAAAAGCTTACAATTTTGAAATTCAAAGCACGAAAGCTCCCATAATAATTTTCAATCAAAAGCTTACATTTTTGAAGTTGAAAGCACAAAAGCTCGCATAACTTTTTTCAAGCAAAACCTTTTTCCACTTACTGCAGCGATTTTCAAAGAAAATAAAAGCTACAAAGCTTACAAGCTTCCATACTTCAAGTTGTACGAAAGCACAAAAGCTTGCCTAGTACTTTTCCAGCAAGTTTTTTTTAATTTAAATCCCATATACGGAATAAAAAACTATCTACTCAACAAATTAAAAATTATTCTCACAACTAACGAACTACATACAATATTTACCAATATTCTCAACGATCTATGTATATTTACGTATATGATTAACGAATTTTAATTATTCTCAAATTATATGTTTATGGTGTGTATAATTATTGCGATATTTAAATTTGTATTAATGCTCTTATTATTATTATTAGATGACATGATTATTGACTATTGATTAACCGCATCTCTAGTGTTATCCAATTAAGGAATTATTAGGTATAGATATAGAGGAGAATCAAATTGAAGGAAAACACATACTTAGATACATACATATACTATATACGCATACACTTAGGCTGTAAGTACACAATGTAAATAGCACAAATATCCCACTAAATAACCTTAATTACCGTTAGGTGCTAAGTGTTTAGGTTAAATACAAAAATCACAACAATTTGCCAGTATAAACGAAAAAGAAGTAAAGAAAAAAAGAAATGTACGTACAGACATACATAAATATATATAAACTTTGCAAAATTGCTGTGTAAAATACATAGTAAATGACTAATGTGTTAGTAATTTTAATAAAAAAAGCAAGAAAAATCAGCAGCAAAATGAAGTGCATATTTTTTAAGAAAAGACAAGAACAAAAAGAGGAGCACACACACATGTGTGACGGTGTTGAGAGCAGTAAAAAAAAATTACAAAAATAAAAATAATAATTTTCCTTAACCCAATGTGGCGAAACAGTGCGTTTTGGGTATGCGATATCCACTTACGCAACGCGGTTCGTCGACGTTTGAGTTTAGCAAAGCAAATGCCACAAGGTGTGTAATGTAAATTAAAAGCAAGAACTTGTAGAATAATTAATATTAAATATGAAAAACTTAGTTATGTAAGCAAAAATTATACTGTAAAAATTGCAATAATTTGAAAATAAATTAGTTATATTACAAGATAAGCAAATATTAAATTAAGCAACTGCGCAAAAGCAAAAAATGCGAAAAAACATACCAAAATTATGACTGATACAAGGAAATTTGAAAAAAAATGCAAGAAACACAAAAACGAAGCGTAATATTAAAGCAAATTGCAGCAAGGCATGCAACAAGCAAGCATGCTTATAATGAGAAATGCACTTAAAAGAAGAGAAATAAAACGAAAACTAAAACACTTAAAAGCATTGTGCGCAAAATCCGAAAAAAACGCAAAATTTACTTTCACGCAGCCACAAATAGGACGCAAAGTTTCATGTGAAAAATAGTAATTGCCCCACAATTGCATTTTTTTTTGTATTAGTGAAACAGCAGATTTATATATATTTATGTATACTTTGATTGTTTCAACTTTTTGTTTTTCATACGAAATAAACTTAGTTGCTAAGTGGTGAAATGCAGCATATAAATATGAAAATAAAATAAAAGGAATAAAAGAAAAACATTAGTTGAAGCAAATTGCCGCAAAAGCAGAATTAGCCAGAGATAAATGTGTACTTGTAACTGTATTAAATATGAAATAAAAAACTATTAATAAAAATAAAAATGAAAATTAAAACCAACAAAGAAATTTGTACTCAATTTTAATGGCGGTAAGCGGCACGGAAAGTAGGTATTTATGTGTGTGTCCTTAATGAACATGATTTTCATAGATCAGTTTGTATGACAACTATATGCTATAGTGATCTTATTTAAACAATTTTTACGGCGGTTATACTCTTGCTTGACATAAATATCTCTGCAAAGTTTCGTGAAGATACCTCGTCAACTAAAAAATTTTCCCAAACAAGGACTTGGGTTTGATCGGTCAGTTTGTATGGCAGCTATATGCTATAGTGGTTCGATCTGAACAATTTTTACGGCGGTTATACCTGTGCTTTATATAAATATCTCTACTAAGTTTCGTGAAGATTCCTCGTCAACTAAAAAAGTTTCCCAAACAAGCACTCGGATTTGATCGTTCAGCTTGTATGACAGCTATATGTTATAATGGTTCGATCTGAACAACTTTTACGGAGGTTATACCTTCGCTTTATATAAATATCTCTACTAAGTTTCGTGAAGATTCCTCGTCAACTAAAAAAGTTTCCCAAACAAGGACTTGGGTTTGATCGGTCAGTTTGTATGACAGCTATATGTTATAATGGTCCGATCTGAACAATTTCTACGGATGTTATACCTTCGCTTTATATAAATATCTCTACTAAGTTTCGTGAAGATTCCTCGTCAACTAAAAAAGTTTCTCAAACAAGGACTTGGGTTTGATCGGTCAGTTTGTATGGCAGCTATATGCTATAGTGGTCCGATCGAAACAATTTCCACGGAGGTTATACATTTTCGTTATATAAATATCTGTGCTAAGTTTCGTTAAGATACCTCGTCAACTAAAAAAGATATGTACATTAAACTTATAAGATGACGCCCACTTTTCAAAAATTTGTTTGCTCACAGGTGCACCTTTCTACTGCGATTCCCTGCACCATATTAAAGCTTAGTTATGACATTTTATAGGTTTTAGGTTAATAGCGTTTTGTGGGCGTAGCAGTGGCTCGATAATGCCCACCTACTACGAATACGTAGGTTTACGTGTTTTACTAAGGAATATATCAAGTTTCATCAAGATATCTCAATTTTTACTCAAGTTACAGCTTGCATGAACGTCTGGACAGACGGACAAACAGTCACCCGGATTTCAACTAGTCTCTATCATTTACATAGATATATACCTATCCTATCTCGATTAGTTTTTGGTGATACAACCGACAGGTGAACAAAACTATTATTCTCTGTAACTGGTTGCAAGAGTTTAAAAGAAGCTAAGTATTAAATTTCATTCCGATCTCTCAAAAATGACGAACAAATTATAGTAATATCTAAACCAACTTGCCTTAGAAATCGCGGACTCGAATCCGGTTTTAGATCCAAAGTCCCTTAGGTGAAGTTGCTCAGAATGACTTGAAGCAAATTTCCTACATACGCGATTTTTTGTAAAAAATGGACCAGTTCTCATGTACTTACGTACAGTCAGAAATGTATTATAAACATATATAAATTATAATGCAAATATAAACCATAATACAAATATAAATTATATACTATACATACATATATGTACAAATGTTCAAATAAATTGGTTACAAACTCACCCTTTTTAAACTTGCATTGTCCATTTTACACCACGCGCTATTTTTTTTATAACAACACTATCGCACTTAATACCCGGCACACGCGACGTAAGCCAACCGAGAACCGCATGAACGATATAACTTTTATTCATACGCACATATGCACACCCACGCACGAACCCGTACACGCACTTAAGGAATTTGCACAATATAGACATTCATAATTTCGAGTATTTTAACGCTTTACGACTTTCACGACACTATTTTTTTGCACTTCATAACGATTTTAACTTTAAACTAAATAAAAACACAATTAAACACTTTAAACAAATACTTTTCACTAATTTTAACAAATATCCGCTTCATCAGCCAAGAACTACGTGTTTTCAGTTTCATTAACACTTGTAAATAAATATTTTTACTGTTACATTGCATTCCTCAATTGGAATAATTCAGCTGCATTCCCCTTAATTTCGCTTTCCACGACTCTAGCAAATTCGAAACTCTTCTAAAAACTGTCACACTCTTCATTATCAATTATTACACGCATAATGTGTTGAAGGTCAACTTCGAACACTAAAAAATTTGCAACAACAACGCAAACAATCAAAGCATCACTCATTACCATTTCTCCTATGCTGAGCACGCAGCTTATGTCACTCATATAGGAACGTATTAGTGTGTGTGTGTATGCGAGCCCTTTGCGCAGCTTTGATATGCAGGTGTGATTGTTAGATGTAAGAGTGCATAACTGACGAAGAGAGCATTGAAAGCGAAATTGAGCTTATGTAAACTCAAGGATGCTGGAAGTTTTAGTGACAGGGCGAACTCATCCTAGCGTACTGGAAAGAAGTACTAAGAGATCAAAATTTTAGAGTAGTAAGAGTAAGGTGGGAAGTAGACGTATGTATGTATGTATATGGACTGGAAATTAGATTTATAATCATTTTAGTATTATTTGAAGTAAAATATCATTACATAAAAGGAAAGTGAATTTAATTAATATAAAGTAGGAGAGAAGTATGTGTACATAATGTGACTTACATACATATGTATGTAGTTACTACTTAAATACTTTTGCCAAAAAATGTTGTTTACTCTGTTAGGCCGGGGACTTTTCAATTGATAAGATTTATTTAGATAGAGCCAATTCAACATATTATCCACAAGCAAAGCGGCAACTTAGCATCAAAGGAATTTAACAATGACGTTAAAAATGATACAAAATTCATGTTGCAAAAAAGATAATTTTTTGCGTGAATTTGGATCTCCTTAAAAGTATGTCTTTATATAATATTATTATTATTTTTTTTTTAACAGTTATGTACATCTAAAAAAATTACCAAAAAACGAGTGTATATTCTACACAAACATACATACTTGGCTAAAAAAACTGCACTACAGTTATGCAACATAGGGCACGTGACGTCATAAGACGGTTTTGGTTGAGCCGGTAAAAGTGAGTGCCGGACAGAAACGGATAGTAATCAAAATGTTAGGGTGATTTTCAAGCGCAGGTTCGAATACGGTTGAGGGCAATTATTGTCATTGTCACTGCTTCCCTTTTTAGCTGTTTATAAATAATGATTTTAAAAAGTGAAGAATTGAAAAAATTTTAACTGAAAATATAAAAATTAAATTAAAAATAATTATTAAATATAAAATTAATAAATTAAAAATAAAATATGAACGAAAACTGAAATGGTATTTGCTATAACTTTAGTGAAGTAAAATTGTAAGAAGTTTGAGCAAAAGAAACTTTTTTGACAGCTGGAGAAATACAACCGTTGTTATCAATTTTGTTTTCTTAAAAAAAAAACATAAGAGGTAAAACCGTTATTTATTTTATTTTTTCAAAAAAAAAACTTCCATTTCTCACCAGCACCAAAAAAATGTGTTGTTTTAGCAACCAAACATATTTAATCGATAATAATGGCCATGCAACGTTGCTTCTAAAGCTCAAATTCATAAATGAAAAAATACGGTATCTCAGTTCAATAATTCAATTCTATGTGTGAGCAAAACAAAAACTCAAAAATATTGCTTGAAAGTGGTGAAGCAAATGGGAAATGACAATTTAAATATTTTCGAAAAAGTCTAAGAAAAAAATTTTCAGTAAAAATTCTAAATTTATTGGATCAAAACGTGTAAAATTCGCCGGAAAAAAAATTAAAATTAAATAAATTAGTAAACAAATTGCAATAATTAACATTTAGCAAAATATTTCATTGCAAACTTTTTCGAAAAAAAATTCTGCGTTATAAATTATAATTTTAAATATAAAACTACTAAATGGTGTGATAGCAAGGAGGCGTAATGGCGAAGAAGGGTGGAGTGCAACAATTGCAGGCCGACCTACAAAACGATGAGGATTTTGAGAAGTTCCTCGAGCGACCTGGCTTATTAGGTATAGGGTTTCGGGCACACAAAAAAATTTTCAATTTCAAAATTTTTAATTAAAAAAAAAAAAATTTCTTAAAATTAAAAAAAAAAAAATTTTTTAATTAAAAAAAATAAATTTCTTAAAATTAAAAAAAAATTTCCTAATTTTTTTTGAAAAAATTTTCCTAATTTTTCTTTTCATTTTCAATATTTTTTCACTTTTCCATCATGTTAAAATTTTTAATTTTTTAATATTTTTAATACATTTTTTTAATTATTTTTTAATATTTATTTATACATTTTTTTAAATATTTTTTTTTTTTAATATTTTATAATATTTATTTTTAATATTTTTTTTAAATATTTTTTTTTTTTAATATTTATTTTTAATATTTAAATTCTTTTATTTTAATTTTTTTTCAATATTTTTTCACTTTACCTTTTTGCCAACTTCACTGTTGTAGTGTTGGATATCTACTCGGAATGGTGTGGACCGTGTTTGGGCATGGTCGGCAGTTTGCGTAAAATAAAATTGGAAATCGGTGGCGATAATTTACATCTCGCTATTGTAAGTAGTTTAATCTGCACTAAGTTATTTGCAATAAATTTTCAATTCGTTTGATTTTTGAAAGTGCAAATCGGATACGATCTCTTACCTGAAACGATTCTGTAAGAAGAGTGAACCAACATGGATGTTTGTGACAGTAAGTGGAAAAAATTAAATTTATAAAAAAATACCTATGTCTCTCAATGTCCAGTTAGCCACCATCTGTCACTTAAATATTGGTTAACTTTACCAAAGGAAGAGTCTTGGGTCTAATTAGGTCTGTCAGTTAAGTTCTGGTTAACTTACTCAATTAAGTTTTGGTTAACTTTATGGAAAGAAGGAATTTTAGGACTAATTAGATCTGTCAGTTAAATTCTGGTTAACTTACCCAAGACTCCTGCTGTCGGTATAGTTAACCAATACTTAACTGACACATGCTGGCTAACGAGACATTCAGAACACAGTCCTTAGAGCGTAAAAACTACGTCAGCCAGGACAATACGCTGATATATAACAAGAAATGTAGTTAACCTTGACTTTAATCAATTTGATTAAAATTTCCTTACTTCCAACACTCTTCATAAACTTCGCAGAAAGGCAAAGCCACAAATCTATTATTCGGCTCCAACACACCAAAGCTCATGAAACTGATAGCACAAGAACTCGAATTGCTCAACAAGCCGCGCACATTCTATGATATTACCGAGCTGCAACCGGAGGAGGAGCGGCGCCGCAAAGTGAAATTGGATACTCAAACGGAGGCGATAAATAAGGAAAAGGCGGCAAAGAAGAAAAAACGACATGATTATTTGAATATGATGACAGATACCATAATCGAGAACATACCTGATATGGGTGTGACCGTTTTTGGGCCGCAAGTGAACCGCGATATGTACAAGAAGCTACTCGAACCGGCGGAAAACATGAAGCTACAGTGTAAAGACCGACGCGTTATCAATGTTAGTCGTGCCGATTTCGATGTGGTGAACTATGCTTGTCCCAATCCGCTGTCCGAGGATGTGCTCGAGCAGTTAGATCAAAAGGATTTGATGATGTGCTTTTGGAAAATGCCAGAGGATGATCGTCGACCCATACCGGAGGTATTGAACAAATATGCGCACGAACTGACGAAGGAACGCCATGAAGTGGACGATCTTACTGAAGAGGAGATTGTGCATCCGCCAATTATAGTGCCGATGGATTTGACAATTGAAATTGAATTACAGGGTTAATAATTAATTACAGTGTCACAAGTTACGCAATTTACTTATAATCATACGTTCTCCTTTCGCAGAGGGTGAAGAATGGGAAGATGAACCAGAACCGGAACCAGAGCCTCCACCTGCGCCGAAAAAAGCGCATTTGAAAAAGGAAGAGGCACCAGCGCCTGCCGCTGCGGCCGAGCCTGTTGAAGGTGAAGAAGATGAAGGCGAAGAGGGCAGTGAAGGTGATGAGGGCGGTGAAGGCGGCGAAGCTGGCGAAGGCCCCGAAATGCCAGATCTACAAATGGAGCCATTTGATCTCGATTTCGATTTAGATGATGGCGAAGAGGCAGAAGACGAAGCCGAACCCGAGCCAGAGGTTGAAATTGTTGTGAAGAAACGTTATCGCAAGAAAATCATACGTATACCACCAATATGGGTGGCGGGCAATGCGCGCACGCATGCGGCACTCATATACGTATTCTTCCGTCAACAAACATCCGGTTTCTTGCCGCCCGACCCGGCGCCAGAGCCGCCGCACATCATTATGGCCTTTGATGCGTATAAGAAACGTGATTTGATAAGCGTAATGGAGCGACTGAAGGACGATGTGCCGCGTTACGGCTTCTTTACAAGCGACGAAGCCGAGGATGCGAAACTAATAGCGAATTCAGCAACAAAATACGCTGGCTTACCACAAAATCCGTAAGTAATGCAGGCATAACGATATTCCACTTTAACCAAAGTGTACTAAATGTATTGTGTGCATCTTTTGAGTGGAATTCCATAGCGCTCAGTGCGTTAACTTTTGTTTTTCTCCACACCACAGCACGGACAAAATCGTATTCAAGGTTAACAAGCAAACATCGCATACAATGCTTTCGCTGGCCACATATGGACCGAGCTATGTTAGTCCGGACGCTGTGATTGGACATGAGGAAGCGCTTAAATTCTTCCCCGAGAGTTACAAAACAGCCGAACAGGAAGCAGTCGAAATGGCCGAAAGGGAATCTGTAAAACCAAAGAAGAAGAAGGTAAGCTAGCAGCAATTCTTTGCGTTGCATACCTTAAACTGTAACATATACGCCCTTGCAGAAGCGTTCATCACTACATAACATCAAGAGCGAAAACGCGGAACAAGCGCCTGCAACTAGTACTGAGGAAAGTGGTGAAAGTCGACCAGCAACTGCACCTGAGGGTGAGGAAACCGTCGTAGCAGAAACACAATTGGGCGAAGCACCACCAACGGAGGGTGAACAACCACCAGCAGCTGGCGAGGGTGCTGAGGCGCCACGAGAAGGCAGCATATCGGCGCCAGCAGACGCCGAAGCAGCGCCAGCGCCAACAGGTGAGGAAGCTGCAGCAGCTGCAGAGAACCCTGATACTGGCGGTGGTGGCGGTGAAGTAGCGCCGTCCGAAGCGCCACCAGAAGCAGAGGGACACACGGAAGCGCCGGCAGAGGCACCGCCAGAAGAAGCGCCGCCCGCAGAATGAAACCCGCCTCCAAAAAAAAATTGAAAAAATGTAGAAAAATATAAAAAAATAATAAAAAAAAAAATTATAAAGGTATTTTTTTTAATTCAAATAAACAAAAGCTAAAAATTAAAAAAAAAGTTAAAAAAGTAAAAAAAAAATAAAAAATAATAAAAAATAATAAAAATAAAATTTAAAAAAATTTAAAAAAAAGTTTAAAAATTAAAAAAAAGTTTAAAAATTAAAAAAAAATATAAAAAAATAAAAATAAAAAAAAATAATAAAAAAAATAAAAAAAAGTAAAAAATATAAAAGAATAATAAAAATATTAAAAAAAAAACAAAAAAACTAAAATATTAAAAAAACCAAAAAAAAAATATAAAAAAATATTTAAAAATATATAAAAAATTAAAAATAAATATAAAAAATATATGAAGAAAAAATAAAAAAATATTAAAAATTATATTAAAAATATAAAGAAATATAAAAATATCAAACAATATATAAAAAAATATATAAAAAAAAAATTAAAAAAAATATATAAAAAAAAAATATAAAAAAAAAGAATAAAAAAATTATAAAAATAAATAAATAATAAAAATTAAAAAAAATATATAAAAAAAAATAAAAAAATAAAAATTAAAAAAACAAAAAAAATAAAAAATAAATAATAAAAAAAAATATTATAAAAAAATAAAAAAAAAAAAAAAAATAAAAAAAAAAAAATTAAAATATATTAAAAAATAAAAAATATATGAGAAAAAGATAAAAAAAATATAAAATAAAAAATATAAAAAAAAATATAAAGAAACATAAAAAAATATAAAAAAACATAAAAAATATAAAAAAACGTAAAAAAAAATATTAAAAAAATATAAAAAGAAAAAATATAAAAAAATATAAAAATTAATAATATAAAAAATAATATAAAAAAAAATAATAAAAAATAAAACAATAAAAACCATATAAAAAAAAAATCTGAAAAATTCTGAAAAAAATAAAAAATACTGAAAAATATAAAAAATTAAAAAAAAAATTTTATTAATAATTTTTGGACTTTAGATTTTTATTTTTTATTAATATTTTTTGTAATTTATTTCAAACAGTATTCATACATTCGTAAGTGTGTATGTAGTTTGTATAAAACATTTATATATATGTATGTATATATATATTCCTTATTTTCAGCAATAAATACACTTTAGTAATTCAAGCAAAAGCATATGCCATACATAAATAAACTTAGCTTAACAATGTATTTAGAAATATTTAAAATAAAAATAAAAATAATTTATGATTAATGTGTAACCAAAATACATAGAACTTTTCAATTCAATAATTCAAAGGGTCACGCTACCACAGCAAGTTTTTAAAAATAACTAAAAAAAAATTAAAGTGTAACAGGATTATTGATATTAAATTCAACATTTAATTATAATTTAATTTATGTGTGCATTATATATTACATATGCACATATGTACATGCCTAAATATATGTATGTATAGTAGAGAGGGTCGATTTTTTCTATAAAATCGCATATGCGAGAATTGTCCTTCGCTTCATTCTGAACAACTTTGCCTAAGAGACTATGCTCTAAAACTGTTTTCGAGCCGGCGAAATATAAAAAATCTAAATAATCGGTTGTATGGCAACTATATGAAATAGTTGTCCAATCTGACCGATTCTGACATATAATCAGTAGAATATCAAAATGCACCTACTTATTAAATTTCATTCGAATATTTTAAAAACTGACGAACAAATTTGCATGATCCCTAAAACACTTTTCTTTAAAAATCGCTGGCTCGAAAACTGGCTCAAAACCGGTTTTAGACCCAAGAGTATTTTAGATAAAATTCTTCAAAATGATCGGTAGAGCATTTCTTGCATACGCATTTTTTTCCGTTTTTTTGTTTTTGCTCCCTGTAAATCACCCCGCTCTAATGTCTAGGGTTTATAGCTATTGCATAATATTCAAAATTCTATCTACAAACCATGTGATGTTGATAATGTTAAGATGTAAATTTAAATTATAAGATACTAAACACCACATTATTTCGATACATAACGGTATATGTATGTTTAATAGATGACAACGCTTCCAAATGGAATTTTTGTAGCAACAAAACGTTCAACGATTGGCCAACGGCTGCCGAAGGGAGATCGCTATTGGGAAGGAAAATTTCGAGGCATGCACCATATCCGTATTGTTTTTGTTGTTGTAGCTTTCCCCAAATGATTTTGAAGACCAATGCTGAGTTTTCGCCGCATGAAAATATGGATCTATTCCGTTTACACAGACACCATTGTCGTGGTAGTAGTACAAATGATTGACAGCACTTTTGCCACCATTTTGAATGAATTCGCCGCATGCCATTTGATAGCAGAGAAACGCGCGGCGATTTGTAAACGACTGCCGAAGGGAGGAGATCGTTATTAGAAAAAAATTTCTTTCGAGTCATGCTTCATATCCACGTTGTTTTTGTTGTTGTAAAATCCGAAAACATGCGGCAAATACTCCCGAAGAATAAAGCTGAGTTTTCGCCGGACGAAAATTTCTATTTTTCAAAGTCAATTAGGCTTACACAAACCCGGTTACCGTGGAAACGCAACGTGGTAGAATACGCATCGAAGCAAAATTGTTGTTGGTGTTGTTGTAGCGGCAGAAAACATTCCTAAAGCAATATGGAGGCATACAGCTGGTTTTACTGACATTGGTTGGATAAAAATTCGGGTCTGTTTCGATTCATAAACACGACTGACCGGTCACAGTCATCGTTGCCCGACGATCATCGTAGCAAAGTCTTCCACTCAAAACACTAACACGGCGCTCGTCAGATTACTTTTTTGAAATTTTTGATTTTCCATATAAGTTTGGGATGGATTCGGGACACAGATCCGATTGTCATGGCAACGCAACGGAGGAATGCTGCCGGTTTTATATATTCCATATGAGTTGTGGATGAGTGCGGGATTTATGAGAAATATTTTTCGTGTTTAGTAGAAAAAAGATTTGCCATCCATGCAGAAGACGCGTAGAAAACCGTTTTCATAGCCAGCAGCCACCAAGTGTTTGCCGTGTTTATTGAAATTGCAGTGTATGGTATTGATGCGCGTGCAAGGCGTTAAACTTACAGGCACACGACGTTGCTCGCTAAGATATTGCGCTTTGAGGCTTTTATCAATCTAAAGTAAACAAAAAAAAAAGGTTATAACATGCTATACTGTAACCCGTGTAGAACTAAAATACACACCCTTGTTACAGGACCGAATACGAGGCCATATTTCTCGTTGCAATCCTCCTCGTTGAAGCTCCAATCCGCGGTTGCCGACTTGGCATCGAACTTCGGTATATCCGTGCCGTTCAAACATTTCATATCCATTATACCCACTGCTTGCGCACTACGCAACGTATCGCGCAGTATTTCTTTCAAGTGCATCTCGCGTAAATTCAAGAACACCACATCACCGTTATCCGTCGCATTGGCGAGCACATTTTGTAGGGGGTTGTAATGGATTTTATTGACGCCAGCGCTCATCCTGTCGATGGTCTCATTTTTGAAGACAATATTCGAGGGATTTACAGCATATACGCAGCGACCATCTAAAAAATATTTTTTATATAATTTATTATTGAAAATTTAGTTTCATTAATATATACTCACTGTTTGGAAACGAATCGCCCATAGCGATCGCTAGCGATTGCCAGATGGGCGACCATTCCAAGTCGGTGCCTTCATTCTTTGTGACTTCCTCCTTCAAAATGAACGGACGTGTGAAGTGATAGAGATCGTATAATACCAACGAACGTCGGGCAACAATCACGGCAATCATACGCACACCGGAGCTGTCATAATGCAACGCCATGGCTGTAAGAGTTGTTGTTAGATTAAAAATTTTGGAAATTATTTGATATGAGCTGAAATTACCTCGCACATTCTTCTCGCGCGTGTAGAAGAAATTGAGTGGCACATAGTGCGGCAGGCCATCGATAATGAAGCGATTTAGATTTCTATCACTGCTCACATCCCAATAGGCGACACAACCGTTTGCGTAGCCCGCAAATATATGCAAATGCTCAGCAAACTATAAAAAAAGAGCGAAAAATGCATAAATAGATGAAGGTCGTTAATATTTGAAAAAGAAAAAAAAGTATAGTATATTTAAACCCATTGAAAACTAATTTTAGTTATGAATTGCAATTTACTCACCTCGGACCAACACAGCGCCGTGCATTGTGTGTCCACAAACGGATGTTGGCTCAAGTCTTTTTTGGACAAATCTAATGCCAGCAGCCAAACCGGCTCCAATTGCAGCGTGGTAACATTTTCTGTATGCTGTTCAGTCGTGGCTTCACTTAACTCGCCCACGTTTTCAACACACAATGGCAAAGCATAAACCTTAATGGTATTTTTTGCTGTGCCAACAGCCACCAAACCAAGACGATTGGCCTGAGCATCATAGCCACCGCTCGGTAGAAATGCCAAGCAATGCACAGGCGCGTCAGGTATATTGATGGCGTATTGTAGCTGCATGTCACATGACTTCGACGTGTCTGCTGCTGTGACTTTGTATAGCCAAAGTAATGTGTTGCCTATTTTCGGACCCTTAAAACGTGTATATGCACGTCGTGTGCTAATGAGCAGATATTGCTCTTTGATGTTCTTGGGTAACGGCACCCAGGTCGCAGTTTTTATAGCTTCGCCCAGAAACGTGAATTGTTGATCTGAAATGAGTCACATTTTTAATAATTGAAGCAAATAAGAAAATAAACGCTCTGCTACTTACTCTTCACCGACATGGTCTCTAGACGTTGTAATTGCGACCATTTTATGTCTTTCGCTGCTTTGCCAAAGCTTACTTGCTTTGACGATTTGCAAAGCTTCAGATCGGTATTGTAATTGAACTTCATGGACGTTTCCATATCCGGTATATATTTCTCATACTCGCTGCGTGCGCAAATCGTGTACTTAACTTTGGCGTCGGGAAATAACGGTACTGAGCTATAGTTTTGCGCAGTACTGCAAATAATATATAGATTTATTATATAGATTTATTTTGAGCGAATTTGGTTATTATAGCTTTAAGTGGCTTGGGAGACGGACGGACGGAAGGACAAATGGACGGAAGAACGAATGGACGGAAGAACGGATGGACGGAGGGACGAACGGACGAATGGGCGGAACGATGGACGGATGGGCGAAAGGCCGGATGGATGGATGGACGGACGAATGAACGGACGAATATACGAACGAATGGACGGATTGACGGATGGATGGATGGATGGACGGATGGATGGATGAACGGAAGGACGGATTGATGGACGGAAGGGTGGACGGAAGGATGGACGGATGGGCGAAAGGCCGGATGGGCGAAAGGCGGGATAGACGGACGGACGAATGGGCGGAGGAATGGGCGGAGGAATGGACGAACGAATGGACGGACCAATGGACGGGTGGACGGACGAATGGACGGATGGGCGGACGAATGGACGGGCGAATGGATGGACGAACAGACAATCAGACAAGTCACTTGAACTCGTCAACCTGATCATTGATATATCATATACAGGGGCGGATCCACGAGGGGGATAAAAGTTATACATTACTGCCATCATAAATGAGACGACGCGAAGAACAAAACTTTGTGTGTAGTTCCCCCCCAAAATTCTACCCTGTCTTCGCCCCTGATCCTATACCTATGTAACCTTATATCTAACTCGATTAGTTTAAGTTGCAAGAACATAAAAACAAATGTATAAGCACTTACAATTCTTTCCACAAGAGACGAGCAGTGCCATCATAATCCGATTCCCGCGGTGGATGCACTGCATAGTTAAAAAAAAAAACATTAGTATATACATATGTACGCTTTACTTCAAGCTTAAATGAAGCACACTTACGTCTGTCCGCACTTATGGCGTTTGACGCCGCAGTTGCCGACTTCTTCTTGACAGTCGGTTTCTTCTGCGCGTTTTTTCGTCCTGCTGGCTCATCGGCGGAACTATCACTCGCATTATCATTAGCATTATTCTCTTCATTCGAATCTACACCTGAGGAGACATCCTCATCATCACCGCTAGATTCATCATCGGTTTTAATGCTGCAATCCGAAACATCACCTTCGAACTCCTGATCGACTTCTGTACTCTTGTGCTGTTGTAAAATGTGTTTTGTCACAGATTTGACGGCACGATAGGTCTTCGCGCAAAGCTTACAGTTATAAACGCCTTTAGCAACGGTTTCCTTTAAGTCACAGCTGGCAAAATGTTCTTTTACGGCGCTTAAATCCTTGGCTGTGAATTTACAACCCAGTGCTGGACACTCAGCTGAGCCCGTCGTTTCTATATCTTTCGCGCACTTCTCCAACATTTTCTCAGGTCCAACGAACTCAACGTGCTATAAATGGGGAAATGATTGCAAAGTTTAGAAAATACCACATTCGGAATATATATGCGGCGGGGACTACTCACGTTTTTGGCATCTTTGGTGCAAAATATACCAGTACTTTGCGAGTCTTTGAGAGCTTTCAGCATTTTTTCCGCCCTTTAAGGATTACACGACAAATGAAGTAGTTAGAAAATGTATCGGATGAATAATTAACATTATAAACCTTTAAAGCAACAAATAATAAAACTTACTTTTGCACTGACGCGCGTTTCAAACGTCCCACATTGTTCAAGACGGCTTCTTTGTTCTCAGCTGCGGTTTCTTTAGCCTCTGTTGCCGTCTCCTTAAGCTCTTCGTCCTCGGTACGTTTGCTACACGCACGCATATGACTTACAACGGTAAGTTTCGAGTATTCTTTTTTACAGTAATCACAGGGTATGCGCGTGTCCGTCGCACCGCAGGACTCAATGTGTAGCAGCGTGCCCAAAGCTGAGCGATAGGTGCGTTGACACATGCGACAAGTAAGCGGATATTTGCTAACGTTTACTTTCAGAAAAGCGATCATGACCTTCAGCACTTCATTGCGGATCGTGACATTCTGCAACATTTTTTTTTGAAGTTTAAAAAAAAAATAATATATTTTCACTTTATTTTGTACTTACAATTGGCGGCGTTTCGCCCACTATCCAGCCAACACCGTAATGTGTCGCTAAATGTTCCACCCAGTTATCACGTGACAGTTGTTGCAAGCATAATCCACATTGTATCAAAGTTTTTTTCGTAGCTTTCGCTACAGGCTGTGCGGTGAGCACTTCGTCTGTATCG